>NC_133647.1:153357978-153690968 GCF_009905375.1 Apium graveolens | reverse complement strand
ATAGTAGTGAAGGTAACCGGAGCCGGTACCGAAAAGCTATTTGAGATTGCAATAGAGACCGAATTATTGGAAAAGAGCATATTATGCCAGAAAAAGGTGATGAATGAAGGCAGAGAGCCAACAAATAAATATGAGATTAATACCGAGAAAGATGATAAGGGAATAATGAGGTATTCCTATAGAATTTGGGTTCCGAAAGTTCAAGAGCGTAAGGATAAGAACTTAGATGAGAGCCATAGTTTGAGGAATAAGATTTAGAGCAAACCCTGAACGTGATAGTCAGGGAGGTCGCCATCATGATAGAAGGAACCCATGACATAACGGAGTGGAAAATGAGGATTTTAAATTAAAAGATGACCCCAATTATGGGGAGTAGGATGAAATATTTCATACTAAGGAAACAGAAAGTCGAGTAAGGAAAGGAGACCCGAGACGGTACTCCTATACGGCAATTCATGGACCTGTCTAGACAGAACTTAGACTATTATCCCCAACCACCACCTTGAGGAAACAATGCGATAGCAAATTCTTTCAGGACCTTTAAGTCTCTAAGCTCTCAGAGTTCCAAGGAACAGGTTGACCTAGTCGAGGCAAGAGCCTGGCTAAAGGAAATAGAGGAATCATTTGAGATTCTGAATGATTGACGAACCACAAAAGACTGTTTTTGTCACTTACCCTCCTAAGAGAGAGACCACCCGCTGGTGAAAGACCAAGAAAGGCACGGAGCCAGAGGTTAGAATAAACTGATTTAAGTTCAGTCAATTGTTTTCGGGAAAGTAATTCCCAAAGATAAGGAGATAGTGTAAAAGCTTTGGAGCTAGAACAAAAGTGGATGAGTATGATGAATTATGAATCTAAGTTGTAAAAGTTATCAAGATTCGTTCTGAGGACACGAATCCAGAATGACGGGATGTTTGGAATCAATACTTATGTTGTGTTAGTTCATGAAATAATGATAAGAGAAAGGAAAATAAAAAGAAACTGAAGTGGAAAGGAATATAAAGGCAATAGAGTTTGAGGTATGATAAGGGAGTTGGGTATGAGGAAACCCTAAAGACTCGTAGCAATAGACATAGAAAAGTATGTAATCGTCAGGATGAGGGTGATTCACCATGAGTTAAAGTTGATGGTTGAAGGCATACGAGTTATGTACATTTTATCCCCTTTAAGTTGGGAGGATTCAAGGAAACCTTTAGATAGTTCGAAGGATAAATAATAAGACGCGGATAGACTAAGGAGACAAGAAAGTAAGAAAGTAGGAAAATTGGATGAAGGAAGTGACCTTCAATAATGTGAAATGTAAGACCGGTGGCTCGATACTCAGAAAGGGAGACGCCAGGTATGAGAGGTATCCCAACATTGAGGTGACTGTTGAGATAAACAACAAAAGTAAATAAGGAATTATTAAGAAGAAGTTCACATTGAACATGACCAATATCTTCCAGAACATCCATGTTATCATTACCAAATCAGGAAAGAAAAGCGGATGACCATTGTTATCTTTTGGAGGCCATATGGATTGACCTCAATTTGAATAAGGATGCTATTATGAAGTTAGGTATAGACTATCGAGGTGGGAATGATGAAGAAGATAATCTATCAAGGATATATGACTTGGTTTATCCATGGATGGATGCATGTACCTTTTCAAAGGTGGAATTAAGGATAGAACATCGGTAACTTAAAATGAATCCTAGGGGAATGCATAAAGGTTGGCATTTCACCCTTAATAGGGATAGTATGAAATTTGACAGTATGAATTGGAAAGGATTAAGGTAATAACAACCTTTAAAGAATCAGTGGAGAAATTTTTTTTCAAAAGTATATAGACAATGATTCTAGTATTAGTATATGGTATTTTGGTATGCCCTGTATCTAGGGAATACAGGAGGAACGATTCAAGGATAACCTTAGAGGTTTTACAAGGAGAAAGGTAATATTCAAAATTCTCAAGAATAGAAATGTGGATAAAGGAAATATGACGTAATTATAGTGTTACCAAGTGGGGCACGTGTTAAACCACGAGAAAGTATGGATCGAACCAGTAATGGTCGAAATTATTCAGGGCAACTAGGACTTAAGATAAAAGATGTTCTAATTATGATTGAGAGTCAGTCATGACAGTGATTAACCTCTAAAGACTGAGGCAATAACTTAAGGAAAAATGGTGATTTTTTTTTTTACTTATCAGATTTTAAGAAAAGAATTTTCACAAAAGCAGTGATTGAAATAAGGTAGAAAATTTATTTGGAGGTGGTTAAAATGACATTGACTGTAAGGAAATTTTACCATCAGGAAAGGCCAACGAGGTGGCCGACACTTTAAATGTAAGAGGATAATTATAGGCGCTCGTGCGAGAGGAATACAATGATGATGGTTAAAGCCGGGAAGGTTGTATTACGGTTCGGAAGATTGACATTCCTTCTGATGATTGTGCAATACTCAACCGTAATAGTAGTTTGGTAAAGGTTTAATTTGTGTAATCGCCATGAGCGGGCTATTTATCTTAGAAGGTCCTATCTTGAGATAAGCCAGGACCATGTTTCAAAAAGGACTAGACGAACCTTTGAGTTAAGTCTTCTATTTAAGGCATATGATTAAGAATGGTATTAACCTGCTATCGTTGCTTTGATTGAAACTCTTCTGCAATTTTATCTACTTCATGTCTTGAAAGTACGTCAGAGTTTGGAGTGTTCTTCATGAATTGTGATTGGTGGTTATGTTAACTCCTTAGGAGAATTAGATATGAGATGTATGGACTCCGTATGGTTAGCTATTAAGACTTCATGGAAAATGAATGACTACAGTAGGTCAGTGGTGGATCATAGTAAGGCAGCAATGATTCTACGAGTAATGAGCTGATTACAACCGTGAGAGTTGTATTGGAATGGGTGTTGAGATTGAGTACCACTAATCGGGTCATGGTAGTGTATAAGTTATCATTGATAGACTAATTAAGTAGAGTATCTACCTAGTGAATTATTATTCTTTCTTATCAATAGAGAGTCGTATTATTATACGAGGAAGGTTGCGGTGCAAGCATAGAATTCTAGTAACGATGATGTATAGAATGAGATCCCAGATTCGATTTTCGATGTCGAGGGAGTTTCAAAGGTGATTGTGTATAAGCTCGAGGAAGAGCATGGGTCCATAGAATGATGGACGGAATAGCAAAAATATTTAGGCATGTGAAATAGGATGCTATAATACTTGATGTTGATATAAATACATATATGTTTTGTTCTCCTATGACAAACCTCTATAGTTCAGAGGTAGGTTCCAAGCCAGATATTTTGTGGCAGTATATTTTTTTTTTTTATATATATATACAATTCTCTTCAGTTCGTTCTTTTCTCTTCTTTTCATTTCATGTAAGTTGAGAAGAACAACCCTTCCAGAAGGGGAGGTATTGCCGAATGACTGTCTATCTGTGTGATAGAAGCCTAGTAGGATACCAACTATTGTTTAATTGCTTGTCAAGTACTAAAGGCTGGCCACCTTCTGTACTAACTATGCGAGATAACAAGTGTTCATGATCATAGTGATCTCTCAACAAATTTCTTTACTTCTATATGATTGATCAAACTTTGGGAAATAGAAACAGCTGAAAAAGGAGTAATAAAGTTGTGGTAGTATTCGGAATGGAAACACATTCGTGATACTAAGGTTGACGTGGTTATTAAAAGGTTATAGAACGCTAACGAGCAAAAGTATAACTAGTATAATATTAGGAACGGAAGATAGTAGCGACTACGAACTGGGAAAAAGGATGGGTAGTGAGAAGTAAAAGCTCTAATGCTAAAAGCTATAATGAGAGTCTGTGCAATAGAATTGAAAGAAATTGGAATGATCACTTAACACGGGTTGAGTTTTCTTACGATAATAGATCATATGTCAGTATTGAGGTATCGCCTTATGAGATCCTTGAGGGAAGATAATGTCGATCTCCCTTATGTTAGGATGAAGTTGTAGAGCGCAAGATGCTCGGACCCGCAGTAGTCCAAAGGACCAAGGATATGATAGATCTAATCAGAGGACGGCTGGTAGTAGCCCAAGATGGACATGATAAGTATGTTGATTTGACACGAAAGGAAAAAGAGTATGAAATAGGGGACCTAATGTTGTTATAGGTATTTCCTTGGAAAGGAAGGATGAGGTTCGGAAAGAAATGAAAGCTAAGTCCACGAATTGTTGGACCCTTGGATATATTAAGACGTATTGGGAGGATAGCATAGGAGCTAGCCCTAACCCCGAACATGTAGCAGGTCGTAACGTGTCTCACGTATCAGTGTTAAGGAAGT
Source organism: Apium graveolens (assembly GCF_009905375.1). Classification (NCBI taxonomy): domain Eukaryota; kingdom Viridiplantae; phylum Streptophyta; class Magnoliopsida; order Apiales; family Apiaceae; genus Apium; species Apium graveolens. The sequence goes on along the minus strand of NC_133647.1, from coordinate 153,686,667 downwards.
GTAATTCAGATGCCAGATAAATAGGGGCATATGAGCGCATAGATATGCAACCCGACGTAACCTATATGGAGCAACCAGGAAGGGTTGTAGAGTGAAAAGGGAACAAGTGCTTAGGAGAAGGGTTATCAAACTATTCAGAGTTTGATGGAAGAACCACAATGTGGGAAAATTTATTTGAGAGTTAGAAAGTGTAATGCTAAGAAAGTATCCCAATTCATTTTCTATCTGATTCCGGGACGGAATCCTTTTAAGGAGGGGAGACTGTAATAACCCCAATTTTTGGGAAATTTTGAAACCCTTATGAATAGTGTTTTTGCTGAATGAGAAAACTTTTCATGCCACACTATATAGGGGTTCTGATATGGATATTCTGAGATTTTATTAGTACTTTATATGGGATATAAGTGTATGTAAAGATCGTCAGAATCCAAATCCGAACACTTTGATTTTTCCCGGAAATCCAATAGATATGGAAAGAATTGAGTATAAGGTAACAGGATAAAAGGATTTAAATTAAAGGATTATAATAGAGGATCATAAAAAGGAATATAATGTATTGAGAAAGGTTAAGGGAACCTAAGTAATAAGATCCCGGGTATTATCCCTCAAACGATAAACGAAAACGAAAGTTAAGCGAACAGTATAACAGATCAGCGGTCATTAGGCAAACAATTAGGAAATTAATCAAAGGGATTAGAGAGGATGATGTCACCCAACCAATGAGAAGAGGACAAGGAGGGGAGGATGACATCATGAGGATGACACAAGCATGACATGGGAAGGAAGGAGATGTGGTGGCTTTTTAACCACACAAAATCAAGGGCAACTAGGTAATTTACTAAAACAAACACAAAAATCAAACCAACCAAGCCAAGCAAATCATTTTTCATCAAAATCAAAAAGAAACCAAGGCATTGTTCTTCATGCTCTCGGCCAAAACAGAACCAGCACACTAAAACTGCTGTATCTCCTTCATTTCTCACTCAAATATTGTGTTATATAGCTCATTGGAAAGGTATTGAGATGACCTACAACTCTTGTTCACAAGTCTCGTCCAAATAATCATGGTAAGACCCTCATTTTTACAGTTCTTTAAATCGGGCTTTTAGAAACTTCAAAGCCTAACTTTGTGTTCTTGATTTCTTTGGAAAGATCAAGCTTGTAGGAGGCTCCCTAAGGCTTCCTAGCAACTTAACACCTCCCAAGGAAGGTATAAACTTCAAATCCTAGCCTTTACTTTATTTGTTAGTAAGTTTAATGGTTGGTTTTGTGAAATGAGAAGCATGGATTGTGATTATTAGTAGTTTGGTTTGATTTGGAAGTGTTTTGGTAATTGAAGCTTGATTATAGTTCATAGGTCTTGATTGTGGTTGTTTGAGTTGAAAACCTTGGAGATTATGGACTGATGTGGTATGGTTTCGGTGAAGTTTTGTTGTATTGATGGTTATGAGTTGGTTGGTGGTTAATTGGAGTAGTTTAAACATTGGTAATCGCGTAAACATAGCCGTCGTAATGTCCGATTTACTTTAGACTGCTTTTGTTCATAACATTTGGACCCGAGAACTCCCTGCTAGATTATGACCATTGCCATGTTTAGATAGTTCATGTTACGAGCTTCGTTTTGATATGTAGTTCGTTTGATTCCGATGTACGGTTTAGGAGAAACGACCGTTTCAAGTAACGGCGTTTCGCGAACGAATCATTTCCCCTCGCCTTACTTTGAAACATAGGTTAAAGACCGAAAAGGGTTAATTAATGTATGAAACATTTATGGTAAGTGTGTTAGGCAGTTGGTAAGACACTCGCGAAGGAATCACCTTAAAACTCGTAAAGGTTAAATTATTAAAAATGGTGGAGCCGAGGGTACCCGAGTGACTTAAGCGAATCAGTGAGCGCAAAACAAGCGTTAGAGTCTAAGTTAGTTAAAGTATAGATTTACAAGTGACTTTGGTTTAATTCCAACTTACTTGTTGTTTATAGGTTACCAGACTCGTCCCGAGCCTTTTATCACCCCAAGTCGCTCAGGCAAGTTTTCTACCCGTTATAACTGTTGTTGTGATGAATATATGTATTTGCATTATCTTGCGATAGATGCATGTTGGTTAATTAGCAAATGATGCAATATATTGAAGCATGCTGCTATGGTATATATATATGCATGCCTGTTTCGCATTCTTTCCATATATATCTGTTGATTCAGTTGATAATACCTATGCTAGAGGATAGCGGTAATTTGCATATACCCTTAGTACAGGGACCCAAAGGTGAAAATATTTTCTAAAACCGGGAGTCGAGGATCCCGAGTAGATTTTGTATATATGGATATAAATATATATATATATACTTATATATATATATATGGTCATAGTTTTCAAAACTATTAATCGAATAAGGTTTATTCGATAACTTTAACTTTATTTTATTATTGAATATTATTTCGAATATTATTCGAAGGCGTATGACTCCTTTATATTAAATGAATATTATTTTGAATATTCATTCGAGGACTTATGACTCCTTTTATTTTATTATTGAATATTATTTTGAATATTCATTCGGGGACTTATGACTCCTTTTATTTATTTATCTGAATATTATTTGAATATTCATTCGAGGGCTTATGACTCTTTTATATTATTTATTGAATATTATTTGAATATTCATTCGAGGGCTTATGACTCAGTTTATATTATTTAATGAATATTATTTGAATATTCATTTGAGGATCTATGACTCCGATTATTTGCTGAGATATACTCTTTATTTTATTAAAGAATAAGGTGTCAATAATCAAACTTATTTTCGATTATTCAAATAAAGATAGTACTTTCATATAAGTATATCTTTGGTTATTTAATACTCATTTCAAGTATAAGTTTTAATACTTCTACTTCAATTATTTTGATAAAGATTATTCTTTATGGGAATATTAATTAAATAATAATATTCAGTTATTTCTTTTATATTGAGACTGATTTACTTCATTAAATCAGCATCATTCCAAACACTCTTTAAAAGGGTTTTCAAGTCTTTAAAATAATTTTCAAAAGTTAGAGCGGATCCCAAAACTATTTTTATATTTAAGATCTTCCTTTTAAAAAGGGGATTTAAATACTCGCTCAAAACCTGGGGGATCCGGCTCGGTGGTATGTTTTATATTCGCAACAAGGTTGCTGTCTTGATAAAAGAGTTTTTGATTACTTACCCAATATTCGGGAAGTAAAATTCTTGGAACAAGTTAATCCATTAACAGGCATCGTCTGGGAAATATCGGTGAGTTTTCCTTTCCAACTAGATACGACTTCTTGGTGGAGCCGTATCAACAAGTTCTACTTGGGGAAAGGGGGAACGAGCTTTACGTTTCAGAGTCATGGATTTTATCTGAACTAGGAGTGGCGTAAGTGGTCGAGTGGCGCCGGCCCAGCCTTATTATATTGGCCCAAATGGCCTGGAAGTTCCGCTAAGGCGGTCCATTCCTTTGGAGTTCAGTGTTCGGTTGACAAGTAAATCCGATAGGTTCTCCTCTACATGTAGAAAATGGTGGGGTTGTACTACTACGACTGATCATCGTAAGTGGTCTTCCTGGTGCGGAAAACTCCCATAATGAGTTCATCATCCATTTGGATAATTCTGCAACACTACCCGTAGCATTTTGATCGAAAAGCTACTAATGGGTGGTTGTCGAAGCATTGACAGGGTCAAACATTTTTATTGGTGTATCCATTGAATGAAGTATCTCGTAACTTCATTTCTTTTCAAAATATTTCAAAGATCAAATATTTTCAAGTTTTATTTGTGGTCTCATCTATGGGATGACCTCGTGAATCTTATTATACTTCGAACAGTAGTAGTTCAAGTAGATTTCTAAAAAAAATGGTATAAGTATAGTGAAGTAATTGGTAACTTCATCTTCTTTTAAAACTTATATCCAGTAAGTAATTACCTTACTCATGATAAAGAATTCTAGTAAGTATCCATTTAGATACTTGTATTATTGTTATCACTATATATTATCTTGCGAGCTGTAAGGCTCACTCTTGCTTTATTTCTTCATCACACAACAACAGTTAGGAAAGATGGCCAGACTCCAGCAGACCCAGCGCAAGCACGTGGGAAGCATCCCGCGTCTTCCCGATGATGTTGTAGCTGCTATAGCTGCAGAGGTAGATCTATTGTGGATCAGACCATCTACTTTTGAGAATCAATTATGTATAATTATAACTTGTGGCAGATAATGGCAATTAACTGTAAATTTATCAAGTAATCGTTTTGGGTTGTAATAACTTTTAAATTGTGGATTCAAAGACTTGTACTTATTTTCATCTCTGAGACTATAACGGGTTGTGGTGTGTGTGTTAGTGTGGGGTCACAGCATAAGGTTATTATTATTAATTAAGTGAAGTGATATTGTGGAAAGAAAGACCGTGACGACCCGGATCCCCGACCCCGGATCTGGGGGTGTTACAAGATATTTATGGAAAGAGTTAGAGGACTAGAAGACTTGTAGAAGATATCTGATTGATATATTTTAGGAGACAAAATTGTATTCCATATCAATTAGAATATATCTTGTAATTGTGTACTATATAAACACAGCTTAGGGTTTACACTATATGTGTTATCATTATCGAGAAGATTATACATTGTAACCTAGCAGCTCTTAGTGATATTTGTTTATCACTGAGAGAGAACAACAGATCATATTGTAACAGAGTTTATTAAATATACTTGATCTTTGTTACATACTTGTGTTGAAATTGATTTGATTGTATAAACACTATATTCAACCCCCTTCTACAGTGTTGTATAACCTAACAATTGGTATCAGAGCCTTTCTATTAACACACATACTGTAAAGATCCAAACAATCATGTATGAAGAAACACAAACCCCAACTAAGCCCACCAAAAATCAAGAAACTCAAAACACTCAAACCCACAGTCGTTATGAGACTATTAGGGTTCCCATACTGAGACCTTCTGAGTATCCCATACGGAAAGTGAAGATGGCTATGTTTCTGGAAGCTACAGATCCAGAATACCTTGACAAAATTAATGAAGGACCATACAAGCCTACCAAGCTCTCTGTTGCAGTTGCTGATCAACCTGCAAAGTCCATACCAAAGGAAAAAGGTGATTACACAGCTAAAGACATCTCATCTATTACCAAGGATGCAAGGGTAAGACATTTGTTGCATAGTGCCATTGATAATGTCATGTCAAACAGGGTAATTGGATGCAAGACTGCAAAGGAGATATGGAATGCTTTGGAGACAAGATGCCAGGGAACTGATGCAATCAAAAAGAACAGGAGGACTATACTCACTCAAGAGTATGAGCACTTTGACTCAAAGGCTGATGAGTCACTAACTGACTTATATGACAGGTTTGTCAAACTCTTGAATGATCCGTCACTGGTGGATAAGGAATATGATCTTGAAGATTCAAATCTAAAATTCCTTTTAGCTCTTCCTGAAAATTGGGATTTGAAGTCTACTACCATAAGAGACAACTATGACCTTACTGAAACTACTCTTGATGAAATTTATGGTATGCTCAAGACTTATGAACTTGAGATGGATCAAAGGAGCAAGAGGCATGGAAGAAAATCAAGGACAGTTGCTCTTAAAGCTGAGGAGTAATCTGCTAAAGTGATTACCTCAAAAAGGGGCAAAGGAAAGGCTCTCATCATAAAGTCTGATTCGGAGTCATCAAATTCTGATGATGATGATTCAGAAACTGAAAGCTTATCTAAAGTTGATGTTGATGCAGAGATGATGCAACTGTGTGCTCTTATGGTGAAGGGTATCACAAAGATAGCCTACAGGAAATTCGGAAAGGGCAAGAAGTTTTCCAAGAAAGGTGGAAGTTCTGATAAGAAATGATTCAGAAAGTCTGAAGGCAAAGGAGGAAAGTCTGACATAGGAGAGAACTCAAATGTCAAATGCTACAATTGTGGTGAAAGAGGCCACATATCTCCTGATTGCAAGAAAGGAAAAAGTGACAAAGGCAAGGCACTTGTCACAAAGAAGAAAAGCTGGACAGACACTTCAGATTCTGAACATGAGGTGAACTATGCCTTGATGGCAAATGCTGATAACAGTATTAAAACTGCTGAATTGAAGGGCAACAGGAAAAACATCCTAGTTTTGGACAGTGGATGTTCAGGACATATGACTGGAAATAAAGCCCTGCTATCAGAATTTATGGAGAAAGCTGGCCCAGGAGTTTCTTATGGAGATGGCAATATGGGAAAAACTCTAGGATATGGCAATATCAATCTTGTGAATGTCATCATTGAATCAGTAGCTCTTGTCTCATGACTTAAAAGTGTGAGTCAAATCTGTGACAGAGGTTATCAAATGGGTTTCTTTGAAGAACACTGTGAAGTTGTAAGCAATTCTACAGGAAAAGTGGTTCTGAAAGGTTACAGGCATGGTAACATATATGAAGCCAAACTTTCAACAAATTCTGATGGTTCTGCAATCTGTCTGTTAAGTAGAGCATCAATTGAAGAAAGCTGGAATTGGCACAAAAGACTCTCTCATTTAAATTTCAACAAAATAAATGAGCTAGTAAAGAAAGATCTTGTGAGAGGACTGCCAAAATCAGTATTTGCTCCTGATGGCCTTTGTGATTCATGTCAAAAGGCAAAACAAAGAAAATCTTCATTCAAGAGCAAAACTGAATCTTCAATTCTTGAGCCTTATCACCTACTACATGTTGATCTAGAAATCAACTTCCATCTGCAAGGAAGTGGACCAAATCACATACACCGGACTTAATAATTGGAGATCGTGAAACAGGTGTCAAAACTAGAACAGCAACATCAAATAAATGTCTCTATCATTCTTTTCTTTCTCAGGCTAAACCAAAGAAAGTGGAAGAAGCTCTTCAAGATGCTGATTGGGTGCAAGCAATGCATGAAGAGTTAATGAATTTGAAAGAAATAAAGTTTGGACCCTAGTGCCAATACCAAAGAATAGATCAATTGTTGGCACAAAATGGGTGTTCAGAGACAAAACTGACAGTGATGGCATAATTACAAGAAACAAAGCAAGGCTGGTTGCTAAAGGCTACTCTCAACAGGAGGGTATTGATTATGATAAAATATTTGCACCAGTTGCTAGATTAGAAGCCATAGGAATCTTTTTGGGTTATGCTGCTCACAAGAAGTTTAAAGTCTTTCAAATGGATGTGAAAAGTGCTTTTCTCAATAAAGAATCAGAAGAAGAGGTATATGTTGAACAACCTCCAAGATTTGTAGATCCAAAATTTCCAAATCATGTCTATATATTAGACAAAGCATTTTATGGCCTTAAGCAAGCTCCAAGAGCATGGTATGAGACTTTAGCTCAATTCCTTCTGGAAAGTGGATTTAACAAAGGCACAATTGATAAAACACTGTTCTATCTCAACCATGGAAAGGACTTACTTTTGGTACATATATATGTTGATAACATCATATTTGGTTCTATAAATGCCAAACTCTGTAAAAGGTTTGCAAAGCTAATGCAGTCAAGATATCAAATGAGTATGATGGGAGAACTTAGCTATTTTCTGGGACTTCAAGTCAAGCAAAATGAAGAAGGTACTTTTATCTGTCAATCTAAGTACACCAGAAATTTACTGAAGAAATTTGGAATGCAAGACTGTTCAACTGCATCCACTCCCATGGCCACTGCAACCAAGTTAGATAAAGATACTGGTTCATCAGTAGATATTACTAACTACAGAGGTATGATTGGCTCTTTACTCTATTTAACTTCAAGTAGACCTGATATCATGTATGCTACCTGTCTTTGTGCAAGATTTCAGGCTGATCCAAGAGAACCTCATCTAATAGCTGTGAAAAGAATTTTCAAGTACCTTAAGGATACAGCTGATCTAGGATTGTGGTATCCTAGAGAATCAGATTTTAAGCTAATAGGTTACTCAGATGCAGATTTTGCAGGATGCAAAATAGACAGGAAAAGCACTAGTGGAAGCTGCCAATTTCTTGAAGGCAGATTGGTTTCTTGGTTTAGCAAGAAACAGAAATCAATTTCCACATCAACTGTAGAAGCAAAATATATTGTTGTAGGAAGCTGTTGTGCTCAGATTCTTTGGATGAAGAATCATTTACTGGACTATGGGTTAGAATTTTCTAAAATACCTATTTACTGTGATAATCAAAGTGCTATTGCTATGACAGGTAATCCAGTTCAACACTCAATGACAAAGCACATCAGCATTAGGTACCATTTCATAAGGGAACATGTGATGGAAGGTACATTGGAATTGCATTTTGTTCCAACAGATCAACAACTAGCAGATTTCTTCACAAAACCACTATGTGAAGCTACTTTTACTAGACTGGTAAATGAACTTGGAATGGTTTCAGGTTCTTTTTCTAAATCTGCTTAGCTTTTGTTCTCATGCATCAGACTTTATGATCAGTATTTATAGATTGTCTTATTTTCATGTAATCTGTGCTTTAATTGTAATACATTAAATACTGATTGTTATATGATATGGATCTATATACTCTGATAGTGTTTTGAATGTTTTGTGACTATTCAATCCAATGAGGATTACTGTGCTAGATGCTGACCTAGTAGTCTTTAACATACTAGAAATCCCATGTTTGAATTAGTTGTTTATGTGGAAACCCATTAACACAAGCAAATTCTGATGATGAGCTTAGTCAAATTTACTTTGTGTATCTTATTAATAAGTCATAAACTAGATTCTTGCTTCTTATCTGTCAAATTCTGATGTCAGTAAATCTTAAGGATGAACCACATGCTTGATAAGCCTCACTTATCTGAAGAAAAGAAAAGAAAAGAAAATTGAAGTCAGGTACTCCTTTGAGATCTAGAGTAAATTTGTGGAAGGGAAGACCCAAGTGCATTGCTGGTATTAAGTAATATGCATTAGAAAAGCAAATAAATTTTTCTTGGCGACTTTTCACATTCTCTGATTACTGGAGAATTACTCTGATAATAGCATAAATTCTGATAGCAGTTATGACTCACTTACACTGAGAAGCCACTGTAAAAAGGAATTTCAAAAGATGCATAAAATGAGCACAAACAGTTGAGGCGGATTCTTGCATAAATTTATTCTATAGTAGACTTCACTATTAATGACAGATTTTAAGAACTTTTCTGAGTTATGCCTTATTTCTAAGATGTACTGAAGTTTATCAGAATTTAATCTTTATCTGATATTTTGCTAATGCACACACTTTCACTCCATATGAATGATGAAAATTATTGTGGTGATTAAGTTGTTTTTGACAAACAGTTAAGTGTCATTTGCATAAATTCTGAGGACAAGTTCTGATGGAAGTTCTGATGCTTAAACTCTGAAGAAACAAGTCAGTATTTGTATGAAGAATCACATAAACAAACATTCACTTTTTGAGTACAGAAGCCATGTTCTGATGACTGTTAAAATCTGATAATAGTCAAGTTCTGATATTAAATTCTGATGGAAACTCTTATGCTTACGTGGCATTATTTATTTACTTGACTTATTTGTGGTAAATACTGTAATGGTCATATTTTATCAGAATATAATTAGGTGAGATAAAAATAGTCATAATCATTTGGTTAGTGGGAAGCGTGTTTTCCTTGAAACACTACATGTGCACATTTATTACTGCTTATTACCCGTGCCCACTAATAATGTTTTGACTAATGATATGCTTCCAGGTGTTTAAAGTCTGTTCTGCTTCAATCATAACAGTTGTCAAAAAGAGAGTATATATATGGGAGTTAAAAGTTTTTATAATCTTTTACCTACTTTTCTTTCTCTAATCTCTCTTATTCTCTCTCTATAATATTCTCTGAAGCTAGTTTCTTACAGGTCTTTTATCAAACACCTTGTGTACACTCTATTCTCTCACTTATTTCTTACAGAAATGGCACCAAAAGACATTGTTTTCAATGGAGTTAAGTTTGTTCCTAACAATTACTTAGCTATTATCTGCAAGGATGAAGCCCCATCAGATCTTCTTTTCATTCAGGACTTCCTTGCTAATAGCGAGATTGGGTATGCACTGACCCAACCTCAATCTCTCTTAAGAACTCAAGTGCTGGAGTTTTGGAGGAGTGGTGTGTATGATGATGGTGGAGCAAATGGGTCCCCTAGTATTATTTTCACAACAGGGGAGGATGAACTTATGGTGACTATGGCTATAGTTCACCAAGCACTACAATTTCCAGAAAACTGCACTTATTCAACAGTTGAGGAGCCAGCTCTTCAATAGCTAATGGCCAATCTGGGCTATGAGAAAAGTTTGTCAAAGCTTGGGCAGTTGAAGAGACCCTACATCAGGAGGGAATGGAGTTTCTTCTTTGACTGCATCACCGGAACTTTTACAAACAAATGTTCAAACTTTGATGCAATTCCTATCCTAAGTCAGCAAATTGGGTATGCTCTGATTACTCAATCTCATTTTGATTATGCTACTGCTGTACTAGGATTCATAGGGGATAGGATGACAGAGGATAGAAATACTGTATATTTTGCTAGATTCTGTCAACTTATTTATAGCTTTTGTAGCTCTGATGCACCCCAACTAGCAAATGAGTTGATTTCACCATTTAAACTTGCTAAGAGAGCATTTACTGACTTATTATCTACTGATATTAAGAAAACTGTTCTAAGACCCCTCGAAATTCCACAATCAGTCAAACAGTTTTTAGTAAACTCTGACCCAGCCACATACACTGTTAAATATCCTGATGTCCAATCATCCCAACCTCCATCAGCACCTCCAATCACTACACAACCAACCACCTCTCAACCATAACCAACTCAACCTACCATCAGAACATACTACCAACTAGCTCAATCCCAACAACAACAACCATCAGCACCTACCATCAGACCTTCATCTTCCAGGCCAAAAAGAGCAAAGGTTGTTCCTAAATCTCCACCAAGGAGAAGAAGGATGATTCTCAGGGATGAATCTGATAATGAAGAGGAGCAAGTACAAGTTCATGCATCAGAACATGTGACTGTTGAAGCTGAAAATGTCAATTTTTAGAAAGAAATAGCAGCTGAAAAGGAAACTTCTCAGATAAATACTGAAGCTAAAAGTTCTGATACTTTGAAGAGAAAGAGAACTGTAAGTTCTGATGCTGCTAAGGCAACTCCTACACCAGCTAGGAGATCTAAGAAAGAGAGAGCAGGAAGGCACATTGTTCAACCTCATTCTGAGGATACTACTGAAGCTGGGGAAGGGGATCAGGAATCTCTGATCTCAAAGCCAATTGTGATTAAATCTTTGCCACCTCCTACTCAGGCTGAAGACACTGTTCAGGATACAGTGATCATACCTCCTGTCTCTCCAATTCATGAAATGTGACAGTTGAAGATTCAGGATTAAGTCCTGAAATTGACATCCATAAGCTGATCATTCCAACTGTGCTTTATCTGGAAGCTCCAACAGCAGCTCAGCCATCTACAGTCAACTCTCCAATCATAAATGCTGAGATACCATCTGCACCAATTCTGGAGATAAATTCTGATGATCAGAATTTAGCTACTGCAGAATCTCCAACAGCAACACACACACTATTACTGTCAGAAGATAATGAGTCTTCTTCAAGTTCTGAAGACAGTGTTTCTGTTGATACTTCAGCTCCCATTCTAGGAAAGGAGGCACTTATTGAAAAGTTTGTTGAGCAAGCTGCTCCTATTCCTTGGGAAGATACTCACAGAAGTGTGGAGTGGACCAAGAAGTGGAATGTAACTGATTTCATTCCAAGCTCCAAAGTACTAATAGACCATAATGCTAAAGCTGATGAGTTGCTAACAAATTCTGATTTTAAGACACAACTCAAAGTCACAGCTCTATCTACTAAAAATCTTCAAGGTCTACACTCTCAAACTCGTGCTAAGGTTGATAAACTTCTTGAGTCAGCTGAAAAGCTAGATATGACTCTCAAGTTAGACAAGTCAAGGATTATCAGACCTATACATGAGAAAGTTAAAGCAATTGAGAAAGTTTAGGAGAAGCAACAGGCCCAAATTACAGAGGTCCTGCAAAATCAAGCCTCTCAAAAAGCTCAATTGGATGAAATTCAATCTTCAGTAGAACTTCTTCTCTCTCTCTCCTACTACCTGATGATGCCCAAAAGGGGGGAGAAGATAGTTAAGTCCAAATGCTCACCTACTCTAATACTGAAGAAGAAGGATGACAAAGGTGATGACCAGGGAAACTCTGATAAGAGTAGAGGTCATGGAAAAGATCAAGGTCAAGGGCAAAGCAACAAGGTTTCTTCTAGGAAACTAATCTCTAATGCAAGAAAATCTTCTACTCAAAAGAAGACAAGTTCTGAAACTGCTCAAACTCAAAATCTGATAGCAAGTACTGATACTCAAAATCTAATCTCAAGTTCTGATGTTCTGATTCAAGGAGGAAGTAAAGACTCTCAGAAGTTTTTGCAAACTCTGAAGCTCAAGGGAAAGCAGACTATTGTCTACTACAAAGATCCCAAGATTCAGACACTTGATGAAGAGATTGCTAGAAGATTATTTCTGAAGCATAATCCTGGAATGGATTTAGAAAATCTCAAGAAGGAATAAGCAAGATTTAAAGCCGAAAAGAAAAATCTAGAGCCAAAAGCTTATGTTGCAAAGAAACCTCCAAGGCCTAAGGAAAAAAGGCATTGTGATCAAGGAGAAATCAAATACTGAGGCATCAAAGCCCAAAACAAGATCACATATTGAGATTGATCCCAAAGATAAAGGAAAGGGAAAGGTTGATGAACCAATAAAGCCACATGAGATGAAAATTCCTCAAATCCTGATGAAACCTGTGTGCAAACTGGTTCAAGTTCATGATGATGCTCTTGTTGAAGATGAAGATGTTCAAACTCTGAAAAGAAGGAAGATTACTAAAGAATCTGATAAGTGGCATTTTACACCACTTAGAACGTCTTAAAATGGCTTAAATTGGTGTCTTGAAATCAAGTATTTTGTGTGTTTGATGCGTTTTTCTAGTGTTTATGCATTTCAGGGTAATAGTTGCATTTCGGGGGAGGAATCATCAAGAATAAGCCTTGGCATGTGTTCACCATTGCGAGAGGAAAGGAATGGGCAGATTACGGCGAAGAAACGGAGCAAGCTTGGAATTTTTCCAGTAGGGTCCTGCGCGCCCGCGCAGCAATACTGAGCGGTCACGCAGCAGCCTGCGCGCCCGCGCAGATATGCTGAGCGGCCGCGCAAGGTCGGGGAAAAAGCTAAATTATTTTAGACTTCTAATTCTGTGTGGCTTCCAACTTCTATGTAATCTGAGTTTTATGGGACTATTATATAGGTAGATTTGAGACGTTTTCACAGAGATTAATAAGGAGATTATGTTTTAGATTGTGTTTTACGCAAGAAGCAAAGGAGATAAGGAAGAAGACCGATTTAGCATACCGCAACGAAGAGGAAGCATATATTTTTGTGATTCTTGTTTCGTTGTAACGTTGGATGCTAGTTTTCTTGCTTTGACTTATTTACTCTTGTGACGTACTCTGTTTTAATATAATTAGTGTAGTTATTATTTTCTTGTGTTGTTTGTCATGATTTCATATGAACCCATGATGGCGATAAGTTCTATTATGGGCTAATCGTGATCATGGGGTTACAACAGATTTATTATGGAATTCTTTAGTTAATTGTTTAATACTTTAGTGTGTGATGATTGCATGATATCTAGTATTGGTTGTGCGTATTCGTCTTATGTGCGTCACGAACATATAAGATAGGGTGTTAATCTCTTGTGAAGCGACGGTGGATCTTGAGATTTAGAACTTGCCATGCTAGCATAGGTTCATGTACGTTGTGCATGATTAGTGGGTAACTCTAACAGTTTTATTTGCCCTATGTAATCAAAAGGAATAACTTGTGCTTAAATCGTTGTGTTGTCAATTTCTGTAGACATATAGGAACTCAACATAATTGATGACTATTCAACTTCTATCTTAATTGTGGATGTTTGGTAGAATGGTATTAGTACAATGAAAGTTGGCTTTTATCAGTTTTGTGTTATTCGATTAATATCATCACCGTCACATGCTAAAGGTAATAACAATGGCTATAGAAGGAAGTAATAATGAAGTTGTGATCTCATGAGTGTTTTATTATTGATAATTTGAAGTGTTAGTTAAGTGGTTAATTAAGTAGTTAATTATAGTTAATATTTGATCAACAATTTTAAGTGTTATTATCTTAACATTGAGAAGTAATCATACATTGGTGAGTGAGTTTAATTAGACAATAAATTAGTCTGAGTCTCTGAGGGAACGAACTAGAAAGTATTCTATATTACTTGCGAACGCGTATACTTGCGTGAATATTAGCGCGTGTTTTCGCCCTAACAAGTTTTTGGCGCCGCTGCCGGGGACTCGGCGTATTTGTTTAGTTTATGTACTTACCATCATTGGTCATTAGGACTCAGTGATTAGGACGTAATAGTTACTTACTCTTTTCGGTTGTGTTTCAGGTACTTTAGCAAGCGTTTATGCAAACTCGTTCTCGTGCTCGCAAGAGGACTTTAGATACAGCTGAGGAGACAGACGAAGTTCTTGATATTCCGGAGAAGTTAGATTTTGAGGATTCGGATTCAGGAGCTGAGCAGAAAGAACCAGTTAACATGGGAGATCGTATTGTTCAAGTTGATCCAGCTCTTATGGATTTTTCTCGGCCTAAAATTTATGACATTTAGTCAAGCATCCTTCATCCGGCTATTCAAGCTAACACCTTTGAAATCAAGCCGGGCACTATTCAGATGGTGCAGAATTCTGTTTTTTTTGGAGGAGCGGCAACTGAAGACCCCAACATGCACATAAGAAATTTTGTCGAGATCTGCAGCACTTTTAAGTATAATGGCGTGACTGATGAGGCTATCAAGTTGAGGCTTTTCCCATTCTCACTGAGGGATAAGGCTAAAGACTGGTTACATTCGGAACCAGCTGGGTCCATCACTACGTGGCAAGATCTAGCGCAAAAGTTTCTGGTAAAGTTTTATCCAATGGCAAAGACTGCTGCTATGAGGAGTGCTCTTACTCAGTTTGCGCAGCAACCTACAGAATCTATGTGCGAGGCTTGGGAACGCTACAAGGAAATGTTGAGAAAATGTCCACATCATGGAATGCCGGATTGGATGGTGATCACTGGTTTCTATAATGGTTTGGGGGCCCAATCTCGGCCAATGCTCGATGCAGCAGCTGGAGGCGCCTTATGGGCTAAAAGCTATACTGAGGCGTATAATCTTATAGAGACGATGGCTGCAAATGAGCATCAAAACCCAACTCAGAGGATGACGTCAGGCAAGGTAGTAGGTATTCTGGAAGTTGATGCAGCCACCGCTATTGCAGCCCAGCTCCAAGCGCTATCAATGAAGGTCGATTCTCTGGCTACGTATGGAGTTAATCAAATAGCTATGGTTTGTGAACTTTGTGCAGGTTCTCATGCTACGGATCAGTGTTCTCTTGTCAACGAATCTGTTCAGTAAGTGAATAATTATCAGCCACAACAGCAGCCTGTGCCAGCGACCTATCATCCTAATAACAGAAATCATCCAAATTTCAGCTGGGGGAATAATCAGAATGCGATTCAGCCAACATATCAGCAATGAGTGAGTAAACAGTTTAACCCACCTGGATTCCAGCAACCACAGCAGTATGCTACAAGGCAATCATATCCTCAACAGGGAAGTGCAGCTGCACCTATTAGTGTTGATTTTGAGGAACTTAAGCTGTTGTGCAAGAGTCAGGCGGTTTCTATCAAGACCTTGGAAAATCAAATCGGTCAATTAGCCAATGCAGTGCTCAATCGTCAACCTGGCACTCTTCCCAGTGACACGGAAGTACCAGGCAGGAAGGAAGCTAAAGAGCAAGTCAAGGCTATTACCTTAAGGTCTGGAAAAGTAGCTGATGCTGAAAAGGCAAAAGAAGTCGAAGCTGAAGTTAGAGATGAAGAATCTAAGCAAAAGGAGAAAGCGGCGGAACCAAGGGAGACTACTGTTGAACACACTCTGCCTGAGGCTAATACAGGGGAGAAACAACTCTATCCTCCACCACCTTTTCCTAAGAGATTGCAACAACAAAAGCTGGATAGACAGTTTTGGAAGTTTCTGGAGGTGTTCAAGAAACTTCACATCAATATACCTTTCGCTGAGGCTCTGGAACAAATGCCTAGTTATGCGAAGTTCATGAAGACTATTCTTTCAAGGAAGGTGAAACTGGATGACCTTGAAATCGTTGCTCTCATGGAAGAATGCAGCGCTGTTCTGCAGCAAAAGTTACCGCCAAAACTGAAAGATCCAGGAAGCTTCACCATTCCTTGCACCATTGGCAATCTAACTTTTGACAAGTGCCTTTGTGATTTGGGAGCAAGCATTAATCTAATGCCTTTGTCGATCTTTAAAAAGCTGGATCTGCCTGATCCAAAACCCACATACATGTCGCTACAATTGGCTGACCGTTCCATTACTTACCCAAGGGGCATAGTTGAGGATGTGCTCGTCAAGGTGGATAAGCTCTTCTTTCATGCAGATTTCGTTATTCTGGATTTTGAGGAAGATAAGAAGATTCCCATAATCTTGGGGAGGCCTTTCTTGGCTACCGGCCATACCTTGATAGATGTGCAAAAAGGGGAACTTACTATGCGGGTCCAAGATCAGGATGTGACCTTCAACGTATTCAAGGCAATGAAATTCCCTACAGAAGATGAGGAGTGCTTAAAAGTGGATGTGATTGATCCCGCGGTTACTTCAGAACTCGAGCACATGCTAATGTCTGATGCATTGGAAAAGGCCTTAGTGGGGGAATTTGACAGTGATGATGAAGATAGCAACGAGCAATTACAATATCTGAACGCTTCTCCCTGGAAGCGAAAGCTGGACATACCATTTGAATCTCTTGGTACTTCTGACCTCAAGAACGCTGAAGGGAAGCTCAAACCATCAATAGAGGAAGCACCTACCTTGGAGCTCAAACCATTACCTGAACACTTGAGGTATGCTTTTTTAGGTGATTCATCTACGTTACCTGTTATTATTTCAGCTGACCTTTCAGGTAGTGAGGAAGACAAGCTCTTAAGGATTTTGAGAGAATTCAAATCGGCTATAGGATGGACCATAGCAGAAATCAAGGGGATAAGTCCTTCATATTGTATGCATAAAATTCTGTTAGAGGAAGGTAGTAGGCCAACTGTGGAACAGTAGCGAAGACTGAACCCGATCATGAAGGAGGTGGTAAAGAAAGAAATTCTGAAATGGCTAGATGCAGGCATCATTTATCCTATTTCTGACAGCTCGTGGGTGAGCCCCATACAATGTGTACCTAAGAAAGGAGGTATCACTGTGGTCGCAAATGAAAAGAATGAGCTCATCCCTACTCGAACAGTTACAGGATGGAGAGTATGCATGGATTATAGGAAATTGAACAAAGCCACAAGGAAGGATCACTTTCCTCTTCCATTTATTGATCAAATGCTTGACAGATTGGCGGGACATGAGTATTTCTATCTTCTGGATGGTTATTCCGGGTATAATCAGATTTGTATTGCACCAGAGGATCAGGAAAAGACTACCTTCACTTGTCCATTTGGCATATTTGCTTTTCGTAGAGATTCGTTTGGGTTATGTGGCGCCCCGGCCACCTTTCAGAGATGTATGATGGCTATATTCTCTGACATGATTGGAAATAACGTCGAAGTGTTCATGGATGACTTCTCCGTCTTTGGACACTCATATGATGAATGTTTGAATAATCTGCGCGCCGTACTCAAAAGATGCGTGGAAACTAATTTGGTGCTAAATTGGGAGAAATGTCATTTTATGGTGCGTGAAGGCATTATCCTTGGGCATAAGGTCTCTAGCAAGGGTCTGGAGGTGGACAAGGCCAAGGTGGGAGTCATTGAAAATCTTCCCCCACCCAATTCTGTGAAAGGAATCCGTAGTTTTCTTGGTCATGCGGGTTTTTATCGTCGATTCATCAAGGACTTTTCAAAGATATCTAAGCCGTTGTGCAATTTACTTGAGAAAGATGTGCCTTTCAAATTTGATGATGAATGTTTGGCAGCATTCGAGACTCTCAAGAAGAGTTTGATCACTACACCAGTTATTACAGCACCAGATTGGACAGAACCGTTTGAGATGATGTGTGATGCGAGTGATTATGCGGTAGGTGCAGTTCTGGGACAGCGTAAGAAAAATATCTTCCATGTGGTCTACTATGCGAGTAAGACTTTAAATGGGGCCCAATTGAACTACACCACTACGGAGAAGGAGCTTTTGGCTATAATCTTTGGCTTTGAGAAATTTCGATCTTATCTGCTTGGTACGAAAGTAACAGTATTCACTGATCATGCAGTTATTCGCTATCTGGTTTCTAAGAAGGATTCGAAGCCGAGACTCATTCGTTGGGTGCTTTTACTTCAGGAATTTGAGTTAGAGATCAAAGATAGAAAAGGTACTGAGAATCAAGTAGCTGACCATCTCTCTAGGTTGGAGAATCCCGATTCTACTTCACAAGATAGGACGTTAATCAATGAATCTTTTCCGGATGAGCAGTTGTTTGCAATTCAGGAGGAAGAACCATGGTTTGCAGATATTGTAAACTATCTCGTCAGCAATATAATGCCTCTTAATTTGACATCCGCTCAAAAGAAGAAGTTTCTGCATGAGGTGAAGTGGTATATGTGGGATGAACCATATTTGTTTAGACAGGGAGCTGACCAGATCATCAGGAGATGTATCCCGTTCTGTGAGACGGAGGGGATATTACGAGACTGCCATTCCACGGTTTATGGTGGACACTATGGAGGTGAGAAGACGGCAGCTCGTATTCTGCAAGCAGGTTTTTTCTGGCCTACTTTGTTCAAGGATGCTCATCAGTTTGTTTTAAGGTGTGATTGTTGCCAAAGAGTGGGAAATTTGTCAAGGAAGGATGAGATGCCATTAAATGTGATGCTTGAAGTCGAGGTCTTTGATGTGTGGGGAATCGATTTCATGGGGCCTTTTATCTCGTCTTGCAATAATCAGTACATCTTGCTGGCAGTCGATTATGTCTCAAAATGGGTCGAAGTTAAAGCTTTACCGATAAATGATGCAAAGGTAGTACTAAATTTTCTTCATAAGCAAATTTTCACAAGGTTTGGAACGCCTCGGGTAATCATAAGTGATGAAGGATCGCATTTTTGCAACCGTAAGTTCACTTCTATGATGCAGCGTTATAATGTGAATCATCGAGTAGCTACTGCCTATCATCCGCAAACAAATGGTCAAGCGGAAGTGTCTAACAGAGAGATAAAGCGTATTCTAGAGAAGGTTGTTTGTCCGTCAAGGAAGGATTGGTCTTTAAAGCTCGATGAAGCTGTTTGGGCTTACAGAACAGCATACAAAACTCCACTTGGGATGTCACCGTTTCAGTTGGTGTACGGTAAGGGATGTCATCTACCGGCGGAGCTTGAGCATAAAGCCTACTGGGCATTGAAGAAATTGAACCTGGATTTAGATGCAGCTGGTAAGAAAAGAATGCTTCAGCTTAATGAACTTGATGAATTTCGACTTCAAGCGTACGAGAATAACAAAATATATAAGGAAAAGGTGAAGAGGTGGCACGATAGGAAGCTACATCCTAAGTTATTTGTGCCAGGGCAACAAGTTCTGTTATTCAACTCTCGGCTCCGACTTTTTCCTGAGAAGTTGAAATCAAGATGGTCTGGACCTTTTATTGTCAAAACTGTGTTTCCACATGGAGCGGTGGAAATTTTTGAGAATGATTCGGACCAAGCATTCAAGGTTAACGGTCAGCGGTTGAAGCACTACTATGGGGACATGGCAAACCGAGAGGTGGTTAGTGCCATTTTGTTGACTACTTGAGAAAGGTACAGAACGTCAAGCTAATGACGAAAAAGAAGCGCTGCGTGGGAGGCAACCCATGAATTGTTGTTACAGGAACCCTTAGAAGTTAATAACCTATACAAAAACACAAAAAAATCAGAAAACAGGGGCTGAAAAAAAAAATTCCAAAGACCCTCTGCGCGCCCGCGCAGCTATGCTGAGCGGCCGCGCAGGGGTCGAGTTCCAGAAAATTTTTTACAGTTCAGAAAAAAAAAATAATAATAAAATACAAAAACAGTTGTAGCCCATAAACCCACGAATTATTCCCACTACCCCATCATTTTAGCCCTTAATTCCCAAACCCTAATCTAATCCACACCCTATATATACATACACCTATCCTACATATCTCCCACAAAACTTCCTACACTTAAACCCTCTCACAAACATCAAAAATCAGTTCTTACACACTTTTATTCATGAATCAATGGCACCCAAGAGAGCACGCACTATTGACAGCAGCAGCACAGTTCCTACTGCTGATTCATCGAGGGGTACTGCTGCAAGACCTCGGTTAACTGACAGAGCTGCGGAGGAGGAGTACACTAGGCTGTTGGGGAAGCCGATTCTGAAAGAGAGGGGGTTTTTACCATCAGGGAGGGATGGTGAGTTGTTACCCATGATTGCAGAGAAGGGGTGGATAGCTTTTTGTGAGTCACCCGAAGCAGTACCGATGAGCGTTGTTCGCGAGTTCTACGCGAACGTGAAGGCTGAAAAGAATGGGTTTTCTGTAGTCCGTGGGCTGACGGTTGATTATCATCCTGCGGCGATTCGTCGTGTGATTGGACAGCGAGAGAGGAAGCCCGAGGAGGAGAACTGGAATGAAAAGACTGCTGAGGATTTTGACTTGGATTTGATTTGTGCGACTCTCTGTCGACCGGGCACAGTTTGGAACCGCAGTCCAGCCAATAATGAGTATCGTCACTTTCCGGCGATCGCCATGAACAGGTATGCCCGTGCATGGAATGCATTTATATGTGCTAATATTTTGCCTTCTTCACATGCACACGAGGTCACAGTTGAGAGAGCACAGTTGTTGTGGGGAATTCTGAATGAAGAATACTATGTGGACCTTGGTGAGTTTATCTACCAAGGAATTCTGAAGTTTTTGAGGGGAGCAAAGCATATGAACATCCCTTATGCATCCACGGTTACGAAGCTATGCCGAGCAGTAGGAGTGAACTGGCCGGCTCATGAGCAGTTGCAGTTGCCAGCAGCTCCGATAGATTCTGGCACTCTGAATGGGATGCAGGAGTGGACCGGTGGGTTATCGTCTTCCAGGAGGACGTCCAGCACGAGGTGCTACTATGGCTAGGCCAGGGCGTGGTGAGGCTGGTTCGTCGAGAGCTCAGGAGGGTGCTGGGATGGGTGATGCCCAGTATAGGAGGCTTTCACGGCGGATGGATGCCATATATGAGATGCAGAGCAGGTTTGCTCAGGAGCTCACCCTTGCATTAGGGACTGCTTTTCGAGGCCTTGGAGCTGATATCCAGTGGCCAGTTTTTGGTGAGGACTCTGCATACCCGCTGCCTGATACTCCACCCGCTGAGGGTGATGATGATGATGACTCCGAGTAGGTATACCCTGTGTTCCTTTCTACTACTTTCACTGAGGACAGTGAAGATTTTTAGTTTGGGGGTGGTAGTTAAGGAATATTGTGTGTGTATCATTTAGTTGCATATTCATGATAGTTTAGTTCATATAGTTGCATAATTTATGCCATTTAGTTTTTTTTATGACATTTATGAATGTCATATAGCTCATGCATTTACCATGATCCCTTTTGCAATGATTTATCGACTGAATTGTGATATTGATGCGAGTGTAGTGATAGCATTAAAGTGATATTAAGTTGTGTAGGTTGATATGCATGCTAGAAACAATTGTAAGTCCACTAAGTCTTAAAGAATGCGTAAGGGCTAGATTGTTGTTATGATTTGGTTGTTTTCAAGGTCAATCTATTTATTATGCTTAGAATTCGATTATAGGTTCTTAGTGATTAAAACATGAAAAAGAAAAATTTTTGGAGAAAAAAAGTATGGAAGTTGTTGCTAGTTATGGCTAGGCGTCAAATGGCTAGTAGTCGGCTCACATATGTTGCGAGTAGTCTAGGGTTGAGCAAGATGGAGCGAAACGCACTTGCTCAGAAGTTATAAAAAAAAAATTGCATAATTGATCAAGAGTGGGCTCTTTGGTATTCGAGTTATTAAGTTCTTAGGGGACTTTGTGCCTAGTGACCTAAGGCTTTTAGAGTCTGGGATCCGCTAACCTAACGCTCGTTACATGGATACCATTGTATAAGTCTTTTGTGGACCTCACTCATTGCACGGTCAAATAAGCATTTGAGTTGTAAATAAAAAGCACGATTCCGTAGTAAGCTCCAGAGTTCTTGTAGTGTTGTATATCACTTTATGCCTAGAATTTTTATTCTTTGTATAATCGTAGGATTGCCTTGAGGATAGTCTAGTCATAGTAATTGGTCTAGTTCTAAAGCATATCTGTTAAGCATTTGCACACACCACGTTTCTGGCTGTATGTCCGTTTGCATGAGTTTATTGATCTTTAGTTGTCTAACTGCATTCGTTGAGAGGTAACAATTTGGTTGGTTAATTATAGTAAGGGGGATCGTTGCATTTTCATATAGATTGCATTCATGCATATTTGTATTTGTTTTTGAGTCTGTGACGCTTGAGGACAAGCATCGATTTAAGTTTGGGGGTGTGATAAGTTGCATTTTATACCACTTAGAACGTCTTAAAATGGCTTAAATTGGTGTCTTGAAATCAAGTATTTTGTGTGTTTGATGCATTTTTCTAGTGTTTATGCATTTCAGGGTAATAGTTGCATTTCGGGGGAGGAATCATCAAGAATAAGCCTTGGCATGTGTTCACCATTGCGAGAGGAAAGGAATGGGCAGATTACGGCGAAGAAACGGAGCAAGCTTGGAATTTTTCCAGTAGGGTCCTGCGCGCCCGCGCAGCAATGCTGAGCGGCCGCGCAGCCGCCTGCGCGCCCGCGCAGATATGCTGAGCGGCCGCGCAAGGTCGGGGAAAAAGCTGAATTATTTTAGACTTCTAATTCTGTGTGGCTTCCAACTTCTATGTAATCTGAGTTTTATGGGACTATTATATAGGTAGAGTTGAGACGTTTTCACTGAGAGTATTAAGGAGATTATGTTTTAGATTGTGTTTTACGCAAGAAGCAAAGGAGTTAAGGAAGAAGACCGATTTAGCACACCGCAACGAAGAGGAAGCATATATTTTTGTGATTCTTGTTTCGTTGTAACGTTGGATGCTAGTTTTCTTGCTTTGACTTATTTACTCTTGTGACGTACTCTGTTTTAATATAATTAGTGTAGTTATTATTTTCTTGTGTTGTTTGTCATGATTTCATATGAACCCATGATGGCGATAAGTTCTATTATGGGCTAATCGTGATCATGGGGTTACAACGGATTTATTATGGAATTCTTTAGTTAATTGTTTAATACTTTAGTGTGTGATGATTGCATGATATCTAGTATTGGTTGTGCGTATTCGTCTTATGTGTGTCGCGAACATATAAGATAGGGTGTTAATCTCTTGTGAAGCGACGGTGGATCTTGAGATTTAGAACTTGCCATGCTAGCATAGGTTCATGTACGTTGTGCATGATTAGTGGGTAACTCTAACAGTTTTATTTGCCCTATGTAATCAAAAGGAATAACTTGTGCTTAAATCGTTGTGTTGTCAATTTCTGTAGACATATAGGAACTCAACATAATTGATGACTATTCAACTTCTATCTTAATTGTGGATGTTTGGTAGAATGGTATTAGTACAATGAAAGTTGGCTTTTATCAGTTTTGTGTTATTCGATTAATATCATCACTGTCACATGCTAAAGGTAATAACAATGGCTATAGAAGGAAGTAATAATGAAGTTGTGATCTCATGAGTGTTTTATTATTGATAATTTGAAGTGTTAGTTAAGTGGTTAATTAAGTAGTTAATTATAGTTAATATTTGATCAACAATTTTAAGTGTTATTATCTTAACATTGAGAAGTAATCATACATTGGTGAGTGAGTTTAATTAGACAATATATTAGTCTGAGTCTCTGAGAGAACGAACTAGAAAGTATTCTATATTACTTGCGAACGCGTATACTTGCGTGAATATTAGCGCGTGTTTTCGCCCTAACAGAATCCAAGACAACCTCTGACAAGGCTCAAGTTGTTCAGAGTGAAGAACAGCAAGCTACGGAAGAAATAGCAAGTTCTGATAAAGTCATCAAGACATCAACCTTTGACATAGCTCAAGTTGATTTACACAAGATGAAAGTAGCTGACAAAAAGAAACTTCTTTGGAAAAATATCAAACCATCAGATCCAAAGAAAAGCCAATTGCTGTCTGATTTCATGACTATTGGGTTAAATGCTAGAGAACCAAGAGACAGAGCAGGGCTAGGTTCTGATGAAGCTAAGATCAAGACAGGAGTTGAAGTTGCTACTAGAGATCCATTTTTGTTGACTGACAGACCTCTTGAAGATGTTACACAGAAACACCTTGATAAGGTTATCTCTATTTAAGTGGTACTGGATGCTCACGACAAGCATAATGTCAAAGAAAATCTGATTCTATTTCTTGAAGATGGAAGGACATATCAAATGTCAGAATCAGATGTGCTGAACAAATCCCTGAAAGAACTTCAATTCTTTCATTATCTTTTAGAGATAAAGTCTGATACTACCAGGAGATGGTCAAATTTCATATTGAAGACCATAAGAGATAAAACAAGAATTTATGGTTCAAGGGTTACATAATTCATTCCAAACATAGTTGAAGATGATGGAAGTAAAATTCCAATGAAGAAGGATTATGCCAAACTTGAAGTGATACTGAAAGAGAAATGTCTATGCTACAATGAAGATTCTTATCATCCAAAGGTAATAAGACTGGGTAATGGTTTAGAAAGAAACCATATCTCTGCACTAAGGATTGCAATCTACCAGATTGGAAGTCAGGGTGAAGAATTGAAGCAAGTTAAAGCTACACTATCTCAAGTCCTGAGGAATAAAGAAGAAAAGCTGATATCAAACTTTATCAAGAATAACTTTGGATTTAGATTGACTCAGTGAGATTGGTAAAAGCTACAAGGATTGTAAGTTGTAGTTAGTTATCTAGTTAAACTCTTATTGTATTTGTAGTTAAATATTTTTGACATCATCAAATCTATTAACTTGTATATTTTGCATAATTTACAAGTTGGGGGAGATTGTTAGATATATTTGAGATGTCATGTCTAATATGATTTGTTTTTAGTTTTCAGAACTTAACAACAGGACATATCAGGACTTATTGAAATCAGAACTTACTGAAGTCAGAACTTAATATCAAAACTTAAGGTCATTTCAGAACTTAAGGGTTGGAAGACTTTCAGATAAGGAATGCGGCTGATTTACAGGAGAGGATCTGGACTAAAACAATATAAGATATGCATGGAAAGAGTTAGAGGACTAGAAGACTTGTAGAAGATATCTGATTGATATATTTTAGGAGACAGAATTGTATTCCATATCAATTAGAATATATCTTGTAACTGTGTACTATATAAACACAGCTTAGGGTTTACACTATATGTGTTATCATTATCGAGAAGATTATACATTGTAACCTAGCAGCTCTGAGTGATATTTATTCATCACTGAGAGAGAACAACAGTTCATATTGTAACAAAGTTTATTAAATATACTTGATCTTTGTTACATACTTATGTTGAAATTGATTTGATTGTATAAACACTGTATTCAACCCCCTTCTACAGTGTTATGTGACCTAACACCTCACATCAAGGCGACTCAATCCTTCCTTTTTTATCATTTAATTTGAACCAAAACACACACATAAATCACATAACTTCTAGAAATTACACATGCATTAACTTATCTTTACATGCATGACTATAAATCCACATACAAGCTTAACTATCATCTTAATTTCGACAATTATCGACCAATCAACACCAATTTCAAATCACGCAAGTTTATTTGATTAATTTCTTTCTCGACACAAGGCAATCATTCGGTCCTAACCACATAGATCAACATGTATAATTCAAATCAACTTCACACTTCAATCTATCCCAAAATCATCTAAAAATTTCTATAACACATCATTTACAAGTCATTTTATCAATTAAACCAACTAAATTTCTTAACACAAATCCAAACATTCAAATTTCACCTAAATCATAACATGCATGCATCAATTCGATTCTTCAAACTATTAATTAATCTAATTACTCCATACTTTCTAAAAATAACTATCCACAATCATTTTAATCAACAAAAATCAACTTAATTTCTTATAGAATCAAAAACCCATTCGGTTTTAAATAAAAGACCACATGCAACTACAGAAAATCAAGTTTATGCATTCTAGAGTTCAGTTTACACATCATGACTCACCACCGGTTCACCGGAGTTCATCACCGGTGGCGGTGGCTTCACGGTGGTGCCCCCATTCGGGAGTTTCCAACCTTAAGACCTCCGATTTCAATCCAAAAACACAACAACACACACATGCAATGCATAATCATCACAAAATTACACAATCTCAAGTCGAACATTCAAAAGAAAGCACCAACTCGGCTCTCGGCTAAACACCGAGCCCAAACACACACACACACACTCGCATGCAAGTACAAATACACATATGCAAATGATTTAAAGTATATATCTAGGATGAGCATGAAGTTTTATGAATGATTTCATAGAAATCACTGAGAGAAGGGGGTTATCCCGAAAGAAAAGAAGAGAGAGAGAACTTCGAGAGTTTGAGAGAGAAAGAGAGAGATGAGAGAATATGAGAGATGAGAGAGAGTGAGGCCGGGTAAAGGAAAAGAAAAAGGGGAGGGGAGGGAGTATATATATTAATTTGGCAAGGGTAGTATGGTCATTATACCATACTTTTAATTTATTTTCTCTTTTCTCTTATTTTCAATCTAAAAATGAATTTAATCAAGAAATAGCTCTCTCAGAAAAGATGAGAATGGAACAAATAATAATTTTATAGCATAGATCTCGAAATTAGTTTTTCGTCCATATTTTCAGAATAATTTTTGAGCAAACGGTTGATTAAATACGGATTTTACAAGATTATGCTGAAAATAGCATTTTAACTCCATAAAATCATTTTAAAATACAACGATCACGAAATAAATCCGTCTATCATTTTTAGAAAGTTTCTAGGACTAATTTGAAGATAACAAAACAAATTCCACGCCTTGACCTTACTCGGATAATTTTATAAAAATGTATAAAGGTTCAATAAACCTTATTTAAATTCAAATAAATCCCTTTAACCCTTTTACAAATCAACAAATCACATAATCATGCATACAGACAAGCAAACACATTTATTTATACATCACAACTCATGTTTGATCATGATATTTCCCTTTTTATTATTATTCCTCTTTTTGCGTAACGGGTTGCGTTCTGCTTGACAGCCCGACGCTAAGCGTTTCAATTACACTTCACAATTATCTTTAACCAATCGACACGACACTAGAACATGATACTCACTTAGACATTCCATTTCACATAATAGCACATAGTAAACATTTAAATACTTTAATCCCATTTTAAGACGGGTTCTGTTCTTCCTGACGGCCCGACAACACAGCTTAACTCCTAAGCTGACTCTTTAAATTGGAACGCATATTTCTACGCTCCCAGATACTAATATACAATAAGGACAATTAACATAATCATTTAATCCCTTTATTAAATCATATAATTTATAATTACACCACAAAATCATACTTTATTCATTTAATTACGTCATGAAATTTTCAGTCGTTACAGCAATTCAATTTGCTTACACATCAGAATAGATTAAGAATAATTAAGCATACCTAACTCACTTACCAACCTAGTGAAGGTGGATTCATCAAGTGGCTTGGTAAAGATGTCTACAAGTTGCTTCTCAGTTGGAACAAAATGAAGTTCCACAGTACCATTCATGACATGCTCTATAATAAAATGGTACTTGATGTCAATGTGCTTGGTCCTTGAATGTTGTACTGGATTTTCAGTGATTGCAATAGCACTTGTGTTATCACAGAAAATAGGAATCTTATTCACTTGTAGACCATAGTCTAACAGTTGATTTTTCATCCATAAAATTTGTGCACAACAACTACCAGTAGCAATATATTCAGCTTCAGCTGTAGAGGTAGAAATTGAATTTTGCTTTTTACTGAACCAGGATACTAGCTTGTTTCCTAGAAATTGAAAGGTTCCTGTTATAATTTTTCTATAAATTTTACAACATGCATATCTACATCTGAGTAACCAGTTAGATCAAAACCAGAATCTCTAGGGTACCAAATGCCAAGTTTTGGTGTTCCTTTGAGATATCTGAAAATTCTCTTAATAGCTACTAAATAAGATTCTCTAGGATCAGCTTGAAATCTAGCACAGAGACAAGTAGCAAACATTATATCTGACCTACTGGTTGTTAAATATAAAGGTGAGACAACCATGCCTCTATAGCTTGAAATATCCACAGACTTTTCAGTAGTGTTTAATTCAAGTTTAGTTGCAGTAGCCATGGGAGTTTTTGCAGATGTGCAATCCATTAGGTCAAACTTCTTCAAAAGATCATAAATATATTTGGTTTGACTAATGAATATTCCATCACTAACTTGCTTAACTTGTAAACCAAGAAAGTAAGTTAGTTCTCCCATAATGCTCATTTCATATTTACTTTGCATCAATTTTGCAAAGTTTTTCATCTGTGGGGCCAGATACAATATCATCTATATAAATTTGAACAGTATACTAGAGCCATTAACATTTCTAAATAATAAGGTTTTGTCAACGGTACCTCTAGTGAAGTGATTTTCTAAGAGAAACTTTGACAAAGTATGATATCAGGCTCTAGGTGCTTGCTTCAATTTATAAAGTGCTTATAAAAGATAGTAGACATACTCTAGAAAATTTGGGTCTTCAAAAGTCAAAACCAGGAGGCTGACTGACATAGACTTCCTCCTCCAAATCTCCATTCAGAAAGGCATTTTTGACATCCATTTGATAGACTTTGAAATTGGCATGGGCTGCATAGGCTAAGAAAAATCTGATGGCTTCAAGTTTTGCAACAGGAGCAAAAGTTTCATCAAAATTAATTCCTTCTTGTTAATAATAACCCTTAGCAACCAATCTAGCTTTATTCCTAACTACTATGCCATTTTCATCCATCTTGTTTCTAAATACCCAATTGGTGTCAATAGAATTCTTTCATTTAGGCTTGGGTACCAGCTTCCAAACTTTATTCCTCTCAAATTGATTTAGCTCCTCCTGCATAGTTAAAACCCAATCAGGATCCAACAGAGCTTCTTCTACCTTTTTAGGTTCTTCCTAAGATAGAAAGCTACTATATAGACATTCCTCTTGAGTTGCTTTTCTTGTTTGCACTCTTAAGGATACATCACCAATGATCATTTCAAATGGTTGATCTCTAGTCCATTTTCTCTGTTGAAGTACATTAGCTCTAGATGAAGAGGCCTCATTTTTGTCTTGATGATTATAAGAGTTTTGATGGTCAGAAACTCCCCCTGAGTTTATGGATCTTTGACTTGAAATTGGAGTTCTTTCTGATTGTGATCTAACTTGGCTTTCAACTTCTATTGATGGGTCAACGGATGTTATCCTTTGCCTTTCGACGGATGATGCATATTGTCTTTCAACAGATGATGCACTTGATATTTTGACGGATGTTGAATTATGTGCTTCATTGGTTGTAGACTTTTCTGCATTGTTCTTAGATATTTGTTCTTGATCACTTTCAACATCACTATCTTCACCAATCATCTCAACATTGTCAAATTTGAGGCTTTCATGGAAATCTCCATCTTGCAGTCCTTCAATCTTTTTATCATCAAACACAACATGTACATATTCCATAACAATGTTGGTTCTGAGATTGTAAACTCTATATACTTTTCCAACTGTATATCCAACAAAAATGCCTTCATCTGCTTTGGCATCAAACTTCCCATGCTGATCAGTTTGATTCCTTAAAATATAGCATTTACAGCCAAATACATGAAGAAAGTTTAATGTTGGCTTCCTATTCTTGAACAATTGGTTGGGTGTCATGTATTTTGCTTGATTAACCAAAGAAACATTCTGAGTATAGCATGCAGTATTTACAGCCTCTGCCCAAAAGTATGTTGGTAACTTTGACTCTTAAAGCATTGTTCTTGCAGCTTCAATAAGAGATCTGTTCTTTCTTTTCATCACTCCATTTTGTTGTGGAGTTCTTGTTGCTGAAAACTCATGCATGATCTCATTTTCTTCATAAAATGACCTCATCACAGAATTCTTGAACTCAGTTCCATTATCACTCCTGATTCTTCTTACTTTAAAGTCAGGATGATTGTTGACTTGCCTTATGTGATTGATGATGATTTCACTAGCTTCATCTTTGGATTTTAGAAAATATGTCCAAGAGAACTTTGAGAAATCATCCACAATTACTAGGCAGTATCTTTTTCTTGAGATAGACAATACATTGACTGGTCCAAATAAGTCCATGTGCAGTAGTTTCAGAGGTTCTTCAATTATTGAATTAAGTGAAAGGCATATGTCATAGCCTACTCGTTTATTCGAGTATTTAACTCAACTCAAATAAGAATGTAATAAGTAAATAGTGGATCTATCATCAGAGAGATCTCACAAAGTAACATCTGTCAAAGAATAAAGAAACATTGTTCATCTGCAGACTTGAAGATTCACTGGAAGAAGTTCAAGAATTTGATCATGCCTCAGTGATATATATCAAGATCGTGGATTTAATCAAGTGACAGAGATCTCGTCAAGGTATCATTTATTACAAGGATTCAATCAGAATATCAAAGTCAAGACATGAAGAAACGTCACCAAAGTTAGTCACTCATGAACCAGACAGTACATCGAGTGTCAGCATTGAAGTGGCGGAATTGATTCATAAGTCTCAGTGACTTTCAGAAGATTGTCAGAAGAATGGATGCTGCTCAGGGTTAGTATTAATTCTCTATTAACTAATTAAGTCATATAATTTAATTAAGAAAATAAATTATATCTGCAAGGATTAATTTATTGATTAATTGAATTAAATTGATTAATTAATTTAGAATTAATATTAAGGATTTACAGAATTTTAATTGGTTAAAATCTGTTTTAATTCTAAAAAGACAACTAATTGTACTAGTATGACAATCGGTATGACAATTGATAGTCATACCGAAAGTCATGCTAATTCAGTTGACTGTCTTGATGGAATTATTATTTAGATTAAAATCACTTATTATTTCAGTAAGACAATTTCATTTGTACTACTATGACAATCGGTATGACAATTGATTGTCATACGAAAGTCTTGCTAGTTCAGTTTAATTGTCTTGCTAACTCTAAAGATTGTCACACCGAAAGTCTTATTGGACAAAGGATTGTCATACCAGTTCATTAATCTCGGCTATGTTGATTAAAAAGAAGCAGAAGCATCCAATTCAACAACACTAACAATCATCAATCAAACAGAACATACTCAAGAACAAAAAGAAAAAGGAGCAGAAAAATATTACATCTCTTCTGCAACTTCAAGATCAATTTCTAGATTGTAAAGTTAAATCCAATCAACTAGAAATACTTATCTTGTTCTTGTGTATCAATCTAGCGGATTAAAATCCCTAGAACTTAATCTCAAATCGCATTTAGCATTTGATCTTTTAATTACAAAAATAGAAAAAGTTCATGTCGAATTTATTCTAGATTTGTAATAATTGATTTGAGATTAATCCCTTGTAACCGATACCGTAGTTGTAACACCTTTCAAGTTTAATAAAAGTTTTATTTAACTTGAATTTTGTTTCACAATTTTATTCCGCATTTTATTCGACTAAACGGTATTGTTTGCATTCAACCCCCCCTTCTACAAACAAATTGGGACCTAACAATTGGTATCAGAGCCTTCTGATTAACGTACAAATCTAGATCCTAGACTTTTGTGTTTCTTTCACTTCTTGAATTTTTTTTTTTTTATTCACTCAAAAAAATTCATAATGACTACACAAAAAGTTGGAACCGTTAAAATTCCACTTTTCGATAAAGAAAATTATGTAATGTGGAAGAAGAAGAAGATGCTACTGTTTTTACAGGTTGCTAATCCCAAATATTTGCAAGTGTTGAAGAAGGGTCCAAAAATTCCTATGGTTATGGAACCAGAGGTAATAGAAAATGATGTGGTGATCACCAAAGCGAGAACTTATGTGAAGGATCCTGAGGACTTCTCTCCTGCTGAAATAGAAGAAGCTTCCCTGGATGCTAGCCTTCAATTAATCTTAGTAGATTCCCTTAATCCCCTGATGAATAGACATGTGATGAATTGTAAAGATTCCAAACATATCTGGGAAACTATTGAGATTATTAATGAAGGCACAGAGGAAGTTAGGGAGAACAAACTAGAAATCCTAACCTCTGAGTATGAATACTTTAAATCCAATCCAGGAGAAGGAATCACTGAAGTGTTTGAGAGGTACAATGCATTGATCAACAACCTGAACATTAATGGTAAATACTATTCCATCAGGGAGGTCAACAAAAAGTTCCTTTTAACACTGCCAACTCATCTCGAACATAGAATCACTGCCATAAGAGAAGCAAGAGATCTGAGTGAGATTTCTTTGGAAAGGCTCTATGGTGTGTTAAAGACTTATGAGTTGGAGTAGATTTAGCAGAAGGAAGTTTACGGGAAAGGAAGAGTGGTCAGCACGTCTACTGCTCTAGTAGCTGATGAACAACAACAACAACCACAATATCAACAACAATCTCAACAGTCAGAAAGGATGGTACAGTCTTCCAAGGTTGAAGATAATGTGATAGTAGCAGAATTTGATTCTCCTACTACAAATCAATCAGGAGATGATTATTATTCCTTGGAAGAACTGGAGCAATTGGAGGATGAGTCAATGGCCCTGATTGTCAAGAGATTCTCAAATGTCAGATTCAAAAGGAATCCCAAGTTCAAGTACAAGTCCAACTACAACAGATTCCAGAAAGGTGGATCTTCATCCTCTAACACCAGCAGTGGTGGGTATAAAACAGGGATGGTTGATCGAAGCACCATTCGATGCTTCAACTGTAATGAGTTGGGACACTTTGCCACAGAATGCAGGAAGCCAAAACAAGCTAGGAAGAACTCTTACGACTCTAATCAAAAGAGTAAATCTGAAAGGGCGTACCTGGCAAAGGGAAGAAGCTAGGATGATACTGACAGTGAAGATGAAGAAGTTGGGAATCTTGCTCTCATGGCTAGTAATGCAAGCACCTCATCGTCAAGAAAAGAGGTAAAATTTACTGATGCTGAATTAGTTTATCATCTAGGAGGTTCCTTAGATTGTGCTCGTCGTGATAATGAATTGTTAAATCAACAAATCAAAGACCTTGAGAAAGAGGTCAATGAATTAAGACTTGTGCACATTAATCAAGATAAACTAAAAGAACAAGTATCTTTTCTAGAGAATAGAGTTGACTGTTATAGACAACTCGAAACTATTCTCAAAGACAAGATCACCGGTCTTGAGGCTAAGGTTAAAGCTTACTTTAATTCTTGTTCGAAGTCCAAAGAGTTTTACAATAAGCAAGCTGTTAATCAAACCCATGGAATAGGTTATGATTACAATGCTGCTATTGGAAAATTAGGCATAAACTCCCCTCCTCATGTATGTGCTAAAGGCAGGGAAGTACCACATGTGCTTAAGGGTGTTGATGAACCCCTCTATAAAGAATCAATTGCTGAACCATTTGATGAGACCTCTTTTATTATTCAAGAAGAAATCCGTGCTGAAGATAATGCTAATGGGAAAGATGTCTCCAAGTCAAGTGTGTCAAAAGTTCCAGTCAAGGTTGTGAAAGCAACTGAGACTAACTCAGACACACATGAGTTGGATAACACAAATGCCATGTCTACCATGCATAAGTTGCCTATTGTTAATCCTTCTCATAAAGCATGTGGTGTTCCTGATTGTATGTCTTGTGCTTTTATCTGTTGTTTGCTTATTTTAATGGTAAGCATGTTTCTAATGATAAGACTACTCCTCGTCAGTATATGAATAATAGAAAGCATGATAGGTCTAAGACTGCTAGTCCTCCTAAAGCTAGAAAGGAGACATTTGTGCCTAAGCCTAACCAGAAATTTGTCAAGGCTGTTCACAAGGTCAAATGTTCAGTCATTGAGAACGTTGAGAATATTGAAATTAAGAATGTTGTTTTGCCTGATAAAGGCCAATTTTACAAGTATGCCGGACCCAGCCAAGCTTGGGTTCCGAAGAAGTTCTAATCCATTTGTATTGCAGGGCATTAAACAGGTACAACCGGTAGTGTGGATTCTTGACAGCGGATCGTCAAGACATATGACCGGAGATAGAGCCCTGCTATCAAATGTGGTTGAGAAAGCTGGCCCAGTGGTTACCTTTGGAGATAACAGCAAAGGTTTAACGGAGGGATATGGCTGTTTGCAAGCTGGAAATGTTATCATTGAAAATGTATATGTTGTGCAAGGACTTGAACACAATCTGCTTAGCATTAGTCAGTTCTGTGACAACGGCTACAATGTTTTATTCGACAAGCTGAAGTGTCAGATTCTGCACAAGAAAAGTGAAAAACCCTCCTTAATGGGAATCTGGAAAGGAAATCTGTTCGTAGCTGACATGAACTCTGGAAGCAATCTTGAAGTCAATTGTTTCTATGCAAAGGCATCGTCAGATGAGAGTTGGCTATGGCACAAGAGACTTTCCCATCTCAATTTCAAAACAATGAATTCTCTTGTCAAAAGAGAATTGGTAAGAGGTCTGCCTCAGCTGGAATTCTCTCCAGAAGGACTATGTGAGGCTTGCCAGAAAGGAAAGTCAAAGAAAGCAAGTCAGAAAGGCACTGACACATCTTCCATAACTGGTGTTCTGCAATTATTGCACATGGATTTATTTGGTCCAGTTAATATCCTTTCTATGTCAAAGAAGTGTTACTGTCTTGTGATAGTTGATGACTATTCCAAGTATACGTGGGTTTTATTTCTTCACTCTAAGGATGAAACACCACAAGTTGTGATTGATCATATCAAGATGATTGAGTTAGATTCTAACGTCCCTGTTAGAGCAATAAGGTCAGATAATGGGACAGAATTCAAGAATGCACTTCTCAATGGATTCTGTACAGACAAAGGGATTACCAGACAATTTTCAGCTCCTAGAACCCCTCAGCAAAATGGAGTGGTAGAAAGGAAGAATCGTACATTGATTGAAGCTGCAAGAACGATGTTAAGTGAATCAGGTCTTCCAATGTACTTTTGGGCTGAAGCTGTCAATACTGCATGTTATACTCAGAATCGAACTCTAATCAACAAAGACTTCATGAAAACTCCTTATGAGATTTTGAATGAACAGAAACCTTCTATCAAATACTTTCATGTATTTGGTGCCAGATGCTTCGTGCTCAAGGATGGAGATGATCGTCGTGGTAAGTTCGAGGTAAAGGCATATGAGGGTATTTTTGTTGGATATGGAAGAAGATCATATAGAGTGTATATCATTGATCAACACAAAGTAACTGAAGCTGCAAGAACGATGTTAAGTGAATCAGGTCTTCCAATGTACTTTTGGGCTGAAGCTGTCAATACTGCATGTTATACTCAGAATCGAACTCTAATCAACAAAGACTTCATGAAAACTCCTTATGAGATTTTGAATGAACAGAAACCTTCTATCAAATACTTTCATGTATTTGGTGCCAGATGCTTCGTGCTCAGGGGGAGATGCTGAAGGATCATCTAGTAGGACACAACATCACAATGAATTTCAAGGCGAATCATCAAGATCAAATCTTCCAAGACAGACTGTCTGGAATAAAGCTCACCCTTTTGAGTTGATTATTGGTGATCCAGATGTTGGAGTCAGAACTAGACGTGCTACTCAAAATGAGTGTCTGTTCTCAGGATTTCTTTCTGAGATGGAACCTAAGAAAATTGAAGAAGCACTGACTGATCCAGATTGGGTGATTGCTATGCAAGATGAACTCAATCAGTTTGAAAATCAACAAGTCTGGAAACTGGTACCTAGGCCTGTACACAAGAAAGCTGTTGGTACTAGGTGGGTATTCAGGAATAAACTAGATGAAGATGGTGTGGTTACAAGAAACAAGGCAAGACTGGTAGCTAAAGGGTATTCTCAAGCTGAAGGCATTGATTATGATGAAACCTATGCTCCAGTGGCTAGACTTGAGGCCATCAGGATATTTCTGGCATTCGCAGCATTTTCAAACTTTAAAGTTTATCAAATGGATGTCAAGAGCGCCTTTCTGAATGGAAAGCTGGATGAAGAGGTATATGTAGAGCAACCTCCTGGTTTTGAAGATCCAGATCATTTGGATTTTGTCTTCTTTCTTTTCAAGGCTATCTATGGGCTAAAACAGTCTCCAAGAAAATGGTATGACACTCTCTCTGAATTTCTTATTGAAAATAGCTTTATTAGAGGTGTCATAGACAAAACTCTCTTTTCTAAAAAACATAAGAATGATACTATATTAGTCCAAGTCTATGTGGATGATATAATATTTGGGTCTACTAATGATAATCTCTGTAAGAGATTTGCTAAGTTAATGCACAGCAAGTTTGAAATGAGCATGATGGGAGAGCTGAAGTTCTTTCTTGGATTACAAGTAAATCAAAGGTTAGATGGAACATTTATTTGTCAATCCAAGTATCTCAAGGAACTCCTCAAAAAGTACAATCTAGAGGATTCTGCATCAGCAAGGACTCCATCAACTACAGCTGTCAAGCTTGGACCATGTGAAAACTCCATTAAGGTAGATGTCACAAGCTACAGAGGTATGATTGGCTCGTTACTCTATCTTACTGCAAGTAGACCAGATATTATGTATGCTACATGTTTATGTGCAAGGTTCCAAGCGGATCCTAGAGATATTCATCTCGTTGCTGTTAAACGAATCTTAAGATATCTTAAGGGAACACCAAATCTAGGTATTTGGTACCCTAAAGAATCTGGTTTTAACCTTGTCGGATATACAGATTCAGATTATGCAGGAAGTGTTGTTGATAGGAAAAGCACCTCAGGAAGTTGTCAATTCCTAGGAAGCAGGCTAGTCTCTTGGTACAGCAAGAAACAGCAAACAGTTTCCAACTCAACGGCCGAGGCGGAATATATTGCTGCTGGAAGCTGCTGTGCTCAGATCTTGTGGATTAGGAACCAACTACGAGACTATGGCTCTGTATTGAACAAGATTCCTATTTTATGTGACAACACAAGTGCAATAGCCATCACCAACAACCCTGTGCAGCACTCGAGGACAAAGCACATTGACATCAGGTATCATTTTATTAGAGAGCACGTCATGAATGGTACTGTTGAACTATTTTTTGTTCCAACAGAAGAACAAATAGCAGATATTTTCACTAAACCACTTGACGAATCCACATTTACCAGATTAGTTGGTAAATTGGGCATGTTGAATAGTTTTAGTGATTAATTTAGTTAATATCTGAGATCTGTTCTTGAATGAATTTACAAATGAATTTTTCATAAATGAAAAATTCATTTGCAAATTTATGTTATCATTTTATCATATTTCTTGCTTATTTCTATGTAATATATATTATCTTATCTATTTTTATTTTCCCTTCTTGTTAATTTAAAATATCTCAGAATATTTTATTTTCTCTAAAAATATTTTTCTATGAATTTTATTTGCTAAAATTCAACAGAAATATATTTTTGGAATAAAAATAATAAATTCTGATATATTGTCTTTGGTTCTGTAAATATTATAAGTCTGTATTTCAGTTTTACTATTTTGTAAATATTTTCTAATAGTTTTACTAAGTTATATAAGTCTTTTTAAATTTATAAATGTGTGTGTTTCTGTGTTTAAAGCTGATATGACAATCGGCAAGACAATTGAAATTGTCTTGCTGAAAGTCATTTCAGTTTAAATTTTGTTTATTATGTTATTCAGTATAGTTTTATACTGGCAAGACAATCGGTATGACTATCAATTGTCTTGCCAGTTATAAACCATATATATAATTATTTTCCTTTTAGTATTATACTGGTATGACAATCGGTATGACTATCAGATTGTCATACCAGCTGTAATATAAAGGCGTCTGTTTGTTCTTTTTTAAACCATTTCAACAGTTCAGTTCTTTTCACAAAAAATTCGAACAGTTTTTCTTCTTAATTTTCTCTCTTCTCTCTCTTCGAACCAAAACCTTCGAACTGCTCTTTCCTTGCTCGAGTTTTTACTCAGCTTACTAATTCATCACTTTGTGGTATATACATACAAGTATATACATACAAAGGTGCTGTTGAATTTTTGTTAAATCTATATTTTATTTCGATTTGTGTTTGTTGATTTTGAGCATTTTTATTTCTTATTTTAATTTCTGATTTGTGTCGTTTGGTCTTTCAAAACTGTGTTTGTGAGTTAGGAATTTTAACGAGATACATTTCTGTCTAAATTTTTCGATTATAATTAATTTAATTCGAATTATTAAATAAATTTAATTAATTCGAATTTTCTTAATATTATTCTTAAAATTCTGAAAGCGTGTGTCTTCTTATTATTTTAAATGGCTCTCAATTTCCAAATTATCGCGCATAATCAGGTTGGTTATTTTAATCCGGAAAAATGTGATGTTGAAAAATTTAAGCCATGGATTAGATTTTTAAATGACCATTCGATTGTTAGCTCTGCTATTAAATCAAATGTGATTTTAAACGTCGATCTACTTAGACTGATTTGCACAACCTCTACTGTGGCCGATGATTCAAAATCTTTTTCATTCACCGTCGCAAACACACAGTATGTAGTTGATGAAACAATCGTCAATCGTGCGTTAAATTTTCCACTAGACAATTTCTGTAATTTACCCTCTGAAAATGATATCACAAATTTTTTCAATGCTATTCACTATCAGGGGGTGATCAATTTAACCAAACTTTCTAAATCAAATTTGGTGTCTGAATGGGATATTTTCTTTGATACACTTTCCAAAGTGTTTGCCAACTGCACAAAATCCAATTTTCATAACATCACTTCCACTCTGCAGTATATTGGTCTTGCGGTTGTTTTCAATCAAAGGATCAATTTTGGCAAACTACTTTTTCCCATTCTCTTGAGACGTCTAACTTCTGCTTTACGTGATCATTCTACAAATCGTAGGGTATCATGTTACTATGCTCGTTTTCTCATGCTTATAGCAGATCATCTACTCACACCTGAACACAAAGCCCTTTTTGCTTACTCTGCAGTAACCGAACCCCCTCCAGTTAGCAAAAAGATTTACACTCGCCAAGACACAACCTTCAAATTTATGCAAGTTCCAGTACTTGTATCTGCTTTCATGGCCACTTATATTCCCTTACCTATTTTCAATCTTCCCGGCCATGAACAGCAACCTCAACCTCCAGTGGTTCAAGCCACCCAGGCTCTTCCATTACAGGTAGTAATTCCTCACTCTCACTCTCTTCCTACTTCTGTTGAAAGACCCCCAGTGGTTGATAGGGCTGACCATGAAGTTGTAGAACCACAGCTTCAATCCCAGGTCATAGAGCCAAACACAGAGTCACATTCTATCTCAACCTCTCCCCCACTGTCTAAAATGTTACCCAGGAGATTACTAGGAAGTAGTACATTGTTAAATATGAGTGAACCCTCAGCTCTGCCTCCTCCTAAGAAAAGAAGAACATATTCTGAGGCATCTGAAAGCCCATCCTTGTCCTCCCAACAGGACATGGACTTTGAAATGGCCAATGAACAGTTACTAGAGGCATTCTCTCAACAGGATGCATCTATTGAAATTCACCATAGGGCCATGGCATCTTGTACTGAGTCAAGCACAATTCCATTACTCACAATGGAACCATACACTTCCCCAGATCATACTCAGGACACACAGCGAGGAGTGCACGTAGAGTCGGTTACAGTGCCTGCCATAGTTACGGAAGAAGAGCAATCACATGCTTCAGAGGGAAAATCTGACTCTCCGCCATCTTTAATAGAGTCATTTTCTCCCCTCCCAGATCAAACACCTCTGGCTCCCTTATGGGATTCTCCACTCGCAGATTTATCTGGAGAAAGTGGAGGGCAACTCGGTCAATCTATCCCTGAAGCAATTCAGACATCTATTCCAAAAGATTTGATAGGTTTGACTGAGGATCGGGACTCGCGAATTCCCATTGCACCACCACTGACCTCTCTTGAAGAGGCTAGGGTGATTTTTAATGCAGGTACAGAAGAACAGCAACAGGAAGACTCCTCACGAGCAATTATATTAAGAGAAACACATGCACGTGAGGTGAGTGAACCAAACATGAGTGAAATTCAGGTGAGAGCACACACAGACACTGATACTGTAAACCTGTTAGCTCAGATTGCTTCCCTAAAAGAAGAACTTGCTAAAAGCCAAGCTGAAGCTCAAGCATTCAAAGCACAAGTGGTTGAACGGTCTTCTTCTTCCACCTCTGTCAACAATCAGCTTGCAATCATAAGGAATGACATCTCAGATCTAAAGACCACTGTAATACCAAAGCTCAATTCTATTCAGGACACTCCAACTTTATCAGCTGATGACATATCCAACTTCTGCTCTCTACACACAAGAATGACTTCTCTTGAAGACCTCGTTGAGATGAATCATTCACTCGACTCCTCAAGATTTCTAAAGATAGAGACGGGCATGGAACATCTCAATGAAGGGATGAAGCACCTATATTACATGATCAAGAATTCTCATTGCCCTAATGAAGAACAAAGAGCTTATTTTGAAGGACCGTCTGGTGGAGGATCAGGCTCTGGAGGTGATGGAGGTTCCAAAGGAAGGTCAGTAGAGGATCCCTCAACTAAGGGGGAGAAGAAAGGAAGTAGTGCCAAAGGGAAGGAAAAAGATACCTCTGCTGGAGATAAAGGAAAGGCTGATGATGTCTACTACAGTGGAGAACAGGATGACTTTGACATTTTTGACATTCCCACTGAACCAGTTCAGGAAGATAAAGATGGTTTATTTGAAGCTGAAGAGGAAAGTGATTTTGAAGATTGGGAAGAGGAAGATACAGTGGATCCTATGTTTGAGAAAGAATTTCAGAAGGAGCAATCAGAGATGAAAAGAAAAGAAGCTGAACTCAAGAAGGTCTCTCAGATCATTGACAGGAGGAAAGACATACAAAGAACAGAAACTCTTCAAAAGCAACGTCTTCATGACATTAAGGCTCAAGAAAGGAGAAGAGATGTCAGACTAAAGATTGGTGAAAAATGGGATGAAGCTAGGAGAGTACTTGATATGCCTCAGCTGAGCACTAACAATGATAGGCAGTTCTTACATCTTCTTGACAAGCTGGAAATCTCAAATCCTAACAATGACATGTACATGAATGCTATCAAGACTGAAGTCTCAAGGATCACAGCTGCTTTTGATAGATCCCTAAATGAGATGAGCATTTTTGTATATTGTCAGAGTGAAGGATCATTCAAGGTGTCACTTCATCTATTTGAGAATCGTTCTTTGTCAGAGATTTGGGTTCTTTTAAACAAAGTCAAAAGAAGCTCAGAATTGAATGAAGTTCTTCGAGAAAGGCTTAAAGAGTTTGCCAGCAGGGCTAGTCCTCAAGTGGTCAACAATCCTCATCAAGTGAGATTCTTTAAGTCTGATTGTCTTCAAATCTGTCAGCTAGATGTACAATCTCTTAAAGACTACTCAGCTAAGCATCTGGTTTGGATGGAACATCATTTGAGAACTGCTGGATATTCATCCATGTTGAAGACTCAAGCTGCTGACTTGATTCAAGCTTATTGTGAAAAGAATGTTAAAAGATACAATCAACTCAAGAATAAGCTGAAGTCAGTTGGAGTTCAACCAGTCAGACCTGCAAGCTTCACTTCAGAAAAGGATCGTGTCTTTGACAAGGAATTGCTTCAAGATTTAGAAGAAGGTGAAGTCAGAAGAGAAGATAACTGAAGTCAATTAGCTCAAACTCAATGTAATATGATTAGAGCTTTATGAATCAAGATAGTCTAATGTAGTTATATGTTCAGGCTAGAGGAACATCTATCTTGTATTCACTTGTAAATTTCATTTGGAATCTGGAAAATGTTAAATATAATCCAGAACTTTTCTGCTATTTACTTTACATTACTGTTTATATCTTTTTCTTATTTGTTAGTTGAGTTATCCTCTAGGTATTTGTTGTTATTGTCTAACAAGCAAATAGGGGGAGATTGAAAAGCATATGTCATAGCCTACTCGTTTATTCGAGTATTTAACTCAACTCAAATAAGAATGTAATAAGTAAATAGTGGATCTATCATCAGAGAGATCTCACAAAGTAACATCTGTCAAAGAATAAAGAAACATTGTTCATCTGCAGACTTGAAGATTCACTGGAAGAAGTTCAAGAATTTGATCATGCCTCAGTGATATATATCAAGATCGTGGATTTAATCAAGTGACAGAGATCTCGTCAAGGTATCATTTATTACAAGGATTCAATCAGAATATCAAAGTCAAGACATGAAGAAACGTCACCAAAGTTAGTCACTCATGAACCAGACAGTACATCGAGTGTCAGCATTGAAGTGGCGGAATTGATTCATAAGTCTCAGTGACTTTCAGAAGATTGTCAGAAGAATGGATGCTGCTCAGGGTTAGTATTAATTCTCTATTAACTAATTAAGTCATATAATTTAATTAAGAAAATAAATTATATCTGCAAGGATTAATTTATTGATTAATTGAATTAAATTGATTAATTAATTTAGAATTAATATTAAGGATTTACAGAATTTTAATTGGTTAAAATCTGTTTTAATTCTAAAAAGACAACTAATTGTAGTAGTATGACAATCGGTATGACAATTGATAGTCATACCGAAAGTCATGCTAATTCAGTTGACTGTCTTGATAGAATTATTATTTAGATTAAAATCATTTATTAATTCAGTAAGACAATTTCATTTGTACTACTATGACAATCGGTATGACAATTGATTGTCATACCGAAAGTCTTGCTAGTTCAGTTTAATTATCTTGCTAACTCTAAAGATTGTCACACCGAAAGTCTTATTGGACAAAGGATTGTCATACCAGTTCATTAATCTCGGCTGTGTTGATTAAAAAGAAGCAGAAGCATCCAATTCAACAACACTAACAATCATCAATTAAATAGAACATACTCAAGAACAAAAAGAAAAAGGAGCAGAAAAATATTACATCTCTTCTGCAACTTCAAGATCAATTTCTAGATTGTAAAGTTAAATCCAATCAACTAGAAATACTTATCTTGTTCTTGTGTATCAATCTAGCAGATTAAAATCCCTAGAACTTAATCTCAAATCGCATTTAGCATTTGATCT
This sequence comes from Apium graveolens, assembly GCF_009905375.1. NCBI lineage: Eukaryota > Viridiplantae > Streptophyta > Magnoliopsida > Apiales > Apiaceae > Apium > Apium graveolens. The sequence continues at coordinate 153,643,331 of NC_133647.1, read as the reverse complement.
TTTAATTACAAAAATAGAAAAAGTTCATGTCGAATTTATTCTAGATTTGTAATAATTGATTTGAGATTAATCCCTTGTAACCGATACCGTAGTTGTAACACCTTTCAAGTTTAATAAAAGTTTTATTTAACTTGAATTTTGTTTCACAATTTTATTCCGCATTTTATTCGACTAAACGGTATTGTTTGCATTCAACCCCCCCTTCTACAAACAAATTGGGACCTAACATTAAGCTTCTTTCTAAATGATGCCTTGATCTGCTTTCCTTTCTAACAGGCATCACACAGTCCATCCTTTGAGAATTTCACTTGAGGAATACCTCTCACCAAATCTTTCCTAACCAGCTCATTCATAGTCTTGAAGTTAAGGTGGGACAGCTTATTGTGCCATAGCCAACTTTCATCTTTACTTGCCTTGTTAAAAAGACATGTGACAGATTCTACATTTGATGAGTTAAAATCAGCTAAGTACACATTTCCTTTTCTCACTCCAGTGAGAACCACTTTGTTGCTTCTCTTGTTGATCACAACACAGGCTTCAGAATTGAAAGTTACTGAGTTGCCCTTATCACAAAGCTGGATGATACTCAACAAATTGTGCTTGAGTCCATCCACTAGGGTAACTTCCTCAATGATGACATTGTCCAATGAAATCAAGCCATATCCCATAGTATAACCTAAATTGTCATCATCAAAAGTAATACTTGGGTCAGCTCTCTCCTTAAACTCAGTGAGCAGGGTAGAATCTCCAGTCATGTGCCTTGAGCACCCACTATCCAAATACCAAAGATTCTTTCTGTTTCCCTGCACACAACAAAATCAAATCAAGTTGATTTTGGTACGCAAGTTTCCTTGGGTCCTGTTTTGTTAGCCTTTTTCTTAGATTTCTTAGGCTTGTCCTCATTTGACTTAGGAATTTGAGATTCATCCTTAGCCAATTGAGTAGAACCCTTAAAACCTTCATCATTGAAAAATTATCATACACGGGCTGATAAACATGGAAATGCATATTCTGTGCAAACATGTTATTCCAGTAAGGCATGTTAAATGGCATTTGTGGTATACTAAATGCAGCATAATAAGGATTTTGTGCAAATGGCATGTTAGCATACTGTGCATTCAAATTATGTGTAGGCATAACATTTACAGGCATTGTAAGCATGCTGGGAAATGAAGGTGGTGCAGACATAGGAGCAGGCATAGGAAGTTTGCAATTAACAGATAAATGATTAACACTACCACACTTAACACAGATTTTTCTTGGTACAAATTTATCAAGTGTGTAGTTGTTATATTTGTTAATTCCTACTTTCCCATTCCTATTGCTTTTCCTTTTAGTCTCTGCTCTCACTTCAATTTTCTCCAATCTGTCATTCAATTGCATGATAGACATATGTTAGTCCCTTAACAATATAACAAGAATTACAGGAGGGGGTTGAATGGAATTCTTGAAACTTTTTCTTGATTAAAAATGTTCTAACTCGAATATATATATATAAGTTTGAATTGATTAGCACAGTGTGGAATAGTTACTTAAATGAATCAAAGCACAAGTAATTAAAAAATAAGAGTCTTTAAAAACTTTTTGGTGGATTTAAATAATTCCACCAGAGATATATAATATATATCGAGAGAACTCTGTGTGCAAAATGCTCACAGCTGCTTACAATAATTGAACAACTAAGAATACGGAGAAATGCTAAGAATTATGCTTACAAATATTTCTCTGCTAGTTTCTCAGATTATTCCTTAGTTGCTACTTCTTGGTTTATATATCACCAAGATTACAAAGTAATGAGACAGGATAATAAAACAAAACTATCTAGTCTATTACAATGTTAATTCATTACTCTATTCCAACATCTTTGAATATCTTCATAATAGCATGGAAATGGCAATGCTTCTTTGTTCTCGAAAACCCAGTTGAATAGGCAACCATATTCCATTTGCATACACTCGACGCATGTGACTGTGTTGTCACTGTCAACAGATATTTGAATTCTTTACCCGTTGAGTACATGATCATCCGTCGAGTTTATGATCATCCGTCGATGACTTTGTTAGTCATCCATCGACTGCTATATTGATCATCCGTCGATGGCTTTGTTAATCATCCATCGGTAGCTGTTTGGCACTTGACTTCATTTCATTTATGCAGAATTATAAGACATCATTTATGTACAATTAATCAACCTACTCTACATATCTAGTTAAAGTCAACATGACTTACATGCTACTACAGAATCTATTCAAAGGAGTATGCAGAAATGTGCAACAGACTTATAGTTACATAACCTACTCACTCGATGGATAATTAGTCATCATCCGTCGGGACTATATTGAGTCATCCGTCGGGACTATAAACCTTACCCGTCGAGTGATACATATTTTCACTAAGTAAAATCTACCAAGGTGTTTTGTTCATAAAATCATCAAGTACACAACATATACACAACAATCTCCCCCAATTTATGTCTACTGGAATTGTACCCATAAATTAAGAGACACTTGATGATAACAAAACACCTTAAAAATACAACTTTTAAAAGACAATAGATAATACTGAAAAGTGCTTCAATTAACAAAATGTACAAAGTTTTGCTCACAGTCATTTTCAAGATGCTCCTCTAGCCTGAGCAGATTTATCTAGTTCCTTGAAGGTTTGGATCTCTTTCCAAGCTTTCTGTTGTTTTCCTCAATCTGATTTTGGAGCTGCCTGTGGAATTCCAGTTCATCAGATTCTGAGAGATTTAGCTTTCCTTGTATTTCCAAAAGAGTCTCATTGCTAGAGATGCTCAATTGGTCTTCTAATCTGAAAAATCTTCTCACTCCTTTGTCATTCATGAACTCCATCAGCCAGTAGGGCCTTAGATGCACTCTGCTCCTTGTGTAAGGGATAATTAGAGTCTTTAGGGGTGCATCTTTAGCTCTAACACTTCTTAGCTCTTCAATCTTCTTCAGTACCAATCTTCTTACAGTAATATTGAACCCAAAGTTCTTCTTGAAGGATGAATAGACTTCAATCAGTACAACTTGGCTTTCTTGAAGAATCCTGTGAAGTGGCCACTGAATCTCCTTTCCTCCTTTGTACTTGAACACTAACCTTTCAGGTAGGTTTCTGTATGCATCAATTCCTCTCACTTCATCTAGTTTATCCAGATAGAGGTTTAGATCAGAAAATTCTTTGATGTCAAACAAGTACATGTAATCTCCCTTATAGACTTTAGATTGAGCTTTGACTATTAATTTGGATTTGAGAGGTGACAGCTTCACTTTCTTGGCTGCTCTTGACTTTGTTCTCTTTGGCTTGTTAAGGATTGGCAAATAGAAGTCAGGAATTGGTATGTTCTCCCATTCTACTGGTTCATCCTTAGGCACAATAGGTTCACCATGGATGTTCCTGTAAGGATCCATCACTTTGATATCTTCAAATACCATAGAGGGTTTTGATGCTTGAGTTGTAGTTGGAGTGGATTCCTTGGGAAACTGATTCTCCAATTCCTTATCAATAATGTCCAGTTTCCTTTTAGTTCTTTTAGCCAATTCCTTGATTCTTGGAGATTTCTTCTGTTGTTTAACTTGCTTCTCTGATTCAATAACTTCAGATGGCTGAGAAGGAATTTGTTGTGATGAATTTACAGCATGTAGCTTGGCCAAGATAGCAATTTGCTCTTTCTTTTGTTTAGTCTTTTTAGCATCCAGAGCTGCTTGCTTCTTTTCCAACTTCAATCTAGCCTTTTCTTCTCTCTTTGCTTGAGCAAATTGAGGATGTCCAGCCACTACACAAATTTCTTTCCCATTCCTGAAAATTTTAGCAATTCTTCTTTTTAAAGCTGAATCAGCTGGATCTTTGTAGAAAGTAATTGACCTTGACAGAAGCTTCTTTTCATCAGGCTTAGGTGTCTCATACACAGTATCCAAAGGGTTCTTCAATGATGATTTTGAGTAGTTTACCCTTGATTTCAGAATTGTTTCAGCCTTTGGAGATTTGATGCAGGATGGTTGCCCTCTTTCCAAATAGTCCATGCTCATCTCATTCACACTAATTTGCTTGACTTGAGAGTGATGGATGGCTGACTTAACTGGCTCCTTGACAAGTTCAAACTTCTTTTGTATTTCCTCATCAATCTTCTCCCAGTTGACTAAACTTAACTTCTCCTTATCAGCTACTCTTATGTTGGCTGCTGCTGCATTTATCAGATCTATACTGTCTGTAACTGGTGGCTTTGAGATAGTAATTTAAGGCATAATTACTTTACTGATTTGAATCTGAAGCCTCTCCCCCTCACTTGGTCCTTTCTCCCCCTTTTTGTTATCATCAAGTTGAGTAGAGGAGGAGGTTTGAGCAGCCACCAATTTTTGAAGTAGATCTGTTTGTTGGGCTTGATGAAGATGAATGGTTGTTAAAGATGCTTCCATGGCTGATATTCTTGTGTCCAAGGCATCTATCTTGGTTGTAAGATCAGAATTTTTCCTTAATTGCCTCTTGATGTCAAGCATTGTAGCTTCTGGAAGTTTAGAATCTATCTTGTCTGAAATGGCCTTCTTCATCTCCTCAATATCACCCTTCATAGTGTTTACATCCCTAGCATGTTGGAAGCCTTGGATTTGTTAAAGTTGCAGGGAGGCTAGATGTGCCTGAAGGAGCTTCTTGGTGCTAGCATTAGTAGTGGTTTGAAGAGCAATATTTGTCTGATTGATTAGTTGGATCAGGGTTGTCTTGAAGTAGTGCTCATCACAGTGCTTTGAAAATGCCCATGATGGCATACCTGATCTTGAACTTGAACCTACTTCTCCCCCTATGTCCATTACCTCATCTTCAGTATCCCCACTCCCGTCACCAAAGAAATCAGCTGAACCACCAGTCTCATAGTCCACATCACCAGCTGTAGAAGCCAAAGCTGTGATGGCATCCTTGGCTCTTTGCATAGACTGAGTGGTATGCACCAAATTGAGCATCCTTTCTGCATCATCATTGCCCTGTTCAGCTAGAAGTTGATAAGCTGGAACATGGTGAGTAAATGCCTCAGCATCAAGGGAGGTGGAATCTATAACAGCTTTAGGTTGCCGAGATAGTCCCTCCCTGTCTGCATCCTGGATATTCATTAACTCACTAGCAATGACATCCAACCTTATAGCTCCAGTACCTGCATTTCTCTCGATTTCTCTCTTTTGTTGCATCAGGGTCTCACCCTGGCGCCCCACCCTCACCTTCACCTAGTAAGGTGGGACTCCTCTCACTTTCTTTTTCCAATCCTGAAGAAATGGATTGCATGGTTTCACTCATTTCCTCTCCTTTTTCCTGGGAGCAACCCAGACTCTCACTCAAAACACTCTTCTCTCTCAATCCTAAGAGTGACTGTACAACCACTAAATCTTATGCACTTGAAATAAAGGAAGTTTGAAGCTGTGCAGAGATACTCGACGGATGAGTGATATCCATCGAGTGAGTGGTTTTGCTATCCAACGGATAACTGCTGTTAAGTTTATCCGTCGGGATACAATCACTACTCGACGGATGAGCAATATCCATCGAGAGAGTAGAAATGAATGAACTGGGAAAAGAAATTATTGTTGGCTCTGTGCTGATTGAAGATATTTTGGGCATAGATGATACAACAGTTCCTGAAAGAATTGGTAAGTGAGCCAACAAATCATCTAAAAGATGATGCTCACTTGCACTAGATTTTGGCTTCCCCAACAGAGTTAAAGAAGGGGAATCAGGAATTGATGTGTTTATCATATCCACATCTAGAGAATTTGTTGGTGAGTTTGGTGTTTGAGGTGCTTCTATGACTAGAGATTTTGGCTGTGACTCCACATTTATTGGAGCCACATCAAACTGAATTTGTGAAGGGGCAGTGACTGTGTCTTTTACACCAGTTTGCACAGTGTGTGTGTATCCTGTACATCCCCAAGGGTTTTAGATTTCTTCTTTCTGGCATAAGTTTGGGGTGAGCTTGTGTCCCTAACCCTCTTGGCCTGTGCTCTTGGTTGAGAGCTTTGTTCAATAACTACATCCTTTTGGGAGGATGCAGCTAGAAATGAGCTTTTATCCTTTTTAAGCACTGCACTTTATTGGGAAACTGCAGTGTGGCTAGGATGGGATCCACTCAACTCTCCATCCTTATCCTTAGGGTTTCTTTTATGTTCACCCCTTCCCTCACCTATCTTGCCCTCCTTCACACTCCCCTCTTTGGTTTTAGTGGATTTCGCAACTGGCATCTTTTGAGAGATACCAGAGGGGGCTTTCTTAGATTTGGATTTTGAAATAATTGCAGGTTTGGTAGCTTGGGTAGGCAACTATTTGGTTATTGACACAGTTGTCATAGCCACACTAGAACTCAAAGAAATTAGTGAGGTTGGAATAGTGGTAGGGATAGATGAACTTACCTCACTTACCTGAGGTGCTTGCATTACAGGAAAATAGAACAATGGCACATCCTTGTGATGATTGGCCCTGTTCAAATCTGCAATGAGCCTTCTCTCTTGAACCCAACAATCTAATTTGTTATTTGGGTTCTCAAGCACAATCTCTTCACAGAGGTGGTTAGCTAACATCATAAAGTATCTAGCATAATACACATTTTTACCTCTTTTATTTAACTCTCCTAATTTAAAGCCTAACACAAACAAGACAAGGTCACTGAAATTATAGAATTTATCTGTAACTAGCATGTAGAGCATGGATATATTGACTGAATCAAAATTACTGATTTTTCCAGAAAAGACCTTTGTCATTACATCACACATAAAACTCCATTCTTTCCTAAGACCCATTCTCCTAATGTCACTTAATTTAGAAGTGGAAAGGGCATAGTTCATGGAATAAAACATATTGATTATATCAGTGTCAGTGTGTGATGAGGTCACAGTGTTATCAGGAATCTTGAAACATGCTTTTATAACACCACTATTGATACAGAATTCTTTACCTTTAACGGTGAGTGTGATTGTCTTATCTGTAGAGTCATATGTAGCAGTTGTCCACATCTCTTCAACAACTTCACAAAAGATTGTGGGTGATTCAAGCATATCATAGCTGAGCTTGCAATTCTTCACAAAGTCCATCATCTTGTGATAGTCACCAGATTGCTGAATACCCTTGTTCACTAGTGCAGTGAAATTGTTCTTCTCATAAATGAACCCAGTTTGAGACATAATCTTTACAACAGGTGCCATTGTTAGAGAATAAGAGCTTGAAGAGAAAGAGAGTAAGTGCTTTGAGAGAGAGTGAAATTTGAGCAGTTGATTTGAGAATGATAAAAGAAAAGCGATTGAAATGAAATAAGCTTTTATACTATCTCAAAAATAACTGTTAAAAATAATATAGTAAAATAAAGTAACCAATAGAAATTGCCTAAAATAGCCGTTTAAAAATAAACTGTAAAAATTCCACCCATTATATGTCGTGTTATGCTTACAAACTGTAAGTATACTCGATGGATAATGTACAGGGAATTAACGGCTGAGATTAAGATAATTTGACGGATGAGGATAAACTGATATCCGTCGAGCCATAAAATATTCCAGAAAAATAACTGATTTTTATTAGCAAATAGTATACCGACGGATGATCAAACTCGATGGATAAAGATCATCCGTCGAGATATAAATTTTGACTTAGCCAAAATTTCATCCCAGACTGAAAAATCAATTAATTTTCTGGCTGCATTACAACTTGCAAATTAACTCATATAGATTTAAGAATAATTAACCATACCTAACTCACTTACCAACCTTGAAAAGGTGGATTCATCCAGTGGCTTGGTAAAGATATCTGCAAGCTGCTTCTCACTTGGAACAAAATGAAGTTCCACAGTACCATTCATTACATGTTCCATTATGAAGTGGTACTTGATGTCTATATGCTTTGTCCTTGAATGTTGTACTGGATTTTCAGTGATGGCAATTGCACTTGTGTTATCACATAAAATAGGAATCCTTTCAACTTGCAAACTATAGTCTAGCAATTGATTTTTCATCCATAATATATTTGCACAACAATTACCAGCAGCAATATATTAAGCTTCAACTGTAGAAGTAGAAACTGAATTTCACTTTTTACTGAACCAGGACACAAGCTTGTTTCCTAGAAATTGACAGGTTCCTGTTGTACTTTTTCTATCAATTCTACAACCTGCATAATCTGCATCTGAATAACCAGTTAGATCAAAACCAGAATCTCTAGGGTACCAAATGCCAAGTTTTAGTGTTCCCTTGAGAAATCTAAAAATTCTCTTAATAGCTATTAAGTGAGATTCTCTAGGATCAGCCTGAAATCTAGTACATAAACATGTAGCAAACATTATATCTGGCCTACTAGCTGTTAAGTACAAAAGTGTGCCAACCATGCCCCTATAACTTGAAATATCCACAGACTTTTCAGTAGTGTTTAATTCAAGCTTAGTTGCAGTGGCCATGGGAGTTTTTGCAGATGTGCAATCCATTTAATCAAACTTCTTTAAGAGATCAAAAATGTATTTAGTTTGACTAATGAATATTCCATCACTAACTTGCTTAACTTGTAAACAAATAAAGTAAGTTAGTTCTCCCATCATACTCATTTCATACTTACTTTGCATCAATTTGACAAACTTTTTGCAAAGTTTCTCATCTATAGAGCCAAAAATAATATCATCTACATAAATGTGTAAAGGTATACTAGAGCCATTAACATTTCTAAAGAATAAAGTTTTATCTACAGTACCTCTTGTGAATTGATTTTCCAAAAGGAACTTTGATAAAGTGTCATACCAGGCTCTAGGTGCTTGCTTCAGTCCATAAAGTTCTTTCAAAAGATAATAGACATGTTCTGGAAAATTTGGATCTTCAAAACCAGGAGGTTGACTGACATAGACTTCCTCCTCCAAATCTTCATTCAGAAAGGCACTTTTGACATCCATTTGATAGATCTTGAAATTGGCATGAGCTGCATAGGCCAAGAAGATTCTGATGGCTTCAAGTCTTGCAACAGGAGCAAATGTTTCATCAAAATCTATTCCTTCTTATTGACAATAGCCCTTAGCAACCAATCTAGCTTTGTTCCTGACTACTATGCCATTTTCATCCATCTTGTTTCTGAATACCCACTTGGTGTCTATTGGATTCTTTTCTTTAGGCTTGGGCACCAACTTCCATACATTATTCCTTTCAAATTGGTTTAGCTCCTCCTGCATAGCTAAAATCCAATCAGGATCCAGCAAAGCTTCTTCTACCTTCTTTGGTTCTTCCTTGGAAAGAAAGCTGTTGTACAGACATTCTTCTTGAGTTGCTCTCCTTGTTTGAACTCTAGAAGATACATCACAAATTATGAGCTCAAAGGGGTGATCTTTTGTCCATTTTCTTTGTTGAGGTAGATTAGCTCTAGATGAAGAGGCCTCATTGTTATCTTGATGTGTGATTAAGTTTTGATTGTTAGAAACTCCCCCTGAATTTGTGGATCTTTGATTTGAGAAAGGGGAACTTTCTATAGGTGATCTATCTTGATTTCCAGCTTCTCTTGATAACCCGACGGATGGTAAATTTAGAGTACCGACGGATAAAGTTGGTTGTCTCCCGACGGATAAAGCAGATTGCCTCCCGACGGATGAAGCATTATGCAACTCGACAGATGTTGAGTTTTGTGCTTCATTGGTAGTAGATTTTTCTGCATTATCCTTAGATACTGTTTCTTGATCACTTTCATCATCACTATCATCACTAACCATCTCCACATTGTCGAATTTGAGGCTTTCATGGTAATCTCCATCTTGCAGTCCTTCAATCTTTTTATCATCAAACACAACATGTTTTGATTCCACAACAATATTGGTTCTTAGATTGTAGACTCTATATGCTTTACCAACAGCATATCCAACAAAAATTCCTTCATCTGCTTTAGCATCAAACTTCCCATTTTGATCAGTTTGATTTCTCAGAATATAACATTTACAGCCAAAGACATGAAGAAAGTTTAGAGTTGGCTTCTTGTTCTTGAACAATTGATAAGGAGTCATGCATCTTGCTTGATTAATCAGAGAGATGTTCTGAGTGTAGCATGTAGTGTTTACAGCTTCAGCCCAGAAATATGTTGGTAGTTTTGATTCTTCAAGCATTGTCCTTGCAGCTTCAATAAGAGATCTGTTCTTTCTTTCCACTACTCCATTCTGTTGTGGAGTCCTTGCTGCTGAAAACTCATGCAGGATCCCATTTTCCTCACAAAATTCTCTCATGACATAGTTCTTGAACTCAGTTCCATTATCACTCCTGATTATTCTATCTTTGAAATCAGGATGATTGTTAACTTGCCTTATGTGATTGATGATGATTTCACTAGCCTCATCTTTAGACTTTAGAAAATATGTCCAAGAGAACTTTGAGAAATCATCTACAATTACTAGGCAAAATCTTTTCTTTGAAATTGACAATACATTGTCTGGTCCAAACAAATTCATGTGAAGCAGTTGCAGAGGCTCTTTAATTGCTGAATCAAGTTTCTTCCTGAATGATGCTTTGATCTGCTTCCCTTTTTGGCAGGCATCACACAGTCCATCCTTTGTAAACTCCAATAGAGGAATGCCTCTAACCAGTTCTTTCTTTACTAGCTCATTTATGGTCTTGAAGTTTAAATGGGATAGCTTATTATGCCATAGCCAACTTTCATCCTGACTTGCTTTACTAAGAAGACAAGTAACAGATTCTGCATTAGATGAGTTGAAATCAGCTAGGTACACATTTCCTTTTCTCACACCAGTGAGAACCACTTTGTTGCTCCTTTTATTTGTCACAACACAGGCTTCTGAGTTGAAATTTACTGAGTTACCTTTATCACAAAGCTGGCTGATACTCAACAGATTGTGTTTGAGACCATCCACTAAGGCAACCTCCTCAATGATGACATTGTCCTTTGAAATCAAGCCATATCCCACAGTATAACCCTTGCTGTCATCTCCAAAAGTAATACTTGGGCCAGCTCTCTCCTTGAACTCTGTGAGCAGGGTAGAATCACCAGTCATGTGTCTTGAACAACCACTATCCAAGTACCAAAGATTCTTTCTGTTTCCCTGCACACATCAAAATCAAATCAAGTTGATTTTGGTACCCAAGTTTCCTTGGGTCCTGCCTTGTTAGCTTTCTTTTTCTGTTTCTTAGGCTTTATTTCATTTGACTTGGGGATATCAGATTCATCCTTGGTCATTTGAGTTGGGCCTTTGAAACTATTCATTGCAACAGAATTATCATGCATATTATAATCAACAGGGAATGGCATGCTATTAGTAAACATGTTATTCCAGTAGGGCATGCTAAATGGCATTTGTGGCATACTAAATGTAGCATAATAAATGTCATGCCCCCAAATCCGGGGTCAGGGGATTTGGTCGTCACTATAAAACCTCAATCCAAAATAACCTGTTTAATCAATAAACAAATGCCAGCGGAAGATATTTATCATTTATGACCCCAAACTAATCCAAGATCTTTTAAGGTTACAGTTCTAGAAACAAGATATCCAAATTCCACCAATAAATTTTTCACTTTCTTTTAAAACTCTTTTCAATAATTCTCAACCTTAAAACTTAATCCGCTAGTATAACTTCAAAAAGAAGTATACTAGTCCCAAATACAATACACAATTATAATATAATATAATATAAACAACTTTACATAATAAAACTTACACTAGTCCGCAAACCCTGGACCAACCACCTTCGAAAAACTTCTTCTTTGCTTCCTCGAACTATGCAGCTAAACAACGCAAGCTAATCCTCACTGGAGGTTAAATTTAAAAACAGGCAAGTATGAGCGAAAGAAATGCTCAGCAAGTTAATTATAGCATATATAGGGTCGTTTTGATATAAAAAAAACTAACATCTGCATCAGTGCAGAACATTTAGAAATCATAATTGCTGAATCATAAAACTCTTTTGGATACTTTCCAGCGAAAGGCTTCAGCAATACTTTGAATCTTGACGAGAGCAAAGCTCGTAAAACAGTGTTTACGGAAATATCGTAAACAACAACAACAAGAAACAATGATCATGGAATGAATCATAAACTTTACTCAAAACCGAACTCTTGAAATTAATACTTATTTTGTTGTTATATCAAATTAGATATAAATACGAACTTTGATGCTCACAACATTCCATACTGAAGTCAACATCAATCATCTATACTAATACCACCTTTGATATTTAACAACAACGTAAGTATCAGCATAAATTAGAATCTGAATCAAAACTGCATTTCACCGTTAATCCAAAACAGAAACAGTTGATAAATCATTTATTCTATGAATATCAAAACAATATCATAATTTAGATATCTATTTAGATTGGAACCAATTATGCACTATGTTGTTCCTGATGATCAGTTACGAAACAACACCGGTATCCCGCAGCCATACCGTAAATATAGGTACTACCCGTATCCCGCAGCCATACGGTACCTATAGGGCGCCAAGAAAAGGCATAACAAGCCTTGTAAGATATTACACTTCCGTATTGCACTTCTGTATAATAGCTCACGCTGGACCGGTGCCTCGGCCTCTTACACTACCAGTAACCATCAAATCTCAAAACCTTTTATTGAAAAGGGTCATAATACTCGACACCCAAAATAATTTTATTCCCCCATTAACTTGGGTAGGAATATTCACAACCAAATCACTTTTCTCAAAATCCAAAACATTTATAAATCCAGAAATTGGATAAGTAAAATCACTTGACTATTCTGAATATAGAATAGCAGATGAGTATTTGCATAAACAGAATTATTTAATTCAGCGATATGTAAAACCTTTATCTATTCCGAACAGAGAATAGGGAAAACAATACTTGCATAATATAATTCGAAATAAACGTCACTTGAATGATAAGTGAAGTCAGGGGTACTTGCATTTGGGTTTTAAGCAGTTAGTCACACTCGCAAAACCACATCTATTCTGACATTCTGTCTCAAAATATCACCGTCTTTCTTTTCAACACTTCACCGATATGCTGCTCCTGCAATTGCTAGAAGCCAGATACCCAATACCATTCCATCTCATTCTTTATCCAACGTCTTGTCCTGATCAACTCGAATGATCCGCATCTATAATTAAAAGATACAACTTTAATTGTCTAAATGATAATTACTTGACGAACGGCGCGTCAAAACCCTATCGTCTACCCATACGATAGCCCACATATAAATATAACAGACAAACACAGGACTCTTAATCCACACACACACATAATTCACATAGCACATAAGCACATAACTCATGTATCACTTAATTCATATCACATATGACTCAGTTCGTCAAAAGGGTCGACCCGATATGTTTAAAACTGAAATCAGGTCAAAATATGATTTTTCGATCAATAATCGACTCAGAATAACTTTTAAAACAAACGACCTTTCGAAACAAAAAGGATTTGGGTCTCGAAAGTATTTTTAATGAAAGCGGAATATTTTTCTGAGTCTGTACGCGTTCGTTTTATATTAAACGGACGAACGGTTTATTTATTATGATTAAAATAAGATTAAATCAATTAATAATAATTATTAATTGATTTTTAAATACCCAAATATATTTTAAAAAAAAAAAATCAAAATAATTTTTAGGATTTATTTGGCTTAATTATGGATAATTATAATTTATTTAATTATTTAAAAGAAAAATTAATTGATTAAACAAATTAATCAAGTAATTAAACCCTAAATAATTAATTAAAATAAATTATAAATAATTAAAACAAATCTGAATTTTTTTGAAAATAATAAAGTAAAATAATTTCTGAAAATTTATCGGAATTTAGTTAATTATTAAAATAATTAACTAAATTAAAATTGGAATTTAAAAAGAATTTTTAGAATTTACAAAATTAGAATTTTGATTTTTAGAAATAAAAATAAAACAAAAAAGACAAAAACAGGTTTGGTGCCTGGGTTGTCTTCCTCTTGGGATCAATCGGCGGCCCTGTGCGGCGGGGAAGCGGCCGAACCTGAAGAACAGGCCGCCGGATTCTGGGTTACCCAGAAAACCGCCGACGCCGTTCCTCGGTTCCGGGGAGCCGCTACACCCCCCTAAACACGCCTAAAACCCCCGTTTCTTCCCACCAATCCATTTCTCGTACTCCCTTCAACAAAACCCAGCCACAATCAACTGCAAAAACTAGCTCGAACCCAGAAAACGGCCGAACTCCGGCCCCGAGTTCTAAATTTCCGGCGAAACCTTCAATTCGTCAATCCTTAACCAAAATCAACGCTTCTGGTCTCAAATTAAAGCTTGAATCAATCAGAATCTATCCCTAAACTTTAAATTAACCCAGAATCAAGCATAACTTCAAGAATTCGATTTCAAAAATTCAATAAACTAAGAACTTCGAATTATATTAATTGTTAATCGTTTGGCCTAAATAAATACACGATTCAATTGCAAATAACATCAGGAAGCTAACCCCATCATCAAAATCGATCAATAACCCTAGGATCAAAAATACCCAAATTCGAGCATAAACCCTAAGATTACGAATTGAAAAATTACTTATCGTTTGATGATTATGATAAGGGATTATGAAAGAACAGATCGAGGGCTTCATTTTGGTTACTAGAACATCGAAATCTGAATTCGGCATCACCTTCAAATTCGAGTTTGATTCACAGAACTCTTCAAGAACACCAAGAACACATATTCAAGAAATTTTCAGAAAATCAAACCTTAATTTCTATATGATATTGAACTCTATTTTTGACATATAATATACCAAATCGACCAGAAAAACATGCTCTACAACATGGAAGCATCAAATCACATCAACAACATCAAGAACAAATTTTCATAATTTAATTACTAAATAATTCGAATATAAATAATTAAATAAGAAAATTACCATGATTTCTGGGCAGAAACTGATGATTGATTCAGAAAGAAGATTTCGAGAGCTTCATTTTGATATGCTGCACGCCCGAATCGGAGTTCGATAACGCCTTCGTTCGTGTGTTTGATTCTCGGGAACGTATCGGTTTTCTCGAGTTTTTCTCTGTATTTACGGTGTTTTAACTGGTTGCAAATGAATAAACGGAATAAACGAAATAAGAAATAGGCTATTTATAATTATGGAATATTGGATCGTTCTGGATCGTTTTGGATCGTTTTGGATCATTAAATTAATTGCTTAGCCGCTAAGTAACTGCAATAACGATCCGATTCAATACCAAAATTGGATAATTATCAAAACCGAGCTTTTTATAAAACACTATATACGAAAATAACGTAAAAATATCCCGTCTCTCGAGAATACGGGTTTTATTAATTACCGAAATAACTATCGTATCGAAAATCTTGCGCCGGGCCGCGCACGGGTTAAACCGTAATCCGGATTGAAAAAGTCAAAACACGGAAAATGTCCGGAATTACCAGATTAGGTTAGGAAGGAGTTTTTGGAAGAGTTTTGGGTTGTAAAAACATAAAAACGATTGAAGTCGGACGATTCCCGGCTTTATAAAATAATTTTGGTAATTATTCAGAAAATAATTAATAATTCATAAATTAATATAAAATCATCTAACAGTCCAAAAATTACCAGAAAATATCACAATTATCTATATTTTATTCTGGACATATAAAAATTCAAATACTCAAATAATATCACATCTAAACACCCAAACATCAATTCCACTTATCAGATAATTCACCAAAATTCACATAAAATCACATAAATAATTCCAAATAATTATAAAAATAATATCTGAAAATATGGGATATTACAATCTACCCCCCTTATAAGGATTCCGTCCTCGAAATCAGCAGAAGAAAACACTAAGGGTTTTCTAACCAACTTTCCGTCATACCGCCTTACTTTGACTTGACCAGGATACTCAACTTAACTTGATTGGCATACCTTTGAATATTTGAGGTGATAAAATCATAGAAAAGAAAAGAATTTCATATCATAACAGGATAGAATCTGAATTGGAGAAAAAGTATTATTGAAATAAGAGAATAACTGAGAGATCAATATGATCAAACGAACTTGGTATTGCGTGCCCAAATTAAGACACTACTAAAGGTTGTTAACCTTCATGTATTCACAATACACACAAGTGATGGCGTCCCATCCAACTCCTATCACACAGACAGGTATACCTTGTGTCCCCTATAGTTAGGGTTGTTCATCCCAGTCAGAATAAAAGAATATCAAAGTGATCGAAAATCAAATGAATAAAACTGAAAAGATTTCAAAGCTGATATTTCTGAAGGAATGAAATCCAGAGAAAAAAAATTATGGCACCAAATGAGCAAGTGGTGTCACATCACCAAGAAACCATCCACCAAATAAGAAAAGTGGAAGTTAAATTATCATAACTTGGCAGAGCTATCAAAACCTGAAAAATAGGCTTCATGACAGCCTCTGACACATTTAAAACACAGATAGGATTGAAAATGAGTGTTAGGGAATATATCCTCTAACAATCACTTCTTTTGAGAGATGTCAAAAGGTTTTATAGAAATAGAAGGTATTGCCAAAGTCTTAATATTTATCTTCGATTTGAACTCTCCAGTTGAATCGTCACCCACTTCTAGACACTTCTTCACGTTCCAAGGATATTGATAATCTTCATCGTCGCCGAATCGTAGTAGCCTCGGAAGATTCCACAATAGAAGTTTGCAGCTTCCCGGAGTTCCGTCCAGCTCAACACAACCATCTCGAACGAATGCGCCTATCTTAACTTACTCGTTGGCACTATATCTGATAGTCCAACAGGAACTCGATATGAGCTCAAACGTCCTCACATAGCTATACACACTCCTACACACTCTCGTTTCTAGTTTACTATAACCTCAGCTCTGATACCAACCTGTCACGCCCCCAAATCCGGGGTCAGGGGATTTGGTCGTCACTATAAAACCTCAATCCAAAATAACCTGTTTAATCAATAAACAAATGCCAGCGGAAGATATTTATCATTTATGACCCCAAACTAATCCAAGATCTTTTAAGGTTACAGTTCTAGAAACAAGATATCCAAATTCCACCAATAAATTTTTCACTTTCTTTTAAAACTCTTTTCAATAATTCTCAACCTTAAAACTTAATCCGCTAGTATAACTTCAAAAAGAAGTATACTAGTCCCAAATACAATACACAATTATAATATAATATAATATAAACAACTTTACATAATAAAACTTACACTAGTCCGCAAACCCTGGACCAACCACCTTCGAAAAACTTCTTCTTTGCTTCCTCGAACTATGCAGCTAAACAACGCAAGCTAATCCTCACTGGAGGTTAAATTTAAAAACAGGCAAGTATGAGCGAAAGAAATGCTCAGCAAGTTAATTATAGCATATATAGGGTCGTTTTGATATAAAAAAAACTAACATCTGCATCAGTGCAGAACATTTAGAAATCATAATTGCTGAATCATAAAACTCTTTTGGATACTTTCCAGCGAAAGGCTTCAGCAATACTTTGAATCTTGACGAGAGCAAAGCTCGTAAAACAGTGTTTACGGAAATATCGTAAACAACAACAACAAGAAACAATGATCATGGAATGAATCATAAACTTTACTCAAAACCGAACTCTTGAAATTAATACTTATTTTGTTGTTATATCAAATTAGATATAAATACGAACTTTGATGCTCACAACATTCCATACTGAAGTCAACATCAATCATCTATACTAATACCACCTTTGATATTTAACAACAACGTAAGTATCAGCATAAATTAGAATCTGAATCAAAACTGCATTTCACCGTTAATCCAAAACAGAAACAGTTGATAAATCATTTATTCTATGAATATCAAAACAATATCATAATTTAGATATCTATTTAGATTGGAACCAATTATGCACTATGCTGTTCCTGATGATCAGTTACGAAACAACACCGGTATCCCGCAGCCATACCGTAAATATAGGTACTACCCGTATCCCGCAGCCATACGGTACCTATAGGGCGCCAAGAAAAGGCATAACAAGCCTTGTAAGATATTACACTTCCGTATTGCACTTCTGTATAATAGCTCACGCTGGACCGGTGCCTCGGCCTCTTACACTACCAGTAACCATCAAATCTCAAAACCTTTTATTGAAAAGGGTCATAATACTCGACACCCAAAATAATTTTATTCCCCCATTAACTTGGGTAGGAATATTCACAACCAAATCACTTTTCTCAAAATCCAAAACATTTATAAATCCAGAAATTGGATAAGTAAAATCACTTGACTATTCTGAATATAGAATAGCAGATGAGTATTTGCATAAACAGAATTATTTAATTCAGCGATATGTAAAACCTTTATCTATTCCGAACAGAGAATAGGGAAAACAATACTTGCATAATATAATTCGAAATAAACGTCACTTGAATGATAAGTGAAGTCAGGGGTACTTGCATTTGGGTTTTAAGCAGTTAGTCACACTCGCAAAACCACATCTATTCTGACATTCTGTCTCAAAATATCACCGTCTTTCTTTTCAACACTTCACCGATATGCTGCTCCTGCAATTGCTAGAAGCCAGATACCCAATACCATTCCATCTCATTCTTTATCCAACGTCTTGTCCTGATCAACTCGAATGATCCGCATCTATAATTAAAAGATACAACTTTAATTGTCTAAATGATAATTACTTGACGAACGGCGCGTCAAAACCCTATCGTCTACCCATACGATAGCCCACATATAAATATAACAGACAAACACAGGACTCTTAATCCACACACACACATAATTCACATAGCACATAAGCACATAACTCATGTATCACTTAATTCATATCACATATGACTCAGTTCGTCAAAAGGGTCGACCCGATATGTTTAAAACTGAAATCAGGTCAAAATATGATTTTTCGATCAATAATCGACTCAGAATAACTTTTAAAACAAACGACCTTTCGAAACAAAAAGGATTTGGGTCTCGAAAGTATTTTTAATGAAAGCGGAATATTTTTCTGAGTCTGTACGCGTTCGTTTTATATTAAACGGACGAACGGTTTATTTATTATGATTAAAATAAGATTAAATCAATTAATAATAATTATTAATTGATTTTTAAATACCCAAATATATTTTAAAAAAAAAAAATCAAAATAATTTTTAGGATTTATTTGGCTTAATTATGGATAATTATAATTTATTTAATTATTTAAAAGAAAAATTAATTGATTAAACAAATTAATCAAGTAATTAAACCCTAAATAATTAATTAAAATAAATTATAAATAATTAAAACAAATCTGAATTTTTTTGAAAATAATAAAGTAAAATAATTTCTGAAAATTTATCGGAATTTAGTTAATTATTAAAATAATTAACTAAATTAAAATTGGAATTTAAAAAGAATTTTTAGAATTTACAAAATTAGAATTTTGATTTTTAGAAATAAAAATAAAACAAAAAAGACAAAAACAGGTTTGGTGCCTGGGTTGTCTTCCTCTTGGGATCAATCGGCGGCCCTGTGCGGCGGGGAAGCGGCCGAACCTGAAGAACAGGCCGCCGGATTCTGGGTTACCCAGAAAACCGCCGACGCCGTTCCTCGGTTCCGGGGAGCCGCTACACCCCCCTAAACACGCCTAAAACCCCCGTTTCTTCCCACCAATCCATTTCTCGTACTCCCTTCAACAAAACCCAGCCACAATCAACTGCAAAAACTAGCTCGAACCCAGAAAACGGCCGAACTCCGGCCCCGAGTTCTAAATTTCCGGCGAAACCTTCAATTCGTCAATCCTTAACCAAAATCAACGCTTCTGGTCTCAAATTAAAGCTTGAATCAATCAGAATCTATCCCTAAACTTTAAATTAACCCAGAATCAAGCATAACTTCAAGAATTCGATTTCAAAAATTCAATAAACTAAGAACTTCGAATTATATTAATTGTTAATCGTTTGGCCTAAATAAATACACGATTCAATTGCAAATAACATCAGGAAGCTAACCCCATCATCAAAATCGATCAATAACCCTAGGATCAAAAATACCCAAATTCGAGCATAAACCCTAAGATTACGAATTGAAAAATTACTTATCGTTTGATGATTATGATAAGGGATTATGAAAGAACAGATCGAGGGCTTCATTTTGGTTACTAGAACATCGAAATCTGAATTCGGCATCACCTTCAAATTCGAGTTTGATTCACAGAACTCTTCAAGAACACCAAGAACACATATTCAAGAAATTTTCAGAAAATCAAACCTTAATTTCTATATGATATTGAACTCTATTTTTGACATATAATATACCAAATCGACCAGAAAAACATGCTCTACAACATGGAAGCATCAAATCACATCAACAACATCAAGAACAAATTTTCATAATTTAATTACTAAATAATTCGAATATAAATAATTAAATAAGAAAATTACCATGATTTCTGGGCAGAAACTGATGATTGATTCAGAAAGAAGATTTCGAGAGCTTCGTTTTGATATGCTGCACGCCCGAATCGGAGTTCGATAACGCCTTCGTTCGTGTGTTTGATTCTCGGGAACGTATCGGTTTTCTCGGGTTTTTCTCTGTATTTACGGTGTTTTAACTGGTTGCAAATGAATAAACGGAATAAACGAAATAAGAAATAGGCTATTTATATTTATGGAATATTGGATCGTTCTGGATCGTTTTGGATCGTTTTGGATCATTAAATTAATTGCTTAGCCGCTAAGTAACTGTAATAACGATCCGATTCAATACCAAAATTGGATAATTATCAAAACCGAGCTTTTTATAAAACACTATATACGAAAATAACGTAAAAATATCCCGTCTCTCGAGAATACGGGTTTTATTGATTACCGAAATAACTATCGTATCGAAAATCTTGCGCCGGGCCGCGCACGGGTTAAACCGTAATCCGGATTGAAAAAGTCAAAACACGGAAAATGTCCGGAATTACCAGATTAGGTTAGGAAGGAGTTTTCGGAAGAGTTTCGGGTTGTAAAAACACAAAAACGATTGAAGTCGGACGATTCCCGGCTTTATAAAATAATTTTGGTAATTATTCAGAAAATAATTAATAATTCATAAATTAATATAAAATCATCTAACAGTCCAAAAATTACCAGAAAATATCACAATTATCTATATTTTATTCTGGACATATAAAAATTCAAATACTCAAATAATATCACATCTAAACACCCAAACATCAATTCCACTTATCAGATAATTCACCAAAATTCACATAAAATCACATAAATAATTCCAAATAATTATAAAAATAATATCTGAAAATATGGGATATTACAATAAAGATTAGGTGCAAATGGCATGTTAGCAAACTGTGCATTCATATTATGTGTAGACATAGCATTCATAGGCATGGGAGGCATGGCATTCATGTTGGGAAAGTGAGGTGGCACATACATGAAAGTAGGCATGGCAGATTTGCAATTAACAGACAAATGATTTACACTACCACACTTGACACAGATTTTTCTAGGAGCATATTTATCAGGTGTGTAGTTATTGTGTTTGTTAATCCCTACTTTACCATTTCTATTATTTTTCTTTTTAGCCTTTGTTTTTACATCAATCTTTTCAAGTCTATCACTTAACTGTTTGACAGTCATGTGACCAACATTAGCCTTTTTCCCTTTCTTAACTTGACTCGATTCTCCTAAAACAAAGTTCTTGGAAACAGAACCATACTTCTCATTCAGCTTAACAAGTTTGGCTTTACTGATAAGCTTGCTCATAGCCGATGAATGAGGATTTTCATCATTCAACGGATAACCCTTTTTGTTATCCGACGGATGATCCTCATCATCTGTCGAGTCTACATCTGTTAGCACTCCATCTACCAAATTTGGTTCTAGTTTCTCTTTGTTCTTTTTCCAGGCTGCATCACAGAAAGACTCAATTCCTTGAACTTTGGTGATTTGAGCATGAACATCCCTAGATGTTTTCCATTCCTTAATCACCTCCTGTTCACGCTCGAGCTGCTTTTTCAAAATTTCTTCTTTCTTCAAGGACTCAGTTAATTCCTCATTGGCAATCTTACACTCAGTTCTTAACTTTTCAAAATCAATGAACTGAGACTCAAGCACATTATTCCTCTCACTCAAAAACAAATTGTTTTCTTTGATTTTAGCATTTTCTTTAGTAAGAGACTTAAGTGTAACACGCAAATGATATAACTCTGTAGACATGTCATTTATAGCATCATTACACTCAGCTTTAGATAAATGTGCAAGGTTTGTAGTAATTACCTGATTACTTGAAAAGCTTGTTTTTGTTTCATCAGACTTGGCCATTAGGGCTAGATTGACATAGCTGACATCTTCATCTTCATCCAGACCATCTGCTGCCCAGTCATTTTCTTGTGTAATCAAAGCCCTTTCCTTTTTTTTGAGCAGCTCAAAGTATTTTTGCTTGTAATCCACAGGCTCAAACTTTTTCTTATTGGAATCTGACTTCATACACTCACTGGCAAAGTGCCCTGCCAAGCCACATTTGAAACATTTGAATTTTGATTTATCCACCATGTTTCTATTTGGCTTGGCTGCTCCAAAGTTCTTTTTGAACTTGAGCTTGGAAAATCTTCTGGAAAGAAATGATAAGTGTTCATCAATATCTTCCATGTCATCTTGGCTCAAAGAATCTTCACTTCTTCCATGTCATCTTGGCTCAAAGATTCTTCACTTTCTACTCCAAGCCCCTTGCCCTTGCTTTCACAGACCCTTGAAGTTGATTCAACAGCTTCCATCTTCATTTCCTTCTCTTTTTCCAACTCAGCAACTAGTGCAATGGATCCTTCTTTCTTCTTTCCTCTCTCCATCCTCTCATCTTGCTCTATTTTAAGCTCATAAGTTTTCAGGATGCCATACAGTCTCTCCAAAGTAAACTCCTAATAATCTTGTGAGTTTCTTAATGAGACTGTCATTGGTTTCCATTCCTTTGGAAGAGATCTAAGGAATTTTAGATTGGAGTCTTTTGTCTGATAGACCCTTCCATGCAGCTTTAGAGCATTTAGCAGTTTTTGAAACCTACTAAAAATGTCAGTGAGAGACTCACTTTCTTCATTATGAAAAAGCTCATATTGCTGAATCAGTAGCTGCATCTTGTTTTCTCTAACTTGCTTAGTGCCATCACAAATGATCTGTATAGTATCCCAAACATCCTTGGCAGTTTTGCAGTTGATAATGTTGTCGAACATATCACCATCAACTCCATTAAACAGGATATTCATGGCCTTTTTATCCTTCCTGACTTGTTCAATGTCAGGATCAGACCATCATGCCTTGGCTTGGGGACTGATGGCTCGTTTCCTGTTACAGCTCTCATTGGAACATGAGGGCCTCTTTCTATGCAGTCCACATAGGCCTCATCTTGAGAAAGCAAATGAAGATGCATCTTTACCTTCCAATGATGGTAATTATCTTTATCCAGAAATGGAATCTTGACTCCAACATCCTTCTTGTTCATCTTGCTGTATTGTTTTGATCTTTAAACTCTTTGTAAGTTAAGAGCTTGCTCTGATACCAATTGTTAGTTCCTTAACAATATAACAAGAATTACAGAAGGGGGATTGAATGCAATTCTTGAAACTTTTTCTTGATTAAAAATGTTCTAACTCGAATATGTATATAAGTGTGAATTAATTAGCACAATGCGGAATAGTTACTTAAATGAATCAAAACACAAGTAATTAAAAAACAAGAGTCTTTAAAAACTTTTTGGTGGATTTGAATGATTCCACTAGAGATATATAATATATAGAGAGAGAACTCTGTGTACAAAATGCTCACAGCTGCTTACAACAATTGAACAACTAAGAATGCAGAGAAATGCTAAGAATTCTGCTTACAAATGTTTCTCTGCTAGTTTCTTAGATTATTCCTTAGTTGCTACTTCTTGGTTTATGTATCACCAAGATTACAAAGTAATGAGACAGGATAATAAAACAAAACTATCTAGTCTATTACAATGCTAATTCATTACTCTATTCTAGCATCTTTGAATATCTTCATAATAACATGGAAATGGCAATGCTTCTTTGTTCTCGAAAACCCAGTTGAATAGGCTACCACATTCCATTTGCATACACTCGACGCATGTGACTGTGTTGTCACTGTCAACAGATATTTGAATTCTTTATCCGTTGAGTACATGATCATCCATCGAGTTTATGATCATCTATCGATGGCTTTGTTAGTCATCCATCGACTGCTATATTGATCATCTATTGATGGCTTTGTTAATCATCCATCGGTAGCTGTTTGGCACTTGACTTCATTTCATTTATGCAGAATTACAAGACATCATCTATGTACAATTAATCAACCTACTCTGCATATCTAGTTAAAGTCAACATGACTTATATGCTACTACATAATCTATTCAAAGGAGTATGCAGAAATGTGCTACAGACTTATTGTTACATAAGCTACTCGCTCGATGGATAATTAGTCATCATCTGTCGGGAGTATATTGAGTCATCCGTCGGGACTATAAATCTTATCCGTCGAGTGCTACATATTTTCACTAAGTAAAATCTACCAAGGTGTTTTGTTCATAAAATCATCAAGTACACAACATATACACAACAACAGATGTCCTACATTGACTCTCTTGTTTTTGTTCACTTGACTTGTTTTCTCCTGGAATAAAGTTCTTAGAAACTGATCCATATTTCTCAATCAATTTAGCTAATTTGGCTTTGCTAACTGGCTTTCTTTCACTCAACGGATGTGATTCTTTGTCTTTCGACGGATAATCCTTTTGGTCTTTCGACGGATAACATTCATCATCCGTCGAATCCACATCCGTTGAAAGTCCTTTAACCAAGTTAGAATCTAGTTTCTCCTTACTCTTTTTCCAGGCTTCATTACAGAAATATTCTATACCTTGAACTTTAGTAATTTGAGCATGAACATCTCTGGATGATTTCCATGCCTTAATTACTTCTTGTTCTCGTTCTAGCTGCTTTCTTAAAATCTCCTCTTTCTTTAAGGATTCAGTTAGTTCATCTTTAGAAATCTTACATTCTATCTTTAATTTTTCAAACTCAATATTTGAATTTAGACTTATCAACCATGTTTCTGTTTAACTTGGCTGCTCCAAAATTCTTCTTGAATTTGAGCTTGGCAAATATCTTGGACAGAATAGCAAGATGCTCATCTATGTCATCCATGTCATCTTGACTAAGATTGTCTTCATGTTCAGCTACTAGCCCTTTTCCCTTGCCTTCACAAACTCTAGGGTTTGATGTAGATTCAACAGCTTCAACCTTTGTCTCCTTCTCTTTTTCTTGCTCAGCAACTAATGTAATGGATCCTCCCTTCTTTCTTCCTTTCTCCAGTTTCTCATCTTGCTCTATTTCAAGCTCATAGGTCTTTAGAATCACATATAGTTTATCCAAGGTGAACTTCTTGTAATCTTGAGAATTTCTCAATGAGAATGGCATTGGCTTCCATTCCTTTGGCAGAGATCTGAGGAATTTAAGGTTTGAGTCTTTTGTTTGATAGACCCTTCCATGCAATTTTAGAGTATTCAATAGTTTTTGAAATCTACTGAAAATGTCAGTGAGTGACTCGCTTTCTTCACTATAAAAATGCTCATATTGTTGAATCAAGAGTTGTATTTTGTTCACCCTTACCTACTCAGTTCCATCATAGATAACTTGAATTGTATCCCAAACATCATTAGCAGTTTTGTAGTTTATGATGTTGTCAAACATGTCACCATCAACACCATTAAACAAAATGTTCTTGGCCTATTTATCCTTATGAACTTGTTCAATATCAGAATCAGACCATTCTGCTATAGGCTTTGGGACAGATGCTTCATTTCCTGTAACAGCACTCATAGGGACATGTGGACCTTTTTCAATGCAGTCCACATATGCTTCACCTTGAGATAGGAGATGCAGGTGTATCTTCACCTTCTAATGGTGATAGTTTTCTTTGTCCAGAAATGGAATCTTTACTCCAACATCTTTTCTGCTCATCTTGTTAGTTGTTGTGATCTTTAAACTCTTTGTTCTTCAAGATCTTGCTCTGATACGAATTTTTATTTCCAAACAATCTAAACAAGAATTACAGAAGGGGGGTTGAATGTAATTCTAGCTTCTTTTCAATTTTAAGAGCAGTTCTTCTACAAATATATAATTGTGTTTGATTTAGAAATGGTGCGGAATGAAATTAGTGTAGAAATCAAAACACAAAGTAATTAAATACAAGTATTTAAAAACTTTCTGGTGGATTGAATTTTTCCACCAGAGATATATATATTAAGTAGAGAACTCTATGTTACAAAATTGTACACAGCTGCTTACAGCTGAACTACAAGAACTGAGAAATTCTTTATAGATTTTGCCTTATTTATTTCTCTGGTAATTGCTTATTTTCTTAGATAGATTTTAACTTGATACTCTTGATTTATATATCACCAAGTTACATGATAAGAAGACAAACAAATAAGATAAAATGTTTCTAGTCTAACTTCATGCTCCTTCACTTCACTTTCCAGCACCTTTGAATATCTTCAGTTTAGCATGGAAATGGAAATGCTTCTTTATTCTCTAAACCCTACAAATAGGATGCCACATTCCATTTGCATACAATCAACGCATGTGACTGTCAAGTCACTATCAACTACTCTTTTGAATTCGATCATCCGTTGAAACTCGGATTGATCATCCGTTGAAACTCAGATTGATCATCCGTTGAAACTCAGATTGATCATTCGTTGAAACTCTGTTTGATCATCCGTCGAAACTCTGTTTGATCATCCGTCGAAACTTATGTTGATTATCCGTTGATGCTTTGTGAATCATCCGTTGAGACTGTCTTCTTGGCAGGTAACTCCATTTCATTTATACAAGATTACAAGGCATATAATATTTACAATTTACCAACCTATATTGAATATTAATCTAGTAGTCAACATGACTTAAACATTCTACAACATCTAGTTCACTAAGCTATTTAAGTATGCAGAAATGTGCTACTAATCTTATTATTACATAAGCTACTCTTTCAACGGATGTTGAAATGATCATCCGTTGAAATCTACAAAATTACTTAACTAAAATCTACTTAGTATTTTGTTTAAGTTATCATCAAGTGCACAACATATTCCTAATAAAGTGGAATTAATTATGGGAATGGTGGGAGTAATAGGGTGATTGGATTTGGAGGAGGAATTATGGTAGTGGAAGGAAGGAATTTCGGCTGGGTGTAATGGTTTGTTTTGAATTTTCAATTTTCTGATTTTTTTTCCAGGGCCTTAGCGCGGCCGCCCCGCCAAACAGCGGGGGCGCGCCATGTGTCTGTCAAACTAGCGCGGCCACCTTGCTTCCCAGCGCGGGCGCGCCGTGCTTCTATACTTTCAGCGCGGCCGCCCCGCCAGGCAGCGCGGCCGCGCTGTGCTTCTATCAAAACACCCTGCTTTTTCAGTTTTTCTAATTATTTTTTTTGTTTTCTTCTGCTTTTTTCTTCCTTCTAACTTCTTTTCATCCTACTAATGTATAACAAGCTTGGGTTGCCTCCCAAGAAGCGCTTGGTTTATATCGCTAGCTTGACGTAGAATCCCAAGATCAAGTGGACAATAAAACGGCACTAACCACCTCACGGTTTGCCGTATTTCCATAGTAATGCTTCAGACATTGTCCATTCACCTTGAACACTTGTGTTATTCCTAGTGGACTAACAATGAGATTTACAGAAGGGGGGTTGAATGTAAATCTCAAAACTTTTTCAAGTTTTGAGCAGATTTTAAGACTAAGTGTTTTGATGAACAAATGTGTGTGAATTGCTTTAAGCTAGTACAGACAGATATATATTCAAACACAAATGTAAAGAACACAAAGAACTTAAAAACTTTTATGGTGGATATGTTGTTCCACCAAAGATGTGTTATTTCCGAAAATCTGTGAATCAAAGAATTGATCACAGCTGCATCCTAGTACAAACTAGATGATTTTCTCTCTGGATTTTTCTAAACAGCTCTGGAAAATTCACCATCTAATTACTAGCTGCTACTTGGTATATATATCACCAAGTTTACAAGTGAAGACAAAACTGTAAAATACAATTAAAAGATTCTTTACATGTTTCTTCTTCATTTCTCTATCCAATGCAATTTAGGTTTAGCTGTGAATCTTTGAATACTTCCTTCTTTGCACCAGAATGGAAATGCTGCCTTTTTTTGATTCCTCCAAGAGGCTACCACATTCCAGTTTGTTTCCGTCAACCCATGTGCCTCTGTCAGCTTATGAATTATCACTATCAACTGCTATTGAACTTAGCATCCGTTGAAGCTTTCATCCGTTGAAGGCTTTATCCGTTGAAGCTTTATCCGTTGATGCATTAGCAGTTGAAGCTTTATCCGTTGAAGCATTC
This sequence comes from Apium graveolens, assembly GCF_009905375.1. NCBI lineage: Eukaryota > Viridiplantae > Streptophyta > Magnoliopsida > Apiales > Apiaceae > Apium > Apium graveolens. The sequence goes on along the minus strand of NC_133647.1, from coordinate 153,614,994 downwards.
ATCCGTTGATGGATGTTATCCGTTGAAGCTTTATCCGTTGATGCATTAGCAGTTGAAGCTTTATCCGTTGAAGCACTCATTCGTTGATGGATGTTATCCGTTGAAGCTTTAGAAACATCCGTTGAAGCTTTGTTTTTCATCCGTTGAAGGCCTTTAATATCAGTTGATACTACTTCACTTATACAAAATTACAAGGCATAAAATATTTACAATTAGCCCTCCTATTTGCATATCCACTAGTAGTCAACATGACTTATAATTTCCCACAACATTTAAGAATTACAACTTAAATACAGAGAATGAAATGTGCTACAATACTAAACTTATTTCTAAGTAAAGTTACTCCTTCAACGGATAGTCAGACTGGTCTTACCCGTTGAGGCTACAAACACCAGATTTCTAATTAAGTGTTTTGTTGAACTTATCATCAAACTAATACACATATTCCTAACAATCTCCCCCTATTTATGTCTACTAGAACTGTAGGCATAAATTTGGGTTTAACTTGATGATAACAAAACACTTATTAAACATATGAACTGAAATAAAGTAGAAATTCAAAAGTGCTGCAAAAGTGTATATACTGAGATAGAATTGAAGAATTACATTGTTTCTAAAGGTGCTCCTTTAGCCTGAGCAAATTAATTTCTTTTCCTTTAATCCCTTGTTTTCTTCCCTAGCCTTCTGTCATTCTCCTCTATTTGGAGTTGGAGTTGTCTGTAGAATTTAGCATCATCTTCTTCATTGATGTCCAACTTAGATTGCATATCCTTGAGAGTTTCATTACTGGCAATCTTGAGCTGATCTTCAAGTCTGAAAAATCTTCTGACTCCTTTATTGTCTCTGAACTCCATCAACCAATGAGGTGATTTATGAACTGTAACTCCACGCTCTGGGATGAGTAATGTTCTAGGCAAGGCATTGGGCTCCCACCAAGTTTTCCTTATGCTGGCAATCTTGTTGAGAATCTCAGTTTTGGCAGTCCTAGTAAAGCCAGAATCCCTTTTTATAGCTGAGTAGACTTTAACCAAGGTAGAATAGCCTTCATCTAGAATTCTGTAAAGGGGCCGAGTCCTTTCCCCACTTCCTTTGTATTTGAACACTAGTCTTTCTGGTAGTTGTCTGTAGGCATCTATTCCCCTTACTTCCTCCAGCTCATCCAGATAGAGTTCAATGTCTGTAAACTCCTTTATGTCACAAATATAAACATAATCATCCTTTGAGGCTTGTGGCTTAGGCTTAGGCTTCTGAGTGAATTTGATTGAGGTTAGAGGAGGTGTTGATTTGATTTTTCTTTTCTGTTTCTTTGATGGTGGAAAAGTGGTTAAGAAGGTGGGCAATTTGTTGGTGTCCCAATCAATTGGTTCCTCCTTAGGAGTGATTGTTTCACCATGGATGTTTATGAAGGGGTCAGGCACAATGGGTTCAGGAATAGAAGGTAGTGGTTTGGATTTTGATTGGGTTTCTTCAGTTCTATCTACAATCTTCCTTTTTGCATTGGCCTTCTTTCTGTTCCCTTTCTGCCATTTCTTTCTTTCCTCACTTCTTTCTTCCACATCATCACTAAACATGTCCCCCATACCTACATCTTCACCCTTGTCTTCAATTTCTTTCTTTTCTTCAGCTTGACTTGACTTTAGCTATTTTTCAAGCTTTGCTTGTGCTCTTTTGTCAGCCTTTAGCTTTTCAGCTTCTTCCTTCAACCTTCTGGCTTCTTCCCTCTTGGCTGTTGAGAATTTGGGATGTCCTTGTATCACACAGATACTCTTTCCCTCTCTGAAGATAATAGCCATGTTCATTCTTTCAACCACATCCTTGGTCTCCTTTTGCTTTATGATGTTACCACCCAAAACCTTGTCTTCATCAGGCTTTGGAAGAGGAAAATCCACTCCTTTCAACTGAGCAAGGCTTAGAGGGTTCTTTGTAGAGTCCTTGTTGGATCTGTTGTTGGGCTTGAGAACCATAGGTTTCAGATTCTTGGAAGAAGTCTCTCTAACCTTATTCCTCCTTATTGGCTTTAGCTCCATAATAATTGGCTCCACCTTTGTGCTATGCTTCACAGATTGTGATTTTGAAGTTGTAGAACCAAAAATTTGTTGCATCATTTCATCAATTCTCCTCCTTTGCTCTTTGACTTTCATCTCAGCTGCTGCTATCTGGATTAGATCAATTCTATCAAGCTTTCCTTTGATTTGAAGTGTTGGAGAAGTGGTGATGGCAGGAACTAGCACTTTAGATATTTGAACTTTTGTTAATGACTCTCCTTCCCCTTCCCCTTTATTCTCCCCCTTTTTGTTATCATCAAGGATAGGGGTCAAGCCTTGTGCTTTTTCCAGCTGCAATAGTAGACTTGTCTGAGATTGTTAATTTTGAAGAATGGTGACCACAGAGTTTTCAATGATTTGAACTCTGTCTTCCAACTTGGCCAGCCTCTTGTCAGCATCAGATTATCTCCTCAATCTCAGCAACAAATCTTGCATTGTACCATAAGGCATGACTGAATCCAACTTCTCAGAATTGTAGGATTTCAAGTCAGCAATATCCTTTTTGAGTTCATCCACACTCAAATTTTGTCTGATGTGCTGCAACTGCAGGAGATGCAGAGAGTCTAGATGAGCTTGAAAAATAGCCTTGGTACCAGCACATGAAGTTTCCTGAAGGGCCTTTTGAATAGCCAAAACCTGCTTGACCAAAGCTACACCAAACTGTCCTGGTGTAGATTTCTTTGTCCATGCCCATTCAGGTAAATTTGGAACAGAACTTGGGCCTTCATCTCCCCCTAAGTTCATGCTTCCATCCAAAGAAATAGTGTCATCATCATTAGAATTTACTTCAAATTCTTCAGATGGCTCACCAGCTTGAGAAGGCATCCTATTAACAGCAGCTTTATCTCTTTGAAGAGATTCTGAAGTGTGCACTTTGTTCAAAATCTGCTCTGCCTCCACATTGCCCTGAGCAGCCAACAGTTGATAGGCTGAAATAGGACGAGTAAAAGTGTCAGCATCCAAGGAAATGTTATCAATTTCAGCTTTGTAATGTTGCTGAAATTGTCTTTCCTTTTCAGCATCATCCACAATCATTGACTCACTAGCAATGGCTGGATCCACCCTTATAGCTTCTGTACCTGCTTTTCTCTCATTTTCTCTATATTCTTGCATCGGGGACTCCCCCTGGCTCACACACACCCTCACCCTCACCTACTAAGGTGGCACTCCTCTCACTCACTTTTGCCATGCTGGAAGAAATAGCATGCATATTTTGACCCTCAACCTCTCCTTTTGCCTGGGAGCAACCCAGCCTCTCACTCAAATTATCACTCCCTTCCCTCAATCCTAGAAGTGATTGTACAGTAACCATGTATTATACACTTGGAATTGATTCAGTTATATGTGTAGAGACCATCAACGGATAGGGAGTATCCGTTGAAGAAACTGATGATATCAACGGATAACTGCTGTGAAGCTTATCCGTCGAAGAACAACCACTTGTCAACGGATGAGTGATATCCGTTGAAGAAGGAAAAGATGTAGATATTGAAAGTGACATGATTGTTGAATCTGTGTGGATTGATTTTAAGTGAGGTGACACGGATTCTTCAACTAAGTCTGAAAGAATTGGCTGATGATCCAACAAATCATCTAAAAGATGATGATCACCAGGATTTGAGTGGGGCTCCTCCCTGAGTTTTAAAGATGGAGAATCAGGAACTGATGTGAATATCATATCTACATCCATAGATGGTGATGGAGAATTTGGTGATTGATGTGTGTCTATTATGAGAGAATGGGGTTGTGACTCCACATTTGCTGGAGCCACATCAAGCTGAATTTGAGAAGACAAAGATACAGGTGGATGTATCAGTGCAGTGTGTGCCCCCTGTGTTAAAACTAGGGTTTTAGCCTTTTTTCTTCTTGAAAATGCTTTGATAGGTGAATGTGTGGCTTCAGTGTCCCTCCCTCTTTTGTTCTGTGTCCCTGGTTGGGGACTATTTTCAATAGCTACATCCTTTTGGGAGGATGCAACTAGGGATGTGTTTGAATCCTTTTGAACCACCATAGTCTTTTGAGAGACTGTGGCTTGCCTGGCTAGGGTACCACTCCCCTCTCCCACCTTATCCTGGGGGTTTTTTTTATGTTCACCCCTCCCCTCACCACTCACACCCTGATCACTCCCTTCAGGGTTTTTGGTAGTTGTTATAACTGTTATCTTTTGAGAAACAACAGAGGTGGTTTTCTTTGACTTGTGTTTTGGAATTTTAGTTTTGGTGGCTTTGGTAGGAATCTGTTGGGACAAAGACACAGTTTCCATTGCCACACTAGAAGGCAAAGAAACAATAGGGTTGGAAGAAGTAGGAGTTGCAGAAGTATTTACCTCACTTACCTGAGGTGCATTCATTATTGGTAAATATACCAATGGCACCTGGCTGTTGAGGTTAATTCTCAAAAGGTCTGCAAGGACCCTTTTCTCTTGTGCCCAGCATTTGAGTTTATTGCTCTCACTAGTTATGACCAAACCTTTAGCAACATGGTTAGCCAATAACATAAAGAATCTAGCATAGTAGATGTTATGAGGTCTATTAGCTTTGTTACCTAACCTGGAACCTAATTCTAGCATGGCATAGTTGCTAAAATTAAAGTACCTATCAGAAACTAGCATATAGAGCATATTAACAAGAGATGAAGTTATGGCATAAAAATTGCTAATCTTCCCAGAGAAAACCTTGATAAAGGAATCTCCAAGAAAACTCCACTCTTTCCTAAGGCCCTTTCTTCTAATGCTCCCTAAACTAGCAGAATCAAAAGAATAGCCTATGGAATCTAACATAGCAGATACATCATTATCAGTGTGTGGTGTCATGGCATTATTCTCAGCTAGCTTAAAGCAAGACTGTATATCATCACAGTTAATACAGTAATCCTTACCTTTGAGAGAGAAAGCAATGGTCATATCTGTGGAATTGAACTCTGCTGTTGTCCAAATCTCCTCAATTACCTCACAATAGATAGTTGGGGCTTTCAGCATCGCATAGCTTAGTTTGCAGTTTTTGATGAAGTCCACCATCTTGTGATAATCAGAGTGGGCTTCAGTCTTTTCCACCAAGGCTACGAAATTGTTCTTTTCATAAACAAATCCAGACTGAGACATAATCTTGACTACTGGTGCCATTGTTGTGAGTAGAGGTTGCAGAGAAAGATTGAGAGTTTTGGGAGAGAAAGAGAATAAAAATTGCAAGAAAGCGTAAACTGAAAATAAGAATTCAAGGGGGCTTTTATACTTTCTCGAATTAAAATGTAAATAGAATGATTAAATAATACTTTTAAGTCAATTACATCCGTTTGAGAATAAAGAAAACTGTAGAAATTCTGAAAACTGCCTTTAATACAAATACATACAACTGTGTATATATGTATCAACGGTTAAGTATAAGAATCAACGGCTGTGACTCACTTAAAGTGATTGATGTGACACTTCAACGGATAAGGTAAATAGTTATCCGTTGAAGATTAACACAGTTTTATTCGTTGAAGGATAAAATTACCAGAAATGTATTTGTCTTTCAACGGATAATGAACATCCGTTGATAGAACAATTTTGGCTTTCAACGGATAGGGAATATCCATTGATAGAATAATCTTTACTTAAAGCCAACTTTGTTCTTGCAACAAATTCATTTCAGGCTTCAATACAGATTATGATGAGGACATGAATTTATGAATAATTAAGCATACCTAGCTCACTTACTGATCTTCTGAATGTTGATTCATCAAGTGGCTTGGTAAATATGTCTGCAATCTGCTTTTCACTTGGAACAAAATGAAGTTCCACTGTACCTTTCATCACATGTTCCCTTATGAAGTTGTATTTGATGTCAATGTGCTTGGTTCTTGAGTGTTGCACTAGATTTTCAGTAATGGCAATGGCACTTGTATTGTCACAGAATATAGGAATTTTATCAACAGTTAGTCCATAGTCAAATAGTTGATTCCTCATCCACAGTATCTGTGCACAGCAACTACTAGCAGCAATGTACTCAGCTTCAGCTGTTAATGTAGAAACAGAATTTTGCTTCTTGCTGAACCATGACACAAGCTTATTCCCTAGAAATTGACAGGTGCCAGTTGTACTTTTCCTGTCTAATTTGTAACCTGCATAATCTACATCTGAGTAGCCAATTAGATCAAAACCAGACTCTCTAGGGTACCAAATTCTTAGATTTGGAGTCCCTTTGAGATATCTGAAAATCCTTTTAATAGCCACTAAGTGAGATTCTTTAGGGTCAGCTTGAAATCTAGCACAGAGACATGTAAAAAACATTATATCAGGTCTACTAGCAGTTAAATATAAAAGTGAGCCAACCATGCCTCTATAACTTGTAATATCCACAGACTTTTCAGCCTTGTTCAATTCAAGTTTGGTGGCAGTGGTCATGGGAGTTTTTGCAGATGAACAATCCATTAAGTCAAACTTCTTTAAAAGATCATAAATATATTTAGTTTGACTAATGAAAATTCCACCACTAACTTGTTTAACTTGTAAACCAAGAAAATAAGTTAGCACTCCCATCATGCTCATTTCATATTTACTTTGCATTAACTTAGCAAACTTTTTACAAAGCTATCATCTGTAGAACCAAATATAATATCATCTACATAAATTTGAACAAGTATTGTAGAGCCATTAACATTTCTAAAGAAAAGAGTTTTGTCAACATTACCTCTTGTGAAGTAATTATCTAGAAGAAATTTTGACAAAGTCTCATACCAGGCTTTAGGTGCTTGCTTTAGTCCATAGAGTGCTTTCAACAGATAATACACATAGTCTGGAAAATTTGGATCTTCAAATCCTGGAGGTTGGCTTACATAAACTTATTCCTCCAATTCTTCATTCAGAAATGCACTCTTGACATCCATTTGATAGACCTTGAAATTGGCATAGGCTGCATAGGCTAGAAAGATTCGGATGGCTTCAAGTCTGGAAACTGGAGCAAATGTCTCATCAAAATCTATACCCTCTTGTTGAGAATAGCCTTTAGCAACCAATCTGGCTTTATTCCTTATGACAATGCCATTTTCATCCATCTTGTTTCTGAATACCCATTTTGTGTCAATAGAACTCTTGTTCTTTGGCTTGGGTACCAGCTTACATACTTTGTTCCTTTCAAATTGGTTTAGCTCCTCTTGCATTGCTAAAATCCAATCTGGATCCAATAAAGCTTCTTCCACTCTCTTAGGTTCCTCCTGTGATAGAAAGCTACTATACAGACATTCATCTTGAGTAGCCCTTCTAGTTTGCACTTTAGATGTAGCATCACCAATGATCAGTTCAAAAGGGTGATTCTTGGTCCATTTCCTTTGAGGTGGTAGATTAGCTCTAGATGAGGTTGCCTCAGTATTGTCATGATGTGAGATAGAATGTTGATTGGTTGAAACTCCCCCTGAGTTGCTGATCCTTTGAAAGGAATTGGGAGTTCTATCAACTGATGAAGTGAAATGATTATCTGTTGACAGACTGTGATCAACGGATGCTCCATTTTACTTCAACGGATGATGCACTTTGTCTTTCAACGGATGCTGCATTGCTTCTATCAACGGAAGCTGAATTATGAGTTTCAACGGATGCAGTATTTTGTGCATTATCCATAGGCAGATTTTGAATTCTTTTCGAGGTGCCTTCTCCATCATTCTCATCTTCACTATCATCACAATATATCTTAATGTTGTCAAATTTGAGTCCTTCATGATGTCCCTCATCTGTTAGTCCATCAATCTTTTTATCATCAAACACAACATGCACAGATTCCATGATAATGTTGGTTCTTAGATTTAAGACCCTATATGATTTTCCAGCAGAATAATCAAAAAATATTCCTTCATCAGCCTTTGCATCAAACTTCCCTTTGTGATCAGGTTGATTCCTTAGATTGTAGCATTTACAACCAAAGACATGAAGAAAGTTTAAAGTTGGTTTTCTTTTCTTAAACAATTGATAGGGAGTCATGCCTTTTGCCTGATTGATTAGAGAAATATTCTGAGTGTAACATGCACAGTTAACAGCCTCAGCCCAAAAGTATGTTAGGAGTTTTGACTCTTCAAGCATTGTTCTTCCAACTTCAATTAGTGATATGTTCTTCCTTTCCACCACACCATTATGTTACGAGAGGACTAAATGAACCTTTGAGCTTCATGTCTACTAATAAAGACATATGATTAATAATGGTATTAACCTGCTATCGTTGCTTTCATTGAAACTCTTCTGCAATTTTATCTACTTCATGTCATGAAAGTACTTTAGAATTTGGAGTGTTCTTCATTAATTATGAATGGTGATTATGTTAACTCCTTAGAAGAATTCTATACGACATGTATGGACTCCGTATGGTTAGATATTAAGATTTCATGGAAAGTGAATGACGACAGTAGGTCAGTGGTGGACTATAGTAATGCAGCAATGATTCTGCGAGTAATGAGCTGATTACAACCGTGAGAGTTGTATTGGAATGGATGTTGAGATTGAGTACCACTAATCGGGTCGTGTTGACGTATAAGTTATCTTTGATAGAAAAACTAGGTCGATTATTTACCTATTGAATATTTATTCCTTCTTATCAATAGAGAGTCGTATTACTATACGAGGAAGGTTGCGATGCAAGCATAGAATTCTAGTAACGATGATGTCTAGAATGAGATCCCAGATTCGATTTTCGATATCGAGGGAGTTTCAAAGGTGATTGTGTATAAGCTCGAGGAAGAGCATGGGTCCATAGAATGATGGACGGAATAGCAAAAATATTTAGGCCTGTGAAATACGATGCTATAATACTTGATGTTGATATAAATACATATATGTTTTGTTCTCCTATGACAAATCTCTATAGTTCAGAGATAGATTCCAAGCCAGATATTTTATGGCAATAAAATTTTTTATGTATATACAATTCTCTTCAGTTCATTCTTTTCTCTTCTTTTCATTTCATGTAAGCTGACAAGAACAACCCTTCCAGAAGGGGAGGTATTTCCAAATGATTATCTATCTATGTGATAGAAGCCTAGTAGGATACCACATGTTGTTTAATTGCTTGTCAAGTACTAAAGGTTGGCCACCTTCTGTACTAACTATGCAATAGAACAAGTGTTCATGATCATAGTGATCTCTCAACAAATTCCTTTACTTCTATATGATTGATCAAACTTTGGAAAATAGAAACAGCTGAAAAAGGAGTAGTAAAGTTATGGTGGTATACGAAATGGAAACACATTCGTGATACTAAGGTTGACGTGGTTATTAAAAGGTTATAGAACGCTAATAAGCAAAAGTATAACCAGTATAATATTAGGAACGGAAGGTAGTAGCAATTACGAACTGGAAAAGAATGGGTATTGAGAAGCTAAAGCTCTAATGCTAAAAGCTATAATGAGAGTCTGTGCAATAGACTTGAAATAATTTGGAATGATCACTTAACGCGGATTGTGTTTTCTCACGATAATAGATCGTATGTCAGGTATCGAGATGTCATCTTATGAGATCTTTGAGGGAAGACAATGTCGATCCCCCTTATGTTAGGATGAAGTTGTAGAGTGCAAGATGCTCGGACCAGCAGTGGTCCAAAGGACCAAGAATATAATAGATCTAATCAGAGGACGGCTGGGAGCAGCCCAAGATGGACATAAGAAGTATGTTGATTTGACAATGAAAGGACAAAGAGTATGAAGGAGGGAACCTTGTATTGTTAAAAGTATTCCCTTAAAAAGAATTGATGAGGGTTGGAAAGAAAGGAAAGTTTAAGTCCACGAATTGTTGGACCCTTGGACATATAAAGACGTATTGGGAAGTTAGCATATGAGCTAGCCCTACCCCCGAACATGTAGCAAGTCTTAACGTGTTTCACGTATCAATGTTAAGGAAGTGTAATTCGGATGCCAGATAAATAGGGGCATATGAGCGCATAGACATGCAACCAGACGTAACCTATATGGAGCAACCAGGAAGGGTTATAGATTGAAAAGGAACAAGTGCTTAGGAGAAGGGTTATCAAACTATTCAGAGTTTGATGGAAGAACCACAATGTGGGAAAAATTTACTTGAGAGTTAGAAAGTGCAATGCCAAGAAAGTATCCCTATTCATTTTCTATCTGATTCCAGGACGGAATCCTTTTAAGGAGGGGAGACTGTAATAACCCCAATTTTTGGAATTTTTTAAACCTTTATGAATAGTGCTTTTGCTGATTATGCTTAATAAGAAAACTTTTCATACCACACTATGCAGGGGTTCTTTTATTGATCTTTTGAGATATTATTAGTACTCTAGGTGGTATATAAGTGTATGTAAAGATCGTCAGAATCCAAATTCGAACACTTTGATTTTTCCTGAAAATCCACCAGATATAGAAAGAATTGAGTATAAGGTAACAGAATAGAAAGGATTTAAATTCAAGGATTATAAGAGAGGATCATAAAAGGAATATAATATATTGAGAAAGGTTAAGGAAACCTAAGTAATAAGATCCCGGGTATGATCCCTCAAACGATAAACGAAAATGAAAGTTAAGCGAACCGCATAACAGATCAGCGGTCATTAGCCAAGTAATTAGGAGCTAATCAAAGAGGTTAGTGAGGATGATGTCATCAAACCAATAAGAAGAGGACAAGCATGGGAAGATGACATAGGATTGATGACCTAAGCATGACAAAAAGGGAAGGAAGGGTGGTTGATTTCAAGCCACACAATTTTACATGGTTAAAAGATAATTAAACAAAACAAAAGCAAAACAACCAACCAAACAAATCACAAATCACAAAAACACATTTTCTCCACCTTTCCAAGCAAGAGCTCTCGGCCTCTTTCTTAAGAAATGGGAAGTCCAAGCTCCTCCACTTGCTAATTTACAAGGTAATTATCCTAGCTTCTCCTAGTTAAGTTACATACTTCCTAGGAATCTTAGCTTCAAAATCCTTTCCTAGCATTTCCTATAAATCATTCAAGAAGATGGTGAATATTACTTTCTTGAAATTAATTTTTATGTTCTTGATTTCTTTGAAAGATCAAGCTTGTAGGAGGTTAGATTAAGGCTTCCATGGGCATTCCAAGGATCTTTCATGGATTAAAAGCTTCAAGGGAGGTATAACTCTTCATGATCTTAGTCTTAAGTTTTGTTGTTTGGATTTCCTAATGTTTAGATGATGGTTTAGTGTAATGGGTGTGTAATCATGTTTAGAGCTTTGTTTAGTAAGTGGTTTTGTTGATTTTGGAGTTAGGTTTAATACTTGTTGGATTTAAAGTTCTTGGCCACATTTTTTACTTAGTTTAGATGAATAAGTTGAGATATTGAGTTATGGTTGAATGATATTGTATTGTGGTTGAATGATGGTGGAATGGTGATGATTGTGGGTTGTTTGTGAATTGAATTGGAGTTGTACGAAATTGGTAATCGCGTAAACATAGCCGTTGTAATGTCCGATTACCCTAGACTGTTTTTGTTCTTAACATTAGGACCCGTTAACTCACTGTTAGGTTTTGACCATTGCCATGATTAGATAGTTCATGTTACGAGCTTCGTTTTGATATGTGGTTCGTTTGAATCCGATGTACGGTTTAGGAGAAACGACCGTTTTAAGTAACGGCGTTTCGCGAACGAACCATTACCCCTCGCCTAACTTTGAAATCTTGGTTAAGGCCCTTAAATGACTAATTGGAGTATGAAACATTTATGTAAAGTGGATTAGGCAGTTGGTAAGGTGCTCGCGAAAAAATCGCCTTAAAACTCTTAATGGTTAATTTATTAAAAATGGTGGAGCCGAGGGTACTCGAATGACTTGTATGATTCGTTAAGCGTATAAGTTACCATAAGTGAACGTTAGTGTTCAATTGGTTAAAGTCTAGTTTCTTAAGCGACCGGGGTTTAATTCCGACTTATGTTGTTGTTTATAGGTTATCGGACCCACTCTAAGCTTAATTCTATCCGGGAACACTCAGGCAAGTTTTCTACCCGTTATACTGTTGTTGTGATGTATATATGTATATGCATTATCTTGTGATAAGTGCATGAATGTTATTAGCAAATATTGCGATATATTGGAGCATGCTGATATGGTATATATGCATGTCTGTTTCATAATATTGATATATAATTATTGATTCAATTGCTTAAAAGATGCATAATACCTATGCTAGAGATAAGCAGTAGTTGTGTATACCCTTAGTATAGGGGACCCAAAGGTGAACATTTTTCTAAACCGGGAGTCGATGTTCCCGAGTATATTATATATATATATATATATTGATATAGTTTTCAAAACTATTAATCGAACAAGTTTTATTCGATAACTTTACTTTATTTAATGAATATTAATTTGAATACTCATTCGAGGACTTAAGACTCCGTTTATTTTATTTAATGAATATTATTTTGAATATTCATTTGAGGACTTATGACTCCGCTTATTTATTAAATAATATTCTTTATTTTATTAAAGAATAATGTTTCGATAATCAAACTTCATTTCGATTATTCAAATAAAGATCGTACTTTCGTATAAGTATATCTTTGGTTATTTATTATTCATTTCAAGTATAAGTTTTAAAACTTTTACTTCAATTATTTTTATAAGGATTATCCTTATGGGAATATTATTTAAATAATAATATTCAGATATTTTCCAATATATCGGGACTGATTTATTTCATTAAATCAGCATTACTCTAAACATTCTTAAAAATGTTTTCGAGTCTTCAAATGATTTTAAAAGTTAGAGCGGATCCCAAAACTCGTTTTCCGATTTAAGATCTTCCTTTCGAAGGAGACTTGAATATTCGCTCAAAAATCTTAGGGATCCGGCTCTGTGGTGTATTTTATATTCGCAACGAGGTTGTTGTTTTGAGAAAACAATTTGATTACTTGCCCAACGTTCGGGAAGTAAGTCTATCTAATTGAGTCGGCATAAGCGACAGGCCAGGGTACGGTCTATGAAGGTATAAGAGGCTGGGTGACAGTCCATCCACGCGTGAGTGGCCGGGTAACGGTCTAGCGCGAGGTCCTAATGTGGCCAGGGTGATGACCGGCGAGGAATTCATCCATCTACAGTAGAAAAGGTTACTTATTGGTATCTTTGCTTGATCAGCAAGATATCGGGTTTATGCCAAAATTCTTTTCTTTCCAAATTTATTGGATATTGCAACTCTGTTCATACTTTACATGACAGAGGTTTTCAGGAAATGTATGAGATATATATATATATATATATGGATATATATATATCGGGACTTAATAAAGTATCTCCTAACTTCATTTCATTCAATAATATTTCAAAGATTGAATCTATTCAAGTCTTATCTTGTAGTCTCATCTGTGTAATGAACTTTTGAAACTAATTATAACTTGAGCGGTGGTAGTTCAAGTAGTATTCGGAAAAGATATAAGTATATTGGAGTGTCTTGTAACTTCATCTTTTAAACTTATATCTAGTAAATGATTATCTTATGCATGTCAAAGATTTTCAGAAAAACATTGAGACAAGGTTAGATATATGAGATCACCTTGCAACGATATTTTTATACAGTTATAAACTGGAACTCTGTGGCTGTTATACATGTCAAAGGATTTCAAATATTATAAAAAGTATATATATGTATATATATACTGAATATTTTGCGACTTGGTCGCGTTAAGATGTTAGCTTGGTTCATTTCTTTTGACCAAGACTTTCATGAGTACTATGAGAATGCTCATATATTGTTAATTATTATACATATTATTTTGGTGGGATTGTTGCTCACCCTTGCTTTCTTCTTTCATCACACAACAACAGATAGACAAGATGATCAGGACCAAGCTCCCAACTCGTGAGCGGATAGGAAACGTTCCGCAGTTTCCTGTAAGCGTTGATGCCGTTGTAGCTGAGGTAGGATCTACCAATAGGCTAGGCTTTCAACTTTTGATGTACCAGACTTATGCATATTTATGAATTGTAATAATGGCAAAGAATATGTAAATTATTCAGAAACCCTTTTTAAGGTGAAACGGTTTATAATTGTGGAATAAAATGACTTGTGTTATTTTTGGTATTCATCTCTGAGACTATAACTTGTGGTGTGTGTGTATATTGTGGGGTCACAGTACGCAGTAGTTGGTTGATTATTAAGATTAAGTATTATTAAGGGAAATGAAACTCGTGACAACCCGGATCCCTGACCCCGGATTTGGGGGTGTTACAGAAATGGTATCAGAGCCAAGCGTTATAAACCTCAGAGATGATATGACGTTAAAATAATAAGTTCACTAAGATAATAAGAACTCTTGCCAAGTTCATAGTCGGACTACCTAACGTAGTACTGACAGTTAAAACCCTTATGGGAACCCTTATAAATATCGTGATAGAAGTGTAGTTCATTATCGTATATGGTAGAGGGACTCCGAACCCTGAGGTTGAGGAGCAACAACGCGATGATGTTTTATTACTTATTGGAGATCAGATTATGGATCCGATAGAGCGTCCTAACGCGGGACCGGATGATGTTCATATTGAGGATGTAGCGGTTGAGGATGTTGCCCTAGAAGGGATTGTTGCTGAGAAGAATCCCGTGGAGGATCCTAACAAGAATGAATAAAGGACCACTGAGGAATTGATGACTATGGTTAGGGCGACTACCAGAGGTAGGATTGGCCGGTCACTACCGGAGGTGCGTTCAAGTTTGTAAAGATAGTAGCCCTTTAACACGGCTTACTCGTAAGACTGAGAAGTTTGAATGGACAGAGAAATGCGAAAATAGCTTTCAAGAACTGAAGCAAAGATTGGTGATGGCCCCTATGATGGCATTGCCGGATGGAAAAAGGAGATTTTGTGATTTGTATTGACGCTTCGCATAAGGAATTAGGGTGCTCTTATACAGCACAGCGAGGTAATCGCGTACGCGTCAAGACAATTAAGGGAATATAAAATTTGATATCCCCACCCATGAGCTTGGGCTTGTGGCAATAGTTTTGCCCTAAAGATTGGAGGCACTACTTGTATGGAGAGAAGTGCGAGATTTACCTAAGCCATAAGTGCTCTAGTACATTTTCCCGCAGAAATAGCTCAACATGCGCCAGAGGTGGTGGTTAGAGTTAATCATGGATTACGATTATGAGATTCTTTATCATCCATGGAAAGCCAAAATGGTGGCTAATGCCCTTAGTATAAAAGAGAGACTCAAGATGATAATGTCTTTGGGAGAGTTGATAAGGGATTTTGAGAAAATGGAAATAGGAGTGAACGCAACCGGAGCTGGTACTGAAAAGTTGTTTGAGATTATAATGTATCCTGAATTATTGGAAAAGATCATATTGTGCCAAGAGAAAGTGATGAATGAAGGCAGAGAGCCAATGACGGGAGAAGAGATTAATACCAAGAAAGATGATAAGAGAATACTAAGGTATTCCGACAAAATTGGGTTTTAATGTTCAAGAGCTTAAAGATGAGATCTAAGATGAAAGTCATAGTTCGAGGAATAAGATTTAGGGCAAACCCTGAATGTGATAGTCAGGGAGGTCGCCATCAAGAAAGAAAGAACCCATAACATAATGAAGTGGAAAATGAGGATTTAAAATATGTAGGATGACCCTGATTATGGGGAGGAGGAGGGAACGTTCAGACTAAGGAAACAGAAGTCGAGTAAGGAAAGGAGACCCGAGACGGTACTCCTATACGACAATTTATGGACCTTTCTAGACAGAACTTAGACTATTATCCCCAACCACCACCCTGAGGAAACAATGCGGTGAGAAATTCTTTCAGGACCTTTAAGTCGCTAAGCTCTCAGAGTTCCAAGGAACAAGCTGACCCAGTCGAGGCAAGAGCCTGGCTAAAGGAAATATAGGAATCATTTGAGATTCTAAATGATTGACGAATCACAAAAAACTATTTTTGTCACTTACCCTCCTAAGAGAGAGGCCACCCACTGGTGAAAGGCCAAGGAAGGGACGGAGCAAGAGATTATAATAAACTGATTTAAGTTCAGTCAATTGTTTTCAGGAAAGTACTTCCCAAGGTTATGGAGATAGTGTAAAAGCTTTAGAGCCAGAACAAAGGCAGAAGAGTATGATGAATTATGAATCTAAGTTGTAAAAGTTGTCAAGATTCGATCTGAGGACACGAATCCCAAATGACGGGATATTTGAAATTAATGCTTATATTGTGTTGGTTCATGAAATAATGATAAGAGAAAGGAAAATAAAAAGAAACTGAAGTGGAAAGGAATATAAAGGCAATAGAGTTTGAGGAATGATAAGGGAGTTGGGTATGAGGAAACCCTAAAGACCCGTAGCAATAGAAATAGAAAAGTATGTAATCGTTAGGATGAGGGTGATTCACCATGAGTTAAAATTGATGATTGAAGGAATAAGAGATACATATATTTTATCCCCTGTAAGTTGGGAGGGTTCGAGGAAACCTTGAGATAGTTCGAAGGATAAATAATGAGACGCGGATAGACTGAGGAGACAAGGAAGTAAGAAATTAGGAAAATTGGATGAAGGAAGTGACCTTCAAGAATGTGAAGTGTAAGACCGGTGGCTTGATACCCAGAAAGGGAGATGCCAGGTATGAAAGATATCCCAATATTGAGATGACTGTTGAGATAAACAACAAAAGTAAATAAGGAATTATTAAGAAGAAGTTCACGTTGAACACGACCAATATCTTCCAAAACATCCTTGTTATCATTACCCAATTTAGGCAAGAAAAGCGGATAACCGTTGTTATCTTTTGGAGGCCATATTGATTGACCTCATTTTGAATACTGATGTTATTGTGAAATTCGGCATATACTATCGAGGTGGGAATGATTGAATAAGACACCCTTATCAGGGATATATGACTTGATTTATCCATGGAAGGATGCATGTACCTTTTTAAAGGTGGAATTAAGGATAGAACATCGGTAACTTAAAATGAATCCTAGGGGAATGCATAAAGGTTGGCATTTCACCCTTAATAGGGATAGTATGAGTTTTGACAGTATGAATTGGAAAGGGTTAAGGTAATAACAACCTTTAAGGATCAGTGGAGAAATTTTTCAGAAGTATATAGACAATGATTCTGGTATTAATAAATGGTATCTTGATATGCCCTGTATCTAGGGAATACAGGAGGAACGATTCAAGGATAACCTTAGAGGTTTTATAAGGAGAAAGGTAATATTAAAAATTCTCAAGAATAGAAATGTTTATAAAGGAAATATGACGTAATTATAATGATGCCAAGTGGGGCACGTGTTAAACCACGAGAAAGTATGGATCGAACCAGTAAAGGTCGAAATTGTTCAGGGAAATTAGGACCTAATGTAACACCCCCAGATCCGGGGTCAGGGATCCGGGTCGTCACGGTCTTTCTTTCCACAATTATCACTTAACTTAATTAATAATAAACAACCTCATGCTGTGACCCCACACTAACACACACCACAACACGTCATAGTCTCAGAGATGAAATTGAAATAAGTACAAGTCCTTGAATCCACAATTAAAAGTTATTACAACCCAAAATGATTACTTGATAAGTTTACAGTTAATTGCCATTATCTGCCACAAGTTATAATTATACATAATTGATTCTCAAAAGTAGTATGTCTGATCTACAAATAGATCTACCTCTGCAGCTATAGCAGCTACGATCTCAACGGGAAGGCGCGGGGCGCTTCCCACGCTCTTGTGCTGGGTCTGCTTGAGCCTGGCCATCTTTCCTAACTGTTGTTGTGTGATGAAGAAATGAAGCAAGAGTGAGCATTACAGCTCGCAAGATAATATATAGTGTAATCAATAATGCAAGTGTCTAAATAGATAACTTACTGAAAACCTTAATCAAGTGTAAGATAATTACTTACTGGATATAAGCTTAAAGGAAGATGAAGTTACCAAATACTTCACTATACTTATATCATTTTAGAAAACCACTTGAACTACCACTGTTCAAATTATAATCAGTTTTCAACAGTTCATCACATAGATGAAACTACAAGACAAGATTTGAATAGATTAAATCTTTGAAGTATTATTGAAGGAAATGAAGTTATGATATACTTCATTAAGTTCCGATATATATATCCACATATACATCTTCTTTATACATTTCCTGAAAACCTCTATCATGAAAAGTATGGACAGAGTTTGTAACATCCAGTAAATTTTTGGAAGGAAAAAGAATTGTGGCATAAACCCAATATCTTGTTGATCAGGCAAAGATACCAATAAGTAACCTTTTCTACTAGTAGATGGACGAATTCCCCACTGGTCATCACCCTGGTCGCAATAGGACCTTATGCTGGACTGCCACTCAGCCACTTACGCATTTGATGGACTCCCACTGAGCCACTTACACTATCATGGATGCCCACTGAGCCCATGTTGCTTATGCCGACTCGATAGATGGACTTACTTCCCGAATGTTGGGTAAGTAATCAATTCATTTACCAAAACCGCAACCTTGTTGCGAATATAAAATACACCACAGAGCCGGATCCCTCTGGTTTTGAGCGAGTATTTAAATCCCCTTTTAAAAGGAAGATCTTAAATATATATAAAAAATGAGTTTTGGGATCCGCTCTAACTTTTGAAAATCATTTTAAAGACTCGAAAACACTTTAAAGAGTGTTTGGAGTAATGCTGATTTAATAAAGTAAATCAGTCCCAATATATTAGAAAATATCTGAATATTATTATTTAAATAATATTCCCATAAAGAATAATCTTTATACAAATAATTGAAGTAGAAGTTGTAAAACTTATACTTGAAATGAGTATTAAATAATCAAAGATATACTTATACGAAAGTACTATCTTTATTTGAATAATCAAAAATAAGTTTGATTAGCGACACCTTATAAAGAATATATCTCAGCAAATAATCGGAGTCATAGGTACTCAAATGAATATTCAAATAATATTCATTAAATAATATAAAGTGAGTCATAAGCCCTCGAATGAGTATTCAAGTAATATTCATTAAATAATATAAAGTGAGTCATAAGCCCTCGAATGAATATTCAAATAATATTCATTAGATAATATAAAGTTATCGAATAAACCTTATTCGATTAATAGTTTTAAAAACTATATCAATATATATATATAAATACATATATATATCATATACTCGGGAACATCTACTCCCGGTTTTAGAAAAAGTTCACCTTTTTATCCCCTATATTAAGGGTATACTCATATACCGCTTATCTCTAGCATAGGTATTATGCAACTACAAGCATTTGAACCAACAGATATATAAATCAAGAATATGAAACAGGCATGCATATATACCATATCACATGCTACAATATATCGCAAGAATTTGCTAATAACAAATATGCATTTATCACAAGATCATGCATATATACATATACATCACAACAACAGTATAACGGGTAGAAAACTTGCCTGAGCGACTGGGGATTATTAATGGCTTGGGACGAGTCTGGTAACCTATAAACAACATATAAGTTGGAATTAAACCAAAGTCACTTGTAAATCTATACTTTAACCAATTTAGACTCTAACGCTCGCTTTGCGCTTAATGATTCTCTTAAGTCGCTCGAGTACCCTCGACTCCACCATTTTTAATAAATTAACCATTACGAGTTTTAAGGCGATTCTTTCGCAAGTGTCTTACCAACTGCCTAACACACTTAACATAATTGTTTCATACACTAATTAACCCTTTTTACGTCTTTAACCTATGTTTCAAAGTAAGGCGAGGGGTAATGTTTCGTTCGCGAAACTTCATTACTTAAAACGGCCGTTTCTCCTAAACCGTACATCGGAATCAAACGAACCACATATCAAAACAAAGCTCGTAACATGAACTATCTAAAAATGGCAATGGTCAAAACCTAGCAGGGAGTTTTCGGGTCCTAATGTTATGAACAAAAGCAGTCTAAAGTAAATCGGACATTATGACGGCTATGTTTACGCGATTTCCCAATTTTATCCATTCCAATTCAACCACCAATCAATCCCAATTCATTCATACAACCAACATCCATCCAAAACACAATACAACAGTCCCAACACCTCAAGTTCTTCCAATTTATGTTATTCTCATCATGAATTTAAACTATACTTAATTTCTTTAACAAATCAACAAGATTCAACATTCATTTCACTACCACTCCAACCCAAACTCTAAACAAACAAGCTTCATGCTTCACATATACTATATCAATCATAACCATTCCTAAATACTCAAAACTAAAGCTAGGGTTTGGAGTTTATACCTTCTTGAAGCTTCTTAACACAACACAAGAGCTTTGAATGCCTAAAGAACCTTGATCCTTGCTTGTATAACCTTAAACTTTCATAAAATTCAAGAAAACTAAAGTTATTTTTTTTTGAAAGTTACTATTCACCATCTTCTTCCTTGAATTATTGGAAGATATTGTGAAGGAATTTGAAGCTTAAACTCATGGGATAGCTATATCTATGCATAAGGAGTACTAGATAATTAACTTACCAATTAAGGAAGCTTGGAACTTGAACTTTGAAAATCTTCTTCTTGAAATGGAGAAAAGGCCGAGAGCAAGGTTCTTGGTGAAGAGAAATAAAATTTTTGTTTTGATGAAATGATTTGTTTTGGCTTGGTGGATGTAGTTTTGTTTGGATTTTTTGGTTAATTACCTTATTAACCTTGTCTTTGTGTGGTTATAAACCAACCACACCTCCTCCTCCCTATGTCATGCTTACATCACCTTATTGTGTCATCATCTCTTACTTGCCCTCTCCTTATTGGTTGGATGACCTCATCATCCCTAACCTCCTTGATTAACTTCCTAATTGTTTGCCTAATGACCGCTGATCTGTTATACGGTTCGCTTAACTTTCATTTTCATTTATCGTTTGAGGGATCATACCCGGGATCTTATTACTTGGGTTTCCTTAACCTTTCTCAATATATTATAATCCTTTTATGATCCTCTCTTATAATCCTTTTATTTAAATCCTTTTTATCCTGTTACCTTATACTCAATTCTTTCCGTATCTAGTGGATTTCCGGGAAAAATCAAAGTGTTCGGAATTGGATTTTGACGATCTTTACATACACTTATATACCATATAGAGTACTAATAAAATCTCAGAATATCCATAACAGAACCCCTACATAGTGTGGCATGAAAAGTTTTCTCATTCAGCAAAAACACTATTCATAAGGGTTACAAAAAGTTCAAAATTTTGGGGGTTATTATAGTCTCCCCTCCTTAAAAGGATTCCATCCCGGAATCAAATAGAAAACAAATGGGGGTACTTTTCTAGCATTGCGCTCTCTAGTTCCCAAGTTGATTCTTCCACATTATGATTATGCCATAGCACTCTGACTAGCTTGATCACTTTGTTCCGAAGCACCTGCTCCTTCTTATCTATAATCCTTACTGGCTTCTCCACGTAAGTCAGATCTGGTTGCATATCCACCTGCTCGTACTCCACTATGTGTCTGGCATCCCGATGATACTTCCTTAGCATTGACACATGGAACACATTATGAACTTGTTGCAAGTTAGGGGGTAAGGCTAGCTCGTACGCTAACTTTCCAATCCGTCTTAATATCTCAAAAGGTCCAATGTATCTTGGGCTTAGTTTTCCTTTCTTTCCAAATCTCATTAACCCCTTCCAAGGGGATACCTTCAGCAGTACTAAGTCCCCTACTTCATATTCCTTGTCCTTTCGGGCTAGGTCTGCATATTTCTTCTGTCTGTCTTGGGCTGCTACAAGCCGCCCTCTGATAAGATCCACTATGTCTTTGGTCCTTTGGACCACTTCGGGTCCGAGCATCTTCCGCTCCCCTACTTCATCCCAGTATAAGGGAGATCGACACCTTCTTCCGTACAGGGCCTCATAAGGCGGCATTCTGATGCTAGCATGAAAGCTATTGTTATAAGAAAACTCGATCAACGGCAAGTGATCATCCCAACTTCCTTTAAAGTCTATTGCATAGACTCTCAACATATCCTCTAGTGTCTGGATGGTCCTTTCACTCTGCCCATCCGTCTGGGGATGGTACGCGGTACTCATATTTAACTTGGTCCCCGCACATTCTTGAAAGCTCCTCCAAAATCTGGAGTTGAATCTGGGGTCTCGGTCTGAGACAATGGACGCTAAGACTCCATGTCGCTTCACTATTTCCTTAAGGTAAATGTCCACCAGTCTATCGACTGTGTATCTTTCATTGATAGGAATGAAGTGAGCTGACTTTGTCAGTCGGTCTATAATTACCCATATGGCGTCATGATTGGCTTTCGTCATTGGCAAGCCTACAACAAAATCCATCGCTATCTGTTCCCATTTCCACTCGGGAATCTTCAGGGGTCGTAAAAGTCCACTGGGTCTCTGGTGCTCTGCCTTTACTCTTTGGCAAGTCAAACATTTGCTTACCCATTCTGCTACGTCCATCTTCATGTTGTGCCACCAGTAATACTCCTTCAAATCCCTATACATCTTGGTGCTTCCCGGGTGAATGGAATACCTTGAACTATGGCTTTCATCCAAAATCTCATCTTTAAGCTCTTGAACGTTCGGAACCCAAATCCGGTAGGAGTACCTCATTATCCCTTTATCATCTTTCTCAGTATGGATCTCCTCTCCAGTCATTGACTCTCTGCCTTCATTCATTAATTTCTCTTGGCACAATCTGATTTTTTCCAATAACTCTGGCTGCATTGAGATCTCAAAAAGCTTTTCAGTTCCGGTTACCTTTACTTCTATTTCCATTCTCTCAAAATCCCTAATCAATTCTTCCAAAGTCGTTATCATTCTGAGTCTTTCCTTTCTGCTAAGGGCATCAGCCACCACATTGGCTTTCCCCGGATGATAGAGAATCTCACAATCATAGTCCTTGATTAGCTCTAACCATCTCCTCTGGCGCATGTTGAGCTCATTCTGTGTAAATATGTACTTGAGGCTCTTATGGTCTGTGAAAATCTCGCACTTCTCTCCATACAAGTAGTGCCTCCAAATTTTTAAGGCAAAAACTATTGTCGCGAGCTCAAGGTCATGAGTAGGATATCTAATCTCGTATTCCTTCAGTTGTCTCGATGCATACGCAATCACCTTACCATGCTGCATAAGCACACACCCTAATCCTTTGTGCGATGCGTCACTATATATCACAAAATCTCCTTTTCCGTCCGGCAACGCCAACATAGGGGCCGTCACCAATCTTCTCTTCAATTCTTGAAAATATTCTCGCAATTTTCTGTCCATTCGAACTTCTCTGCCTTGCGAGTAAGTCTTGTCAAAGGGGTTGCGATCTTCACAAAGTCCTGCACAAATCTACGATAGTAGCCGGCCAATCCTATGAAACTCCTTACCTCTGTGGGTGTGGTTGGCCTTTCCTAATTCGAGACCGCCTCTATCTTGGAGGGGTCGACCAATACTCCTTCCTTATTGATCACATGTCCTAAAAACTGTACTTCCTTCTGCCAGAATTCACACTTTGAGAATTTGGAAAACAACTGTTCCTCTCTGAGTATCCCTAGAGCTATCCTCAAATGCTCTGCATGTTCTGACTCGGTCCTCGAGTAGATTAAAATATCATCGATAAAAACTATCACACACTTGTCCAAGTACTTCTTAAATACTCTGTTCATTAAGTCCATGAAAGCCGCTGGGGCGTTGGTTAATCCAAAGGACATTACCAAGAACTCATAGTGCCCATACCTGGTACGGAACGCTGTCTTGGAAATATCTTCGGGTTTAATCTTTAGTTGGTGATATCCAGTTCTCAGGTCAATCTTGGAAAAATAAACAGCATCCTTCAGCTGGTCGAATAGATCGTCTATTCTAGGTAACGGGTACCTGTTCTTTATGGTTAGCTTGTTCAACTCTCGATAGTCGACGCACAGCCTCATGCTCCAATCTTTCTTCTTAACAAATAAAACTGGTGCTCCCCACGGAGACACATTGGGTCTTATCATACCCTTATCCAAGAGTTCCTGCAATTGGGTAGCTAATTCCTTCATTTCTAATGGGGCTAACCGGTAAGGTGCTTTTGAAACTGGCGTCGTCCCTGGGGCCAACTCAATAGCAAATTCAATCACTCTATCGGGTGGTAATCCCGGAAGGTCTTGTGGGAATACATCTTCAAATTCGTTGACTACTGGAATATCTTGTAAGTTGGGCACCTCCTTTTACGTGTCTACCACATAGGCTAGGTAAGCCTCGTTTCCTTTTCGTAGCATCCTTTTGGCCTGGGCCATAGTCAAAAATTTATGTGTCTGCCTCTTCCCTCTAAATATTACTTCTTTCTTTCCTGGGATATTTAACTTAACTTTCTTCCCCTTACAGTCTATCTGAGCATCATTGCTAGATAGCCAGTCCATTCCCAAAATTACATCAAACTCCCCTAATTTAAAAGGAATCAGATTAACACTAAAAGATTGCTCCCCTATGCCTAACTCACAGGCGGGGTGAATCTGGTTAACAGGAATAATTTCATAATTGGCTATTTCTACTTGTAAGGGTTCTATCAAGGGTTCAGCCTTAAGTCTTAACTTACGCGCAAGGTCCTTTGATATAAAAGATTTAGTTGCTCCCGAATCAAATAAAACGTTTGCACTGACTGAATTTAGAGAATGGGTACCTGCTATCACATCTGAGTCTTTCATAGCATCCTGGACTGTCATGTTGAAAGTCCTCGCAGTAGGTGGCTTATTGGAGGCAGCCCTGCTGGCTCCTGAAGCTGCTGGTTTGTTCATTGGGCATTCCCTCTTCCAATGACCCGGGCGTCCACACTGATGAGAAGTGGTGGTTGGAATGACGGCAGGGGTTGATGAAGGGCACTTAGTTGAATAGTGACCTTCCCGACCGTACTTAAAGCAGGTTACTGGCTTTCCTTTACACTCCCTAGTGTGCATCCTTCCACAAGTGTTACAGGTTGGCAATGGGGGTTGAGACTGGTTGGAATAGGACATTCTTGACTTCTGGCCGCTCTGGCTCACACTCACGCTCATTGGCCGCTTAAACCCAGTGTTCTTTCCCTGTAGGGACACTGCTCCTTGATTAAATCTAGTTGGGAAGCTCCTTCCTGCGAAACCGCCTCCCATGCTCATACTTTTCCTCTTTATTCCCTTCTTCTCTCTTTCCTTCTGCATCTGTTCACTTCCGGCTTCTACAATTGTTGCCTTTTGCACCAGAGTGGCATAATCTGTAAGCTCAAGGATTGCCACCCTATTCTGAATCCACGGTTTCAGTCCCTGCTGAAACCTCCTAGCTTTCTTTTCCTCGGTGCTCACAAATTCCGGCACAAACCTTGATAACTCAGTAAATTTTGCTTCGTACTCTGCTACAGATAAGTTATTCTGCTTTAGCTCCAGGAACTTGAGCTCCATCTGGTTTTCCATAAATCTCGGAAATACTTCCCCAGAAACAACTGACTAAATCTCTCCCAGGTTATGATAGCATCTGTCTCCATGTTTTTCTTGGCCTCCCACCAGTAGTTGGCCTCTCCTTTCAGAAGGTAGGTAGCAAATACAGTCTTCTGTGCCTCATCGGTACTCAAAATCTCAAAGGATTTCTCCATTTCCTTTAACCATGCCCTTGCCTCAACTGGGTCGGCTGATCCATGGAACTCAGGGGGCTTAAGGGACTTAAAAGCCCTGAAAGAGTTTGCCACAGCATTGTTATTTCCTTGAGGGGGTGGGTTGGGTTGACGTTCCAAGTTCTGCCTTAGTAGTTGCATGAACTGGCCCATGGGATCCATGCCTGGGTTTGGTATTGGTTGCTCAACCTCAGTTTCTCCTTCTTCAGCCTCTATCTCAAATCCCTCAACATTATATGTTTCCTCTTCCTCTTCATACAGGGAGTCATCCTGTTCCACATAATCCTCATCTTCCTCTTCATGGTGTTCCTGGTTCCTATCGTCCTGGTTATTGCTTCCCTGGTCCTCAGATCCAGGGTTCGCCCTAATTCCAATCTTTCTTGGCGGCATGATACTGATAATAATAATAAAAAAAATTATTGGGAAAAAATCAACGTTAGGTCACAATCATACTCAATATTGTGCCTTGCACAGTCTTTATAATGGGGAGAATGTATCTCACAATTCTATTATTTTTATGGCAGTTCTAATAAGAAGTGCAGTAATAATAATGATAAAAACAGTGATCTCGTCACTAAGGAACTGAACTGAAAGGAAACAAATATATACAATGCGAGAAATACATAGTTTCGATCTGGTCAAAAGTACAACAGTGCTACAGCCATCTATCCCAAAAGTGATACACAAGAGTCTATCTGTCTAGTCAGAAAAAGGGATGCTATATATAAGTCAACTATCCCGGAAAATTGGCTCTTACTAAGGCCTCGACTAACTAGACAACTAGACTATCCCATCGTCAATCCTGAATCACACACCGGAGCGGGTCAGCTCTCATACCCTTTCCATCGCACGACGGAAGATATAGTCGGCCTGCCGCCTGGAGATCCTACCATGCCTGTCCCCCTGGAGCGATCTGAGTCTCGCTCGGGATGTGAGCTCTATCCCCGTCAACTCCCTCCTCAAGGATCAGGGTATAGCAGCCCTAGTCTCATAAGCTCGGGTACGCCTACCCGCCCTCTCCGCATCCAACTCCCTCCTGGCCTCATCCAGCCGGGCCTCAGCAACAGCCACTCGGGTCCTCAGTACATCCTGAACATAGCCGTGGGCTAGCAAAGACTGCCTATGGGCAGGGTCGAGAGGTGGTGAATCCGGAGCCGTTGGGGGTGCCTCCTCGGTCTGTCTAGGCTCGAAAGTATGGGTCTCTGAGCTGTCATCATAGGTGCTCCAGGATGGTAGTGGAGGGGTAGGGGCTCTTACCACAGGGAGTGTGGGTAAAGGGGTACCAGTGTACACTACCATAGCTCTGACACGCTCCTCAGCCACTGGGACCTCATCCGGGTCCTCCTCATCTGAAATAGCAATGACCTCTGTCTCTGACTCCTCTGAGGGGTCCTCCTCATCCTCCTCCATCTCAGGCTCCTCCTGATCCTCGACATCTAGCAGTGCCTCATCATGCTCATGCTCGAACATCTCAGGGTCCTCTATCTCATGCGCCTACACATTAAACGAGCTAAGTTACTATCATGATACTTATAAGGGTTCCCGTAAGGGTTTTAACTGTCAGCGCTACTTTAAGTAGTCCAACCATGAACTTGGCAAGAGTTCTTATTATCTTTGTGAGTTTATTATTATATCGTCGCATCATCTCTGAGGTTTATAACGCTTGACTCTGATACCATTTCTGTAACACCCCCAGATCCGGGGTCAGGGATCCGGGTCGTCATGGTCTTTCTTTCCACAATTATCACTTAACTTAATTAATAATAAACAACCTCATGTTGTGACCCCACACTAACACACACCACAACACGTCATAGTCTCAGAGATGAAATTGAAATAAGTACAAGTCCTTGAATCCACAATTAAAAGTTATTACAACCCAAAATGATTACTTGATAAGTTTACAGTTAATTGCCATTATCTGCCACAAGTTATAATTATACATAATTGATTCTCAAAAGTAGTATGTCCGATCTACAGATAGATCTACCTCTGCAGCTATAGCAGCTACGATCTCAACGGGAAGGCGCGGGGCGCTTCCCACGCTCTTGCGCTGGGTCTGCTTGAGCCTGGCCATCTTTCCTAACTATTGTTGTGTGATGAAGAAATGAAGCAAGAGTGAGCATTACAGCTCGCAAGATAATATATAGTGTAATCAATAATGCAAGTATCTAAATAGATAACTTACTGAAAACCTTTATCAAGTATAAGATAATTACTTACTGGATATAAGCTTAAAGGAAGATGAAGTTACCAAATACTTCACTATACTTATATCATTTTAGAAAACCACTTGAACTACCACTATTCAAATTATAATCAGTTTTCAACAGTTCATCACATAGATGAAACTACAAGACAAGATTTGAATAGATTAAATCTTTGAAGTATTATTGAAGGAAATGAAGTTTTGATATACTTCATTAAGTTCCGATATATATATCCACATATACATCTTCTTTATACATTTCCTGAAAACCTCTGTCATGAAAAGTATGGACAGAGTTTGTAACATCCAATAAATTTTTGGAAGGAAAAAGAATTCTGGCATAAACCCGATATCTTGCTGATCAGGCAAAGATACCAATAAGTAACCTTTTCTACTAGTAGATGGACGAATTCCCCACTGGTCATCACCCTGGTCGCAATAGGACCTTATGCTGGACTGCCACTCAGCCACTTACGCATTTGATGGACTCCCACTGAGCCACTTACACTATCATGGACGCCCACTGAGCCCATGTTGCTTATGCCGACTCGATAGATGGACTTACTTCCCGAATGTTGGGTAAGTAATCAATTCATTTACCAAAACCGCAACCTTGTTGCGAATATAAAATACACCACAGAGCCGGATCCCTCTGGTTTTGAGCGAGTATTTAAATCCCCTTTTAAAAGGAAGATCTTAAATATATAAAAAATGAGTTTTGGGATCCGCTCTAACTTTTGAAAATCATTTTAAAGACTCGAAAACACTTTAAAGAGTGTTTGGAGTAATGTTGATTTAATAAAGTAAATCAGTCCCAATATATTAGAAAATATCTGAATATTATTATTTAAATAATATTCCCATAAAGAATAATCTTTATACAAATAATTGAAGTAGAAGTTGTAAAACTTATACTTGAAATGAGTATTAAATAACCAAAGATATACTTATACGAAAGTACTATCTTTATTCGAATAATCGAAAATAAGTTTGATTAGCGACACCATATAAAGAATATATCTCAGCAAATAATCGGAGTCATAGGTCCTCAAATGAATATTCAAATGAATATTCATTAAATAATATAAAGTGAGTCATAATCCCTCGAATGAGTATTCAAGTAATATTCATTAAATAATATAAAGTGAGTCATAAGCCCTCGAATGAATATTCAAATAATATTCATTAGATAATATTAAGTTATCGAATAAACCTTATTCGATTAATAGTTTTAAAAACTATATCAATATATATATATAAATACATATATATCATATACTCAGGAACATCTACTCCCGGTTTTAGAAAAAGTTCACCTTTTTATCCCCTATACTAAGGGTATACTCATATACCGCTTATCTCTAGCATAGGTATTATGCAACTACAAGCATTTGAACCAACAGATATATAAATCAAGAATATGAAACAGGCATGCATATATACCATATCGCATGCTACAATATATCGCAAGAATTTGCTAATAACAAATATGCATTTATCACAAGATCATGCATATATACATATACATCACGACAACAGTATAACGGGTAGAAAACTTGCCTGAGCGACTGGGGGTTATTAATGGCTTGGGACGAGTCTGGTAACCTATAAACAACATATAAGTTGGAATTAAACCAAAGTCACTTGTAAATCTATACTTTAACCAATTTAGACTCTAACGCTCGCTTTGCGCTTAATGATTCTCTTAAGTCGCTCGAGTACCCTCGGCTCCACCATTTTTAATAAATTAAGCATTATGAGTTTTAAGGCGATTCTTTCACGAGTGTCTTACCAACTGCCTAACACACTTAAAATAATTGTTTCATACACTAATTAACCCTTTTTAGGTCTTTAACCTATGTTTCAAAGTAAGGCGAGGGGTAATGTTTCGTTCGCGAAACATCGTTACTTAATACGGCCGTTTCTCCTAAACCGTACATCAGAATCAAACGAACCACATATCAAAATGAAGCTCGTAACATGGACTATCTAAACATGGCAATGGTCAAAACCTAGCAGGGAGTTTTCGGGTCCTAATGTTATGAACAAAAGCAGTCTAAAGTAAATCGGACATTACGACGGCTATGTTTACGCGATTTCCCAATTTTATCCATTCCAATTCAACCACCAATCAATCCCAATTCATTCATACAACCAACATCCATCCAAAACACAATACAACAGTCCAAACACCTCAAGTTCTTCCAATTTATGTTATTCTCATCATGAATTTAAACTATACTTAATTCCTTTAACAAATCAACAAGATTCAACATTCATTTCACTACCACTCCAACCCAAACTCTAAACAAACAAGCTTCATGCTTCACATATACTATATCAATCATAACCATTCCTAAATACTCAAAACTAAAGCTAGGGTTTGGAGTTTATACCTTCTTGAAGCTTCTTAACACAACACAAGAGCTTTGAATGCCTAAAGAACCTTGATCATTGCTTGTATAACCTTAAACTTTCATAAAATTCAAGAAAACTAAAGTTATTTTTTTTGAAAGTTACTATTCACCATCTTCTTCCTTGAATTATTGGAAGAGATTGTGAAGGAATTTGAAGCTTAAACTCATAGGATAGCTATATCTATGCATAAGGAGTACTAGATAATTAACTTACCAATTAAGGAAGCTTGGACTTTGAACTTTGAAAATCTTCTTCTTGAAATGGAGAAAAGGCCGAGAGCAAGGTTCTTGGTGAAGAGAAATAAAATTTTTGTTTTGATGAAATGATTTGTTTTGGCTTGGTGGATGTAGTTTTGTTTGGATTTTTTGGTTAATTACCTTATTAACCTTGTCTTTGTGTGGTTATAAACCAACCACACCTCCTCCCTCCGTATGTTATGCTTACATCACCTTATTATGTCATCATCTCTTACTTTCCCTCTCCTTATTGGTTGGATGCCCTCATCATCCCTAACCTCCTTGATTAACTTCCTAATTGTTTGCCTAATGACCGCTGATCTGTTATACGGTTCGCTTAACTTTCGTTTTCGTTTATCGTTTGAGGGATCATACCCGGGATCTTATTACTTGGGTTTCCTTAACCTTTCTCAATATATTATAATCCTTTTATGATCCTCTCTTATAATCCTTTTATTTAAATCCTTTTTATCCTGTTACCTTATACTCAATTCTTTCCGTATCTAGTGGATTTCCGGGAAAAATCAAAGTGTTCGGAATTGGATTCTGACGATCTTTACATACACTTATATACCATACAGAGTACTAATAAAATCTCAGAATATCCATAACAGAACCCCTACATAGTGTGGCATGAAAAGTTTTCTCATTCAGCAAAAACACTATTCATAAGGGTTACAAAAAGTTCAAAATTTTGGGGGTTATTACACCTAAGATAAAAGATGTTCTAAGTATGATTGAGAGTCATTCGTGACAGTGATTAACTTCTAAAGACTGAGGCAATAACTTATGGGAAAATGGTGATATTTTTTTTTACTCATCATATTTTAAGGAAAACATCTTCATATAAGCAGTGATTGAAATGAGGTAGAAAATTTATTTGGAGGTGGTTAAAATGACATTGACTGTAAGGAAATTTTACTATCAGGAAAGGCCAAAGAGGTGGCCGACACTTTAAAGGTAAGAGGATAATTATAGGCGCTTGTGCCAAAGGAATACAGTGATGATGGTTAAAGCTATAAAGGTTGTATTATGGTTTGGAAGATTGACATTCCTTCTGATGACTGTGCAATACCCAACCGTAATAGTAGTTGGTAAAGGTTTAATTCGTGTAATCGCCATGAGTGGGTTATCTATCTCAGAAGGTACTATCTTGAGATAAGCCAGGACCATGTTACGAGAGGACTAAATGAACCTTTGAGCTTCATGTCTACTAATAAAGACATATGGTTAATAATGGTATTAACCTGCTATCGTTGCTTTCATTGAAACTCTTCTGCAATTTTATCTGCTTCATGTCATGAAAGTATGTCAGAATTTGGAGTGTTCTTCATGAATTATGAATGGTGATTATGTTAAATCCTTAGAAGAATTCTATACGACATGTATGGACTCCGTATGGTTAGATATTAAGATTTCATGGAAAGTGAATGACGACAGTAGGTCAGTGGTGGACCATAGTAATGCAACAATGATTCTGCGAGTAATGAGCTGATTACAACCGTGAGAGTTGTATTGGAATGGATGTTGAGATTGAGTACCACTAATCAGGTCGTGTTGACGTATAAGTTATATTTGATAGAAAAACTAGGTCGATTATTTACCTATTGAATATTTATTCCTTCTTATCAATAGAGAGTCGTATTACTATACGAGGAAGGTTGCGATGCAAGCATAGAATTCTAGTAACGATGATGTCTAGAATGAGATCCCAGATTCGATTTTCGATATCGAGGGAGTTTCAAAGGTGATTGTGTATAAGCTCGAGGAAGAGCATGGGTCCATAGAATGATGGACGGAATAGCAAAAATATTTAGGCCTGTGAAATACGATGCTATAATACTTGATGTTGATATAAATACATATATGTTTTGTTCTCCTATGACAAACCTCTATAGTTCAGAGGTAGATTCCAAGCCAGATATTTTATGGCAATAAATTTTTTTACGTATATACAATTCACTTCAGTTTGTTCTTTTCTCTTCTTTTCATTTCATGTAAGCTGAGAAGAACAACCCTTCCAGAAGGGGAGGTATTGTCGAATGACTATCTATCTGTGTGATAGAAGCCTAGTAGGATACCACATGTTGTTTAATTGCTTGTCAAGTACTAAAGGCTGGCCACCTTCTGTACTAACTATGTAATAGAACAAGTGTTCATGATCATAGTAATCTCTCAACAAATTCTTTTACTTCTATATGATTGATCAAACTTTGGAAAATAGAAACAGCTGAAAAAGGAGTAGTAAAGTTATGGTGGTATTCGGAATGGAAACACATTCGTGATACTAAGGTTGACTTGGTTATTAAAAGGTTATAGAACGCTAACAAGCAAAAGTATAACCAGTATAATATTAGGAACGGAAGGTAGTAGCGATTACGAACTGGAAAAGAATGGGTATTGAGAAGCTAAAGCTCTAATGCTAAAAGCTATAATGAGAGTCTGTGCAATAGACTTGAAAGAATTTGGAATGATCACTTAACACGGATTGAGTTTTCTCACGATAATAGATCGTATGTCAGGTATCAAGATGTCGTCTTATGAGATCTTTGAGGGAAGATAATGTCGATCCCCCTTATGTTAGGATGAAGTTGTAGAGCGCAAGATGCGCGGACCAGCAGTGGTCCAAAGGACCAAGAATATAATAGATCTAATCAGAGGACGGCTGGGAGTAGCGTTCTATAAAGTGCAATATTAAGAGAGTATCCCTATTCATTTTCTATCTGATTCCGGGACGGAATCCTTTTACGGAGGGGAGACTGTAATAACCCCAATTTTTGGAATTTTTGAAACCCTTATGAATAGTGCTTTTGCTGATTATGCTGAATAAGAAAACTTTTCATACCACACTATGTAGGGGTTCTTTTATTGATCTTCTGAGATATTATTAGTACTCTAGGTGGTATATAAGTGTATGTAAAGATCGTCAGAATCCAAATTCGAACACTTTGATTTTTCCCGAAAATCCACCAGATACAGAAAGAATTGAGTATAAGGTAACAGAATAAAAAGGATTTAAATTCAAGGATTATAAGAGAGGATCATAAAAGGAATATAATGTATTGATAAAGGTTAAGGAAACCTAAGTAATAAGATCCCGGGTATGATCCCTCAAACGATAAACGAAAATGAAAGTTGTAATAACCCCAAAAATTTTCAACTTTTTGTAACCCTTGTGAATAGTGTTTTAGCTGAATGAGAAAACTTTTCACGCCACACTATGTAGGGGTTCTGTTATGGATATTCTGGGATTTTATTAGTACTATATGAAGTATATAAGTGTATGTAAATATCGTCAGAACCCAATTCCGAACACTTTGGTTTTTCCCGGAAATCCACAAGATACGGAGAGAATTGAGTATAAGGTAACAGGATAAAAAGGATTTAAATTAAAGGATTATAATAGAGGATCATAAAAAGGAATATAATGTATTGAGAAAGGTCAAGGGAACCTAAGTAATAAGATCCCGGGTATGATCCTTCAAACGATAAACGAGAACGAAAGTTAAGCGAACCGTGCAACAGATCAGCGGTCATTAGGCAAACGATTAGGGAGTTAATCAAAGGGTTTAAGGGGAGTGATGTCATCCAACCAATAGAAAGGAGACAAGGAAGGGAGGATGACATCATAGGGGTGACATAAGCATGACATGGAAGGAAGGAAGTGTGGTTGATTTAAGACCACACAAATTCAAGGGCAAGGTGGTAATTTGCTAAATCAAAAACAAAACCAAGTCAACCAACTAGCAAATCATTTCATCAAAATCAAAAAATCAACCAAGGCCTTGTTCTTCATTGTTTGCTCTCGGCTTTCTTCTTTTTGCAAGGCTTAGAATTTCCAAAATCAAGATCAAAGCATCCTTAATTGGTAAGAAAATTCCCTAACCTTCTTTATGCTTAGTAATGGCTATATCATAAGTTTAAGCCACAAATTCTTTCTCTAGCTTCTTGATTTAATCATTGGAGAAGACAATGAATAGTGTTTTCAAGTTTTAACTTGAGTTTTTTTTCTTGTTTTCTTGAAGATCCAAGCTTTCTTAAGACTACTCCAAGCTTATTAAGGCTTCCTAGCTTCACCCACCAATCCAAGGAAGGTATACCACTTTCAAACCCTAGGTTCATACATATTATAAAGTGATTTTGATGAGTAAGATGTTATGGTATCTTGTTGTTATGTTTAGAGTTGAGATTTGGAATGGTGGTGAAATGAAATGATAATTTAGTGGTTTTGATTTAAAGAAACTTAAAGCATGATTAAAGTTAGGTTAAGCATATGTATGAATGAGTAATATTGAATTGTTTGGGATTGTTATGATGTGGTAAGGATGGGTGTTTGATGTGTGTGGATTTGAGGATGGTTTGTGATGATTGTGGGTAGTTTTAAAAATGGGAAATCGCGTAAACATAGCCGTCGTAATGTCCGATTTTCTTTGGACTGTTTTTGTGCATAGCATTAGGACCCGAGAACCCCCTGCTAGATTGTGACCACTGCCATGTTTAGATAGCTCATGTTACGAGCTTCGTTTTGATATGTAGTTCGTCCGATTCCGATTTACGGTTTAGGAGAAACGACCGTTTCAAGTAACGGTGTTTCACGAACGAAACTTTTTCCCTCGCCTTACTTTGGAATGTAGGTTAAAGACCAAAAAGGATTAATTAATGTGTGAAACATTTATGGTAAGTGTGTTAGGCAGTTGGTAAGTCATTCGCGAAGGAATCGCGTTAAAACTCGTAAAGGTCAAGTTATTAAAAATGGTGGAGCCGAGGGTACCCGAGTGACTTAAGCGTATCGGTGAGCGTAAAACTAGCATTAGAGTCTAAGTTAGTTAAAGCATAGACTTACAAGTGATTTTGGTTTAATTCCAACTTACTTGTTGTTTATAGGTTGCCAGACTCGTCCCGAGCCTTTCTCACCCCCAAGTCGCTCAGGCAAGTATTCTATCCGATACACTGTTGTTGTGATGTAAATGTATGTATATGCATTATCTTGTGATATTGCATGATTGTTATTTAGCAAATGTTGCGATATATTGTAGCATGTGATATGGTATATATGCATGCCTGTTTTATATTCTTGAGATATATATCTGTTGGTTTATTTGATAATACCTATGCTAGAGGGTAGTTGTATCTTGCATATACCCTTAGTATAGGGACCCAAGGGTGAAAATATTTTCTAAAACCGGGAGTCGAGGATCCCGAGTAGATTTTATATGGATATGGATATATATATATTTATATATATATATGGTTATAGTTTTCCAAACTATTAATCGAATAAGGTTTATTCGATAACTTTAAACTTCATTTTATTATTGAATATTATTTGAATATTCATTTGAGGATGTATGACTCCTTTATTTTATTTAATGAATATTATTTATAATATTCATTCGAGGTATTATGACTCAGCTAATTTTATTTATTGAATATTATTTGAATATTCATTTGAGGATGTATGACTCCTTTCTTTTATTTAATGAATATTATTTATAATATTCATTCGAGGTATTATGACTCAGCTTATTTTATTTATTGAATATTATTTGAATATTCATTTGAGGATCTATGACTCCGATTATTTGCTGAGATATATTCTTTATTTTATTAAAGAATAAGGTGTCGATAATCAAACTTATTTTTGATTATTCAAATAAAGATATTACTTTCGTATAAGTATATCTTTGATTATTTGCTATTCATTTCAAGTATAAGTTTTAATACTTCTACTTCAATTATTTTATAAAGATTATTTTTTTATGGGAATATTATTTAAATAATAATATTCAGACATTTTCTAAATATTCTGGGGACTGATTTACTTCATTAAATCAGTTTTACTCCAAACACTCTTTAAAGTGTTTTCGAGTCTTCAAAATGATTTTTAAAAGTCAGAGCGGATCCCAAAACTCATTTTTATATTTAAGATCTTCCTTTTTAAAGGGGATTTAAATACTCGCTCAAAAACCTGGGGAGTCCGGCTCGGTGGTGTGTTTTATATTCGCAACAAGGTTGCTGTCTTGGTAAAAGAGTTTTTTTTGATTACTTACCCAATATTCGGGAAGTAAAATTCTTGGAACAAGTTAATCCATTAACAGGCATCGCCTGGGAAATATCGGTGAGTTTTCCTTTCCAACTAGATACGACTTCTTGGTGGAGCCGTATCAACAAGTTTCTACTTGGGGAAAGGGGGAAACGAGCTTTACGTTTCAGAGTCATGGATTTCATCTGAACTAGGAGTGGCGTAAGTGGTCGAGTAGCGCCGGCCCAGCCTTATTATATTGGCCCAAATGGCCTGGAAGTTCCGCTAAGGCGGTCCATTCCTTAGGAGTTCAGTGTTCGGTTGACAAGTAAATCCGACAGGTTCTCCTCTACATGTAGAAAATGGTGGGGTTGTACTACTACGACTGATCATCGTAAGTGGTCTTCCTGGCGTGGTAAACTCCCGTAATGAGTTCATCATCCATTTGGATAATTCTGCAACACTACCCGTAGCATTTCGATCGAAAGGCTACTAATGGGTGGTTGCCGAAGCATTGACAGGGTCAAACATTTTTATTGGTGTATCCATTGAATGAAGTATCTCGTAACTTCATTTCTTTTCAAAATATTTCAAAGATCAAATATTTTCAAGTTTATTTGTGGTCTCATCTATGGGATGACCTCGTGAATTTTATTATACTTTGAACGGTGATAGTTCAAGTAGCTTTATAAATGATATAAGTGTGGGGAAGTATTGGTAACTTCATTCCTTGTTTTTACTTATATCTAGTAAGTAATTATCTTACACACGATAAAGATTGTAGTAAGTATCCATTAGATACTGGTATTATTGTTATCACTACATATTATCTTGCGAGCTGTAAGGCTCACTCTTGCTTTATTTCTTCATCACACAACAACAGTTAGGAGAGATGGCCAGACTCCAGCAGACCCAGCGCAAGCGCGTGGGAAGCGTCCCGCGTCTTCCCGCTGATATTGTAGCTGCTATAGCTGCAGAGGTAGATCCATTGTAGTTTAGACCATCTACTTTTGAGAATCAAATTATGTATAATTATAACTTGTGGCAGATAATGGCAATTAACTGTAAATTATCAAGTAATCATTTTGGGTTGTAATAATTTTAAATTGTGGATTCAAAGACTTGTACTTATTTC
The DNA here is from genome assembly GCF_009905375.1 of Apium graveolens. NCBI lineage: Eukaryota > Viridiplantae > Streptophyta > Magnoliopsida > Apiales > Apiaceae > Apium > Apium graveolens. The sequence continues at coordinate 153,577,423 of NC_133647.1, read as the reverse complement.
AATTTCATCTCTGAGACTATAACGGGTTGTGGTGTGTGTTAGTGTGGGGTCACAGCATGAGGTTATTTATTATTAATTAAGGGAAGTGATATTGTGGAAAGAAGGACCGTGACAACCCGGATCCCCGACCCCGGATCTGGGGGTGTTACAGAAATGGTATCAGAGCTAAGCGTTATAAACCTCAGAGATGATGCGACGATAAAATAATAAACTCACAAAGATAATAAGAACTCTTGCCAAGTTCATGGTCGGACTACTTAAAGTAGTACTGACAGCTAAAACCCTTACGGGAACCCTTATAAGTATCATGATAGTAACTTAGCTCGTTTAATGTGTAGGCGCCTGAGATGGAGGACCCTGAGATGTACGAGCGTGAGCATGATGAGGCATTGCTGGATGTTGAGGATCAGGAGGAGCCTGAGATGGGGGAGGATGAGGAGGACCCCCCAGAGGAGCCTGAGACGGAGGTCATTGCTGTTTCAGATGAGGAGGACCCCTCAGAGGAGTCAGAGACAGAGGTTATTGCTATTCCAGATGAGGAGGACCCGGATGAGGTCCCAGTAGCTGAGGAGCGTGTTGGATCTATGGTAGTGTATGCTGGTATCCCTTTACCCACACTTCCGGTGGTCAGAGCCCCTACCCCTCCACCACTATCTTGGATTCCTGATGATGACAGCTCAGAGACCCATACTTCCGAGCCTAGGCAGACCGAGGAGGCACCCTCAGCGGCTCCGGATTCACCACCTCTTGACCCTGCCCAGAGGCAGTCTTCGTTAGCTCATGGATATGTTCAGGATGTTTTGAGGACCCGAGTGGCTGTTGCCGAGGCCCGACTGGATGAGGCCAGGAGGGAGTTGGATGCAGAGAGGGCGGGTAGGCGTACCCGAGCTTATGAGACCAGGGCTTCTATACCCCGATCCTTGAGGAGGGAGCTTACAGGGATAGAGCTCACGTCCCGAGCGAGACTCAGATCTCTCCAGGGGGACAGGCATGGTAGGATCTCTAGGCGGCAGGCCGACTATATCTTCCGTCGTGCGATGGAAAGGGTTTGGGAGCTGACCCGTTCCGGTGTGTGATTCAGGATTGATGATGGAATAGTCTAGTTGTCTAGTTAGCCGAGGCCTTAGTAAGAGCCAATTTTCCGGGATAGTTGACTTGTATATAGCATCCCTTTTTCTGACTAGACAGATAGACTCTTGTGTATCACTTTTGGGACAGATGACTGTAGCACTGTTGTACTTTTGACCAGATCAAACTATGTATTCTCGCATTATGTATATATTTGTTTCCTTTCAGTTCAGTTCCATAGTGACGGGATCACTGTTTTATTATTGTTATTACTGCACTTCGTATTAGAACTTTCTTAAAATAATAGAATTGCGATATACGTTCTCCCCATTATAAGAGCTGTGCAAGGCACAATGTTGTATATGATTGTGACCTAACGTTGAATTTTTTTCCCAATAATTGTTTTTATTATTATCAGAATCATGCCGCCAAGAAAGATTGGAACTAGGGCGAACCCTGGGTCTGAGGACCAGGGAAGCCATAATCAGGACAATAGAAACCAAGATCACAGTGAAGAGGAAGATGAGGATTATGTGGAACAGGATGACTCCCTGTATGAAGAGGAAGAGGAAACATATGATGTTGAGGGATTTGAGATAGAGGCTGAAGAAGGAGAAACCGAGGTTGAGCAACCAGTACCAAACCCAGGCATGGATCCCATGAGCCAGTTTATGCAACTCCTAAGGCAGAATTTGGAACGTCAACCCAACCCACCCCCTCAAGGAAGTAACAATGCAGTGGCAAACTCTTTCAGGGCTTTTAAGTCCCTTAAGCCCCCTGAGTTCCACGGATCAGCCGACCCAGTTGAGGCAAGGGCATGGTTAAAGGAGATGGAGAAATCTTTTGAGATTTTGAGTATCGATGAGGCACAGAAAACTGTATTTGCTACCTACCTTCTGAAAGGAGAAGCTAACTACTGGTGGGAGGCCAAGAAAAACATGGAGACAGATGCTATTATAACCTGGGAGAGATTTAGTCAGTTGTTTCTGGGAAAGTATTTCCCGAGGTTTATGGAAAACCAGATGGAGCTCAAGTTCTTGGAGCTAAAGCAGAATAACTTGTCTGTAGCAGAGTACGAAGCGAAATTTACTGAGTTATCAAGGTTTGTGCCGGAGTTTGTGAGCACCGAGGAAAAGAAAGCTAGGAGGTTTCAGCAGGGACTGAAACCATGGATTCAGAATAGGGTGGCAATCCTTGAGCTTACGGACTATGCCACTCTGGTGCAAAAGGCAACGATTGTAGAAGTCGGAAGTGAACAGATGCAGAAGGAAAGAGAGAAGAAAGGAATAAAGAGGAAAAGTATGAGCATGGGTGGAGGTTCCGCAGGAAGGAGCTTCCCAACTAGATTTAATCGAGGAGCAGTGTCCCTGCCAGGAAGGAACACTGGGTTTAAGCGACCAATGAGTGTGAGTGTGAGCCAGGGCGGCCAGAAGTCAAGAATGTCCTATTCCAACCAGTCTCGACCCCCATTGCCAACCTGTAACACTTGTGGAAGGAATCACACTGGGGAGTGTAAAGGAAAGCCAGTAACCTGCTTTAAGTGTGGGCAAGTGGGCCACTATTCTCACAAATGCCCTTCGTCAGCCCCTGCCGTCATTCCAACCACCACTTGTCATCAGTGTGGACGCCAGGGTCATTGGAAGAGAGAATGCCCAATGAACAAACCAGCAGCTTCGGGAGCAAGCAGGGCTGCTTCTAATAAGCCACCTACTGCGAGGACTTTCAACATGACAGTCCAGGATGCTATGAAAGATTCAGATGTGATAGCAGGTACCCTTTCTCTAAATTCAGTCAGTGCAAATGTTTTATTTGATTCGGGAGCAACTAAATCTTTTATATCAAAGGACTTTGCGCGTAGGTTAAGACTTAAGGCTAAACCCTTGATAGAACCCTTGCAAGTAGAAATAGCCAATCATGAGATTATTCCTGTTAACCAGATTCACCCCGCCTGCGAGATAGGCATAGGGGAGCAATCTTTCAGTGTTGATCTGATTCCTTTTAAATTAGGGGAGTTTGATGTGATTTTGGGAATGGACTGGCTATCTAGCAACGATGCTCAGATAGACTGTAAAGGGAAGAAAGTTAAGTTAAATATCCCCGGGAAGAAAGAAATTATATTTAGAGGAAAGAGGCAGACGCAGAAATTTTTGACCATGGCTCAGGCCAGAAGGATGCTACGAAAAGGAAGTGAGGCTTACCTAGCCTATGTGGTGGACACACAGAAGGAGGTGCCCAACTTACAAGATATTCCAGTAGTCAACGAATTTGAAGATGTATTCCCCCAAGACCTTCCGGGATTACCACCCGATAGAGTGATTGAATTTGCTATTGAGTTGGCCCCAGGGACGGCGCCAGTTTCAAAAGCACCTTACCGGTTAGCCCCGTTAGAAATGAAGGAATTAGCTATCCAATTGCAGGAACTCTTGGATAAGGGTATGATAAGACCCAGTGTGTCTCCGTGGGGAGCACCAGTTTTATTTGTTAAGAAGAAAGATGGGAGCATGAGGTTGTGCATAGACTATCGAGAGTTGAACAAACTAACCATAAAGAACAGGTACCCATTACCTAGAATAGACGATCTGTTCGACCAGCTAAAGGATGCTGTTTATTTCTCCAAGATTGACCTGAGAACTGGATATCACCAACTAAAGATTAAGCCCGAAGATATTTCCAAGACAGCGTTTCGTACCAGGTATGGGCATTATGAGTTCTTGGTAATGTCCTTTGGATTAACCAATGCCCCAGCAGCCTTCATGGATTTAATGAATAGAGTATTTAAGAAGTACTTGGACAAGTGTGTGATAGTTTTTATCGATGATATTTTGATCTACTCAAGGACTGAGGCAGAACATGCAGAGCATTTGAGGACAGCTCTAGGAATACTCAGAGAGGAGCAGTTATATGCCAAATTCTCGAAGTGTGAATTCTGGCGGAATGAAGTACAGTTTTTAGGACATGTGATCAATAAAGAAGGAGTATTGGTCGACCCCTCCAAGATAGAGGCAGTCTCAAATTGGGAAAGGCCAACCACACCCACAGAGGTAAGGAGTTTCATAGGATTGGCCGGCTACTATCGTAGATTTGTGCAGGACTTTGCGAAGATCGCAGCCCCTTTGACACGACTTACTCGTAAGACAGAGAAGTTTGAGTGGACGGAGAAATGCGAGAACAGTTTTCAGGAATTAAAGAAAAGGTTGATAACGGCTCCGGTACTGGCATTGCCGGATGGAAAAGGAGATTTTGTGATATATAGTGACGCATCGCACAAAGGATTAGGATGTGTGCTTATGCAGCACGGTAAAGTCATTGCGTATGCGTCGAGACAACTGAAGGAATACGAGGTTAGATATCCTACTCATGACCTTGAGCTCGCAGCAATAGTATTTGCTTTAAAAATTTGGAGGCACTACTTGTATGGAGAGAAGTGCGAGATTTTCACAGACCATAAGAGCCTCAAGTACATATTTACGCAGAAAGAGCTCAACATGCGCCAGAGGAGATGGTTAGAATTAATCAAGGACTACGATTGTGAGATTCTCTATCATCCAGGGAAAGCCAATGTGGTGGCTGATGCCCTTAGTAGAAAGGAAAGACTCAGAATGATAACGACCTCGGAAGAGTTGATAAGGGATTTTGAGAAAATGGAAATAGAGGTAAAGGTAACCGGAACCGGAACTGAAAAGCTTTTTGAGATCTCAATGCAGCCAGAATTATTGGAAAAGATCAGATTGTGCCAAGAGAAAATAATGAATGAAGACAGAAAGTCAATGACTGGAGAAGAGATCCATACTGAGAAAGATGATAAAGGGATAATGAGGTACTCCTACCGAATTTGGGTTCCGAATGTTCAAGAACTTAAAGATGAGATTTTGGATGAAAGCCATAGTTCAAGGTATTCCATTCACCCAGGAAGTACCAAGATGTATAGGGATTTGAAGGAATATTACTGGTGGCCCAACATGAAGAGGGACGTAGCAGAATGGGTGAACAAGTGTTTAACTTGCCAAAGAGTGAAGGCAGAGCACCAGAGACCCAGTGGACTTTTGCGACCCCTGGAGATTCCCGAATGGAAATGGGAACAGATAGCGATGGATTTTGTTGTAGGCTTGCCAAGGACGAAAGCCAATCACGACGCCATTTGGGTAATTATAGACCGATTGACAAAGTCAGCTCATTTCATTCCTATCAATGAGAGATATACAGTCGATAGACTGGTGGACATTTACCTTAAGGAAATAGTGACGCGACATGGAGTCCCAGCGTCCATTGTCTCAGACCGAGACCCAAGGTTCAACTCCAGATTTTGGAGGAGCTTTCAGGAATGTGCGGGGACCAAGTTAAATATGAGTACCGCGTATCATCCCCAGACAGATGGGCAGAGTGAAAGGACCATCCAGACACTAGAGGATATGTTGAGAGTCTGTGCAATAGACCTTAAAGGAAGTTGGGATGATCACTTGCCGCTGATCGAGTTTTCTTATAACAATAGCTTTCATGCTAGCATCGGAATGCCGCCTTATGAGGCCTTGTACGGAAGAAGGTGTCGATCTCCCTTATACTGGGATGAAGTAGGAGAGCGGAAGATGCTCGGACCCGAAGTGGTCCAAAGGACCAAAGATATAGTGGATCTTATCAGAGGGCGACTTGTAGCAGCCCAAGACAGACAGAAGAAATATGCAGACCTAGCCCGAAAGGACAAGGAATATGAAGTAGGGGACTTAGTACTGTTGAAAGTATCCCCTTGGAAGGGATTAATGAGGTTCGGAAAGAAAGGAAAACTAAGCCCAAGATACATTGGACCTTTTGAGATATTAAGACGGATTGGAAAGTTAGCTTACGAGCTAGCCCTACCCCCTAATTTGCAACAAGTTCATAATGTGTTCCATGTGTCAATGCTAAGGAGGTATCATCGAGATGCCAGGCACATAGTGGAGTACGAGCAGGTGGATATGCAGCCAGATCTAACTTACGTGGAGAAGCCAGTAAGGATTATGGATAAGAAGGAGCAGGTGCTTCGGAACAAGGTGATCAAGCTAGTCAGAGTACTATGGCAGAATCATAATGTGGAAGAATCGACTTGGGAACTAGAGAGCGCAATGCTAGAAAAGTACCCCCAATTGTTTTCTGTTTGATTCCGGGACGGAATCCTTTTAAGGAGGGGAGACTGTAATAACCCCAAAAATTTTCAACTTTTTGTAACCCTTGTGAATAGTGTTTTAGCTGAATGAGAAAACTTTTCACGCCACACTATGTAGGGGTTCTGTTATGGATATTCTGGGATTTTATTAGTACTATATGAAGTATATAAGTGTATGTAAATATCGTCAGAACCCAATTCCGAACACTTTGGTTTTTCCCGGAAATCCACAAGATACGGAGAGAATTGAGTATAAGGTAACAGGATAAAAAGGATTTAAATTAAAGGATTATAATAGAGGATCATAAAAAGGAATATAATGTATTGAGAAAGGTCAAGGGAACCTAAGTAATAAGATCCCGGGTATGATCCTTCAAACGATAAACGAGAACGAAAGTTAAGCGAACCGTGCAACAGATCAGCGGTCATTAGGCAAACGATTAGGGAGTTAATCAAAGGGTTTAAGGGGAGTGATGTCATCCAACCAATAGAAAGGAGACAAGGAAGGGAGGATGACATCATAGGGGTGACATAAGCATGACATGGAAGGAAGGAAGTGTGGTTGATTTAAGACCACACAAATTCAAGGGCAAGGTGGTAATTTGCTAAATCAAAAACAAAACCAAGTCAACCAACTAGCAAATCATTTCATCAAAATCAAAAAATCAACCAAGGCCTTGTTCTTCATTGTTTGCTCTCGGCTTTCTTCTTTTTGCAAGGCTTAGAATTTCCAAAATCAAGATCAAAGCATCCTTAATTGGTAAGAAAATTCCCTAACCTTCTTTATGCTTAGTAATGGCTATATCATAAGTTTAAGCCACAAATTCTTTCTCTAGCTTCTTGATTTAATCATTGGAGAAGACAATGAATAGTGTTTTCAAGTTTTAACTTGAGTTTTTTTTCTTGTTTTCTTGAAGATCCAAGCTTTCTTAAGACTACTCCAAGCTTATTAAGGCTTCCTAGCTTCACCCACCAATCCAAGGAAGGTATACCACTTTCAAACCCTAGGTTCATATATATTATAAAGTGATTTTGATGAGTAAGATGTTATGGTATCTTGTTGTTATGTTTAGAGTTGAGATTTGGAATGGTGGTGAAATGAAATGATAATTTAGTGGTTTTGATTTAAAGAAACTTAAAGCATGATTAAAGTTAGGTTAAGCATATGTATGAATGAGTAATATTGAATTGTTTGGGATTGTTATGATGTGGTAAGGATGGGTGTTTGATGTGTGTGGATTTGAGGATGGTTTGTGATGATTGTGGGTAGTTTTAAAAATGGGAAATCGCGTAAACATAGCCGTCGTAATGTCCGATTTTCTTTGGACTGTTTTTGTGCATAGCATTAGGACCCGAGAACCCCCTGCTAGATTGTGACCACTGCCATGTTTAGATAGCTCATGTTACGAGCTTCGTTTTGATATGTAGTTCGTCCGATTCCGATTTACGGTTTAGGAGAAACGACCGTTTCAAGTAACGGTGTTTCACGAACGAAACTTTTTCCCTCGCCTTACTTTGGAATGTAGGTTAAAGACCAAAAAGGATTAATTAATGTGTGAAACATTTATGGTAAGTGTGTTAGGCAGTTGGTAAGTCATTCGCGAAGGAATCGCGTTAAAACTCGTAAAGGTCAAGTTATTAAAAATGGTGGAGCCGAGGGTACCCGAGTGACTTAAGCGTATCGGTGAGCGTAAAACTAGCATTAGAGTCTAAGTTAGTTAAAGCATAGACTTACAAGTGATTTTGGTTTAATTCCAACTTACTTGTTGTTTATAGGTTGCCAGACTCGTCCCGAGCCTTTCTCACCCCCAAGTCGCTCAGGCAAGTATTCTATCTGATACACTGTTGTTGTGATGTAAATGTATGTATATGCATTATCTTGTGATATTGCATGATTGTTATTTAGCAAATGTTGCGATATATTGTAGCATGTGATATGGTATATATGCATGCCTGTTTTATATTCTTGAGATATATCTGTTGGTTTATTTGATAATACCTATGCTAGAGGGTAGTTGTATCTTGCATATACCCTTAGTATAGGGACCCAAGGGTGAAAATATTTTCTAAAACCGGGAGTCGAGGATCCCGAGTAGATTTTATATGGATATGGATATATATATATTTATATATATATATGGTTATAGTTTTCCAAACTATTAATCGAATAAGGTTTATTCGATAACTTTAAACTTCATTTTATTATTGAATATTATTTGAATATTCATTTGAGGATGTATGACTCCTTTATTTTATTTAATGAATATTATTTATAATATTCATTCGAGGTATTATGACTCAGCTAATTTTATTTATTGAATATTATTTGAATATTCATTTGAGGATGTATGACTCCTTTCTTTTATTTAATGAATATTATTTATAATATTCATTCGAGGTATTATGACTCAGCTTATTTTATTTATTGAATATTATTTGAATATTCATTTGAGGATCTATGACTCCGATTATTTGCTGAGATATATTCTTTATTTTATTAAAGAATAAGGTGTCGATAATCAAACTTATTTTTGATTATTCAAATAAAGATATTACTTTCGTATAAGTATATCTTTGATTATTTGCTATTCATTTCAAGTATAAGTTTTAATACTTCTACTTCAATTATTTTATAAAGATTATTTTTTTATGGGAATATTATTTAAATAATAATATTCAGACATTTTCTAAATATTCTGGGGACTGATTTACTTCATTAAATCAGTTTTACTCCAAACACTCTTTAAAGTGTTTTCGAGTCTTCAAAATGATTTTTAAAAGTCAGAGCGGATCCCAAAACTCATTTTTATATTTAAGATCTTCCTTTTTAAAGGGGATTTAAATACTCGCTCAAAAACCTGGGGAGTCTGGCTCGGTGGTGTGTTTTATATTCGCAACAAGGTTGCTGTCTTGGTAAAAGAGTTTTTTTTGATTACTTACCCAATATTCGGGAAGTAAAATTCTTGGAACAAGTTAATCCATTAACAGGCATCGCCTGGGAAATATCGGTGAGTTTTCCTTTCCAACTAGATACGACTTCTTGGTGGAGCCGTATCAACAAGTTTCTACTTGGGGAAAGGGGGAAACGAGCTTTACGTTTCAGAGTCATGGATTTCATCTGAACTAGGAGTGGCGTAAGTGGTCGAGTAGCGCCGGCCCAGCCTTATTATATTGGCCCAAATGGCCTGGAAGTTCCGCTAAGGCGGTCCATTCCTTAGGAGTTCAGTGTTCGGTTGACAAGTAAATCCGACAGGTTCTCCTCTACATGTAGAAAATGGTGGGGTTGTACTACTACGACTGATCATCGTAAGTGGTCTTCCTGGCGCGGTAAACTCCCGTAATGAGTTCATCATCCATTTGGATAATTCTGCAACACTACCCGTAGCATTTCGATCGAAAGGCTACTAATGGGTGGTTGCCGAAGCATTGACAGGGTCAAACATTTTTATTGGTGTATCCATTGAATGAAGTATCTCGTAACTTCATTTCTTTTCAAAATATTTCAAAGATCAAATATTTTCAAGTTTATTTGTGGTCTCATCTATGGGATGACCTCGTGAATTTTATTATACTTTGAACGGTGATAGTTCAAGTAGCTTTATAAATGATATAAGTGTGGGGAAGTATTGGTAACTTCATTCCTTGTTTTTACTTATATCTAGTAAGTAATTATCTTACACACGATAAAGATTGTAGTAAGTATCCATTAGATACTGGTATTATTGTTATCACTACATATTATCTTGCGAGCTGTAAGGCTCACTCTTGCTTTATTTCTTCATCACACAACAACAGTTAGGAGAGATGGCCAGACTCCAGCAGACCCAGCGCAAGCGCGTGGGAAGCGTCCCGCGTCTTCCCGCTGATATTGTAGCTGCTATAGCTGCAGAGGTAGATCCATTGTAGTTTAGACCATCTACTTTTGAGAATCAAATTATGTATAATTATAACTTGTGGCAGATAATGGCAATTAACTGTAAATTATCAAGTAATCATTTTGGGTTGTAATAATTTTAAATTGTGGATTCAAAGACTTGTACTTATTTCAATTTCATCTCTGAGACTATAACGGGTTGTGGTGTGTGTTAGTGTGGGGTCACAGCATGAGGTTATTTATTATTAATTAAGGGAAGTGATATTGTGGAAAGAAGGACCGTGACAACCCGGATCCCCGACCCCGGATCTGGGGGTGTTACAAAAGTTAAGCGAACCGCATAACAGATCAGCGGTCATTAGCCAAGTAATTAGGAGCTAATCAAAGAGGTTAGTGAGGATGATGTCATCAAACCAATAAGAAGAGGACAAGCATGGGAAGATGACATAGGATTGATGACCTAAGCATGACAAAAAGGGAAGGAAGGGTGGTTGATTTCAAGCCACACAATTTTACATGGTTAAAAGATAATTAAACAAAACAAAAGCAAAACAACCAACCAAACAAATCACAAATCACAAAAACACATTTTCTCCACCTTTCCAAGCAAGAGCTCTCGACCTCTTTCTTAAGAAATGGGAAGTCCAAGCTCCTCCACTTGCTAATTTACAAGGTAATTATCCTAGCTTCTCCTAGTTAAGTTACATACTTCCTAGGAATCTTAGCTTCAAAATCCTTTCCTAGCATTTCCTATAAATCATTCAAGAAGATGGTGAATAGTACTTTCTTGAAATTAATTTTTGTGTTCTTGATTTCTTTGAAAGATCAAGCTTGTAGGAGGTTAGATTAAGGCTTCCATGGGCATTCCAAGGATCTTTCATGGATTAAAAGCTTCAAGGGAGGTATAACTCTTCATGATCTTAGTATTAAGTTTTGTTGTTTGGATTTCCTAATGTTTAGATGATGGGTTAGTGTAATGGGTGTGTAATCATGTTTAGAGCTTTGTTTAGTAAGTGGTTTTGTTGATTTTGGAGTTAGGAGTAATACTTGTTGGATTTAAAGTTCTTGGCCACATTTTTGACTTGGTTTAGATGAATAAGTTGAGATATTGAGTTATGGTTGAATGATATTGTATTGTGGTTGAATGATGGTGGAATGGTGATGATTGTGGGTTGTTTGTGAATTGAATTGGAGTTGTAAGAAATTGGTAATCGCGTAAACATAGCAGTTGTAATAACTCGAATTTTTGAGACCCTGTAAAATGTTTAATGAATAGTAACCCTGTCAGACGGGAAAACTTTTGAGCCCACACTATATAGTGCATAAGAAAATGAGTTTCGGAATAGATATTACGACTTTATGTACCAAATAAGTGTATGTAAACGCTATTAGTTTTCGAAGAAAACGAACTCTGAAAAACAACCGTAATTACGACTTATCAAGGATTACGGGAATCACAATGTAAGTACGAGATTAAAATCCTACGGATTTATATTCAATTAGGATAAATAAAAATATAAGGGATAGAAACGAAAAGAATTACATTTCGAACCAATTACGAATAAGTATTGCGGAGAACGTTTAAGTAACCGAGCGAACGCGTAAATGATTAATTAAACGTAACGCACTAACTAAACCATGGTAAGGAAGTAACCATGGTTACTTCATCAAATAGTAAGCTAACCCTAGGATGACCAAGCTAGCTAGCAAATAGTGTGCTAAGGAGCTAACCTTGTAGTTTAGCTTGTAAGCTAGTAAGCTACAAAGATTTGTCCATGGATTTGGAGACAAGGAATAAACCTAGAATGCTATACTAGGAAGAATAAAAATCAAGTTGCAAGATATCAACTCACCTTCCAAGAAGCAACCTAAAAATTCTTCCAAGAGAAGCAACCAAGGGCTATAAATACCCCCCCCCCCCACCCCCATTTTTCTCTTCCATTCGGCAATTTGAAGAAAAAGGAAGAAATGGCAATTCAAAACTCCAAGCTCTAGTTCTTGTAAAATCCTACAATTATTTCCCAAGTCTCCTAGCAACTAAACTAAGGTAAGAAAAAATCTTTCATCTCTTTTTATCAAGGTTTGATGGGTGGAATAAATTCAAGAAGTTCACTAGTGAATAGTGTGAATAGTAACCTCTCTTTGGTTCTTGATTTTTAATGGTGGTTTTAGGTTCCAAAAATCATACCAAGCACTTCCAAGCCTCCACCATCCTCAAGAAAACATCTCAAGATTTCAAGAAAGGTAAAAATCTTTGGCCTAACTTTATTTAAGGTTCATTTTTAAGATCCATTTAGTGGGTATTAGTAAAACTAGCATACTAAGTGTTGTTTATGAAATCTTGATGATTAAGTTAAGTAGATTTAAGGTTGGTTGTTGTTGCCTCAAGAACATGATGTTCTTGAGAGTATTTTGTGTGTTGATGATGATATGATGATTGTTGGAAGTTGTGTTGATAGTTAAGGCATAAACGAAACCCCGATCGTAAACGTAACTTCGTTAAAACCAATAAACCGTAACTTTAAGTTTCTGCAGAAAGTCTCGAAGTTGTAAACTGTAGATTCTTGAGAAATAACCTTTTTTAAGATAGACAATGTTATAAGGATCGTTTAGGCGCTTGAATCACTTAATTCCGATTTACGGATCAAAAGTTATGATCGTTTTAGTAAAAGTGTTTTACGCGACAAAAACTGCTACAAATAACGAACTTTGAAAATATAAAGGATAGACTTAAATGTATTCTTAAATCATGAAATTTTTACAGAGAGTAACATGTGGAGTTTCCTAACTATCATAAAAATTTCAAGTGAAAATAATGATTTCTCAATTTTATAAAAATGTCGGAGTCGAGACCGCGCGAGTAGAAACCGTAAGAATCCTTAAGCAGAGCCGACAACGATAATGAGAATGAACTCAAGATACTTAGGAAAATGAAGCGACCATAAAGTGTTTATTACTTAAAAGAAATGTTAAGGGTAGTATGAGTTGAGAGGGTGTATAATGAGTAGTGCATGAGTGCGAATTACCGTGAATTAGGGCAGAACCTAACGAAATGAAATGTGTTTATGGTTATAGATTTCCGAGCGGAACCTAGAGCATCCTCCACCTCGAGATACCCAGGCAAGTTTACAAACCCAACTCCATTTTAATGTTGTGTTGTGAAAAGATTGTGTTACTATCATTGCATAAATGCTATGTTTTCCATGATACGTAGTTTTGAATTTTCGCACGATATAGCGATGTTGTACGATAAGTATATATCGTGAAATGTTATTTCGCTTTAAGCGTAATGTATGATAGAAGACCGAGGGTCGGTCGGGATTTAAGATAAAACACGGAAATCGCTCCGGAGGTATTATAGGATGGATATAAGTCCATAATAGTACGTTTTAAAGGGACTCATCATCCACTTACGAAACACTAAAACACCTCGAACTTTTAAAATGATTTCCCAATGAGCATAGTCCCTCAACTATATTTTATTAATTCGGATATTAAATACTATATACGTATTCCTTTATTATAGGAGTAGTATACTTTAACATTTATTTACTCAAACCGATTAATCATTATAGATTATTAATTATGTAAACACAAACTAGTTGAGGAATACTATTTAAATAAATCTTTTAAAAAGAATAACTCATTCGAGGTATGATGAATATCAATTATCATTTAATCATTTATAGACTACTATTTAATTAATGATTATTTATTTAAGGATTGTTATTGATTTAAAGATCATAGACCCTGATATACCTTCTGATTTAGAAGTATCATTCGAATAATTTCAGATCGTCGGTGAATATTATCTCGACCTATTATTATATTGAATATAGTTTCAAGAAGAAACTTTCCCCTTATTAATTATCTGTTGACAACGGTCAACTCACATCCCTAGTACTTCCTTCGAAATTCTCGAAAGTATGAATATACATATATATATACACTTATATTCTAAAAAGATAAACTATCTCTATCAACAAGCAAAATGCTTGGGGAACTTCGATGTGGTTCAAGTTCCCGAGATTGATAGGATGCTGTTGAAGGACAATGGAGGGGTAGACTCTGGTACTATGTGTGCTGGATGGGCTACCAAAGGTACCGTAGGCGAAGGTACTTTGTGGGTGAAGGTACTTTGTGTACTCAGGAACTTGTGAAGTATGTGTATACCCGAAAATGGGACACGTAGCCCGAATGCGGCCAGGGTGATACCCGAGAGATGACGGTATTAGTCCTTTTACTAGTAAAGAAGGTTACTTTCCGTAGGACGACTGATCATCGTATGCGGTGGCTCCTGTGAGATGTCCAAAATCTTCCAATTGGAATTGATATGCAATACCGTAACCCAAGCCTAGGTGCAGGGATTACTACTAAGGTATTCGCAGGTTATAAAAACCCTCTTAAAAGAATTATTCTCATAAGAAGGTGTGGGACACCGAGAAATCTACTTTTAAATAACACATATATACAATATATAATGTTATTATACAGTCATTTTCATACTGTACATTATTATGCTGAGCATCTTAGCTCACACTTGCTTTCTTAAATTGACACAACACAACAGTGAATCAAGATGCCTGCCATAAGAACCACAGCCAGGAAATGGGTAGGAAATGGCCAGCTGTTCCGTAGATTGTTTGGTGCAGTACCTCAGGTAGTCGGAATAAGCTGGATTAGTTTTCGGTTGTTTATAGTTCGGCTTATTTATAAGTATGGTTTATGTAAAATAAGAAATAAGAAGCGTATATTCGGCCGGCGGATTAACCTTACTTAAAGGTCACCCCCGGTAAGACTAATTACATTTGGGTTGTAATAAAATTTCTCTAATAATGATGGTTCGTTTCCAAGACAATAACCTGTAGTGTGTGTGTGTTAAGTGTGGGGTCGTGAAGCATGAGTATTTACATATTGTAGTGTGAGTTGTGTGAGATTAGATAGTGTGGCTTCCGAGACTCCTGACCCCGGGTTTTGGGGCGCCACAGAAATGGTATCAGAGCCTTAGGTTATCAAATCTTGGAAACGATAGGATATAAAATATGTAGACCTAAGAATAATAAAACAATCAATTAGAGCTCAAGTCGAGTTCATCGTCGGGCTACACGGGTAGTCTTGACTGTTTTACCCTCAAGGGAATTCCAACTCTAAGTTAGTAACACCTTGCATATTGTGTCAGGTACCAGTGGAGCCTAGGAGGGAGGTTGATCCTGTTGATGATTTGATGATTCCTGAGCATAACCCTATTCCCGAGCCAGAGAGCCCACCCATTGATGATTCAGACGATGACCCTACTGAGGATCTCCTTGAGGAGGAGACTGAGCTTCCTGTCCCCGTAGCTAATGGCGTAGTATGGAGAGATGTAGAGATGTACCCACACCAGGCTATTCGCTCTCCTACACCACCCCCGGGGATCCAGAGCCCTATGTCCTATACTGATGACGATGATGAGGAGGCGATACGCGCACAGTTCCATGAGGTCCAGAACATATCCTCTAGCGAGCCAGACTCACCTCTACCACCACCGGCGGCCATGCATGTAGCCGTACACGACTGGGTAGTGAGTCAGCTTAACGCTGAGATCACGGCGGCGTCTGCCCGCATTGCTGAGTTACGCCAGGCAATGACAGCTGAGAGAGCTACCCGACTAGGATACCCCGGAGACTTCAGAGCTGCTTCCCCAGCCATAGCCCGTAGAGAGATCGATGGGATCTAGCTCCGTACCAGGGTTCAGATGAGGATGACATCAGTGGGAGGATACATCCCGGTAGTCGATCCAGAGATGATGATTGCAGGAGTGATGAGGAGGGTGCGTGACCTCACTCGCAGTGATAGTGACTGAGAGATTAGTGACTAGATGTAGACCTTGAAGAAGGCTGAGTGACTTGTCACCAATTTTGATAGGATTGCTAGTAGTAGATAGCGTTCCTAGCCTTTCAGGATACATGACTTATGTATTTTCCTTTCAGTATTTAGAACTAGCAATGTTAGATTGTAATCAGGCATGTATGAACTCGGCTAGTTGTTTCATCCCCAATATATAATTGGGAGATCTTATGAATATATATCGAAGCAGTTATTAAAGAATTGATGTCTATATTAATGCACTTTATAAAACCTGTTAAATAATAAATGACATGCTTATATATGAATAAAATAACCTAACTGTCATAATCATGTGACCAATTTTCCTTATCAGAATAATGCCACCCCGTAGAAGAGGAACCAGGGCACAGCCCGCAGAGTCTGTTAACCAACAACGAGGTGACCCAGTAGTAAATGAGGGAAGTGAAGAAGACATAGACTATAATGAATATGATGAAGAAGAATATGTAGAAGAAGAGGCTGAGGATGCCCATCAGGGAGGGAACCCCGTAAATGAATATATGGAACTGCTAAGAGCAAATCTGAACCAACAGCCTATTCCACCACAGCCCCCTGTTGCCCAACAGACTGCAGATGCTGTCTTTAGAGCCTTCAAGTCCCTCAAACCCCCAGAGTTTCTAGGATCTGCTGACCCCATTGAAGCACGGGCCTGGCTCAAAGAGATAGAAAAGTCCTTCGAGATACTAGGAGTTGAGGAACGACATAAGACCATTTTCGCTTCTTACATGTTGAAAGGAGAAGCTAACTATTGGTGGGAGTCCAAACGAAACCTAGAAACTGATGCTGTGATCCCATGGGATAGATTTACCCGACTGTTCTTAGACAAGTACTTCCCTAGGTTTATGGAAACCCAGATGGAGATTAGGTTTCTGGAGTTGAAACAGGATAAGATGATCGTGGTAGAATATGAGGCCAAATTTACTGAGTTGTCTAGATTTATGCCTGAGTTTGTGAATACTGAAGAAAAGAAAGCGCGAAGGTTCCAGCTTGGTCTGAAACAATGGATACAGAACAGAGTAGCAGTGTTAGAACTGATAGACTATGCCACCTTAGTACAGAAAGCCTCAATTGTTGAAGCTGGTAGTGAGCAGACTGTGAAAGAAAAGGAGAATAAGAAGAGGAAGATAGGAAGCCAAGGAATAGGAACCGGAAACAGGAGCCTTCCAAGTAGGTTCGTCAGGGGATTGGTGTCCCAATCTACAAGAGGCCCCGGATTCAGAAAGGCCCCAAGTGAGAGCGTTGGCCAGGGCGGCGGACAATCTAGGGCAACATTTCATAGCCAACCACGTGCCCCAATACCAGAATGTCAAACCTGTAAGAAGAGGCACCTTGGAGTGTGTAACCAGACAAGAGCCCCTCTGAGATATTACCTGTAGGACCAAATCGGACACCTTTCCAACAGTTGCACCCGGCCCAAAGTAACGTGTTTCCAATGTGGGAAGGTAGGACACATGAAGCGGGATTGCCCAACGTTGAAGCCCCCAGCCTCAGGAATGAGTAGAGCTGCATCTAACCGACCTCCAGCCGCTAGGACCTTCAACATGACTGTTCAGGACGCTGTTCGAAACACTGACGTGATAGCAGGTACCCTTTTGTTAAATTCTGAACATGCAAATGTCCTATTTGATTCTGGAGCCACCAAGTCTTTTATATCTCAAGATTTTGCTAGCAAGTTAAAACTTAATGCCATACCCTTACGTGAGGTATTACGAGTGAAAATAGCAAACAAAGAAATAATCCCTGTAAATCAAATATACCCTAAGTGCAAGCTGAAATTAGAAGAGGAGATTTTCGAGGTCGACTTAATACCATTCGCGTTAGGAGAATTTGATGTGATCTTAGGAATGGATTGGTTATCTCTCGTAACGGAGCACAAATAGATTGTGAATAGAAGAAAGTTAAGATAAGAGTGCGGAATGATAAAGAAGTAGTGTTTAAAGGTCAACGACAGAACTAGAAATTTTTGACCATGCTTCAAGCAAAAAGATTGTTGAGGAAAGGTAACGAGGCCTATTTGGCTTATGTGATAGATACCCAGAAGGAGGTCCCCAACATACAGGACATACCCATAGTAAACGAATTCAGGGATGTATTTCCAGAAAACTTACCAGGATTACCACCTGACAGAGAAATCGAGTTCGCTATAGAGTTAGCACCAGGGACGGCGCCAGTATCCAAGGCCCCATATAGGTTAGCCCCAGTTGAGATGAAAGAACTAGCTTCTCAACTGCAAGAATTATTAGATAACGGAATGATAAGGCCCAGTATGTCACCATGGGGAGCACCAGTACTATTCATAAAGAAAAAGGACGGCAGCATGAGATTATGTATAGACTATCGAGAGCTGAATAAGCTGACTATAAAGAATAGGTACCCTCTTCCCAGAATTGATGACCTATTCGACCAACTCAAAGGAGCTGTACATTTTTCCAAAATAGATTTAAGGACAGGATATCACCAGTTGAGAATCAAACCGGAAGATATACCAAAGACTGCTTTTCGCACTAGGTATGGACACTATGAGTTCTTAGTCATGTCGTTTGGATTAACCAATGCACCCGCAGCCTTTATGGATTTAATGAACAGAGTGTTCAAAAAGTACCTGGACATATGTGTGATAGTTTTTATAGATGATAAATAGATCTACTCAAGGACAGAGCAAGAACATGCGGAACATTTGAGGATAGTCTTAGAAATCTTGAGTAATGAAAAATTGTATGCCAAGTTTTCGAAGTGCGAATTTTGGCTGAGAGAAGTTCAGTTTTAAGGACATGTGGTGAGTAGCAAAGGAGTTTTAGTTGACCCCGCCAAGATAGAGGCGGTATCCAATTGGGAAAGACCAGCAACCCCGACAGAGGTTAGGAGTTTCGTAGGTTTAGCAGTTTATTACCGGAGATTCGTGCAAGACTTCGCTAAGATAGCCGGTCCACTGACTAGACTTACCCGGAAGGCGGAAAAGTTCGTATGGACGGAAAAGTGTGAAGAGAGTTTTCAAGAACTGAAAAAGAGGCTGGTGTCAGCACCAGTGCTCGCTCTTCCCGATGGAAAGGGAGATTTTGTGATATACAGCGACGCATCACTTAAAGAATTAGGATGTGTACTAATGCCAGCACGGCAAGGTTATAGCGTATGCCTCTCGACAATTGAAGGAGTATGAGAGCCGATAACCTACGTATGACCTAGAATTAGTAGCCATAGTATTTGCCCTAAAAATTTGGAGACATTACCTATACGGTGAGAAATGCGAGATCTACACTGACCATAAAAGCCTCAAATATATATTTACTCAGAAGGAACTAAACATGAGACAGAGGAGATGGTTAGAGTTGATAAAGGACTACGACTGTGAAATTTTGTATCACCCGGGTAAAGCCAATGTGGTGGCTGATGCCCTTAGTAGGAAGGAAAGACTCAAAATGATAATGACATCGGAGGAATTAGTTAAGGAATTTGAGAAGATGGAATCGACGTAAGAATGACCGGTAAGAGAACGGAAGGATTATTTGAGATTAACCTAGTACCAGAACTGACTACAAAGATACGAGTATGTCAGGAAAAGAAGATGAGCGAGGAAAAAGGGACATTGACCAGTGAGGAAGTGAGATGCGAGAAGGATGAGGAAGGGATCATGAGGTATGCGTCCCGGATTTGGATTCCGAATGTGCAAGAATTAAAGGACGAGCTGTTGCATAAATGGCACAGCTCTAGATATTCAATCCACCCAGGAAGTACGAAAATGTACCGTGACCTTAAGGAATATTATTGGTGGCCTAACATGAAGAGAGAAGTAGCGGAGTGGGTTAGCAAGTGCTTGACATGCCAAAGAGTGAAGGCGGAACACCAGCGACCTAGTGGACTGTTACGACCCCTAGAAATTCCGGAATGGAAATGGGAACACATAGCTATGGATTTTGTGACAGGCTTACCTATGACAAAGACCAATCATGATGCTATATGGGTTATCATTGATAGACTGACCAAGTCCGCACACTTCCTACCGATAAACGAAAGGTACACCGTAGACAAGTTGGTAGATATTTACTTGAAGGAAATTGTAATAAGACACGGCGTTCCTGTAGCCATAGTGTCAGATAGAGACCCGAGGTTTAATTCCCAATTTTGGAGAAGCTTCCAGGAATGTGTAGGCACCAGACTAAATATGAGTACCGCTTACCACCCCCAGACGGATGGACAAAGCGAAAGGACTATACAGACCCTAGAAGTTATGCTGCGAGTATGTGCCATCGACTTCAAAGGAAATTGGGATGATCACTTACCCCTGATAGAATTTTCTTACAACAATAGCTATCACGCTGGCATAGGAATGCCCCCGTATGAAGCTCTTTACGGGAGAAGATGTCGCTCTCCCCTATGTTGGGATGAAGTTGGAGAACATAAGCTATTAGGACCAGAGTTAGTCCAGCAGACCAAAGAAATGGTGAAACTCATCAGGAAGAGACTGGCAGCAGCCCAGGACAGACAAAAGAAGTACGCCGATCAGTCCAGGAAGGATAGGGAATATGAAGTAGGAGATTCGGTGTTATTGAAGGTATCTCCGTGGAAAGGAGTGATGAGATTTGGAAAGAAAGGGAAGCTGAGTCCCAGATTTATAGGACCCTTTGAAATTTTGAGGAGGATAGGACCTCTAGCTTACGAGCTCGCCTTGCCTCCTAATTTGCGACAAGTACACAGCGTGTTTCATGTATCCATGTTGAGAAAGTACCATGCCGATGCTCGACATGTAATAGAGTACGAGCACGTAGATATACAACCAGACCTGACCTACATCGAGCAGCCAATAAGGATAATGGACCAGAAAGAACAAATGCTGAGGAACAAAATGGTGAAGCTAGTTAGGATCTTGTGGAGAAATCAAAATGTTGAGGAATCAACTTGGGAACTTGAAGACACCATGAGGAATAGATATCCCCACTTATTTTCTAGTTGATTCCGGGACGGAATCCTTGTTAGAGGGGAAGACTGCAATAACTCGAATTTTTGAGACCCTGTAAAACGTTTAATGAATAGTAACCCTGTCAGACGGGAAAACTTTTGAGCCCACACTATATAGTGCATAAGAAAATGAGTTTCGGAATAGATATTACGACTTTACGTACCAAATAAGTGTATGTAAACGCTATTAGTTTTCGAAGAAAACGAACTCTGAAAAACAACCGTAATTACAACTTA
The DNA here is from genome assembly GCF_009905375.1 of Apium graveolens. Lineage (NCBI taxonomy): Eukaryota > Viridiplantae > Streptophyta > Magnoliopsida > Apiales > Apiaceae > Apium > Apium graveolens. The sequence continues at coordinate 153,556,268 of NC_133647.1, read as the reverse complement.
TCAAGGATTACGGGAATCACAATGTAAGAACGAGATTAAAATCCTACGGATTTATATTCAATTAGGATAAATAAAAATATAAGGGATAGAAATGAAAAGAATTACATTGCGAACCAATTACGAATAAGTATTGTGGAGAACGTTTAAGTAACCGAGCGAACGCGTAAACGATTAATTAAACGTAACGCACTAACTAAACCATGGTAAGGAAGTAACCATGGTTACTACATCAAATAGTAAGCTAACCGTAGGATGACCAAGCTAGCTAGCAAATAGTGTGCTAAGGAGCTAACCTTGTAGTTTAGCTTGTAAGCTAGTAAGCTACAAAGATTTGTCCATGGATTTGAAGACAAGGAATAAACCTAGAATGCTATACTAGGAAGAACAAAAATCAAGCTGCAAGATATCAACTCACCTTCCAAGAAGCAACCTAAAAATTCTTCCAAGAGAAGCAACCAAGGGCTATAAATACCCCCCTCCACCCCCATTTTTCTCTTCCATTCGGCAATTTGAAGAAAAAAGAAGAAATGGCAATTCAAAACTCCAAGCTCTAGTTCTTGTAAAATCCTACAATTATTTCCCAAGTCTCCTAGAAACTAAACTAAGGTAAGAAAAAATCTTTCATCTCTTTTTATCAAGGTTTGATGGGTGGAATAAATTCAAGAAGTTCACTAGTGAATAGTGTGAATATTAACCTCTCTTTGGTTCTTGATTTTTAATGGTGGTTTTAGGTTCCAAAAATCATACCAAGCACTTCCAAGCCTCCACCATCCTCAAGAACACATCTCAAGCTTTCAAGAAAGGTAAAAATCTTTGGCCTAACTTTATTTAAGGTTCATGTTTAAGATCCATTTAGTGGGTATTAGTAAACCTAGCATACTAAGTGTTGTTTATGAAATCTTAATGATTAAGTTAAGTAGATTTAAGGTTGGTTGTTGTTGCCTCAAGAACATGATGTTCTTGAGAGGAGTTTGTGTGTTGATGATGATATGATGATTGTTGGTGGTTGTGTTGATAGTTAGGGCATAAACGAAACCCCGATCATAAACGTAACTTCGTTAAAACTAACAAACCGTAACTTTAAGTTTCTGCAGAAAGTCTCGAAGTTGTAAACTGTAGATTCTTGAGAAATAACCTTTTTTTAAGATAGAAAATGTTATAAGGATCGTTTAGGCGCTTGAATCACTTAATTCCGATTTACGGATCAAAAGTTATGATCGTTTTAGTAAAAGTGTTTTACGCGACAAAAACTGCTACAAATCACGAATTTTGAAAATATAAAGGATAGACTTAAATTATTCTTAAATCATGAAATTTTTACAGAGAGTAACCTGTGGAGTTTCCTAACTGTCATAAAAAATTCAATTGAAAATAATGATTTCTCAATTTTATAAAAATATTGGAGCCGAGACCGCGCGAGTAGAAACCGTAAGAATCCTTAAGCGGAGCCGACAACGATAATGAGAATGAACTCAAGATACTTAGGAAAATGAAGCGACCATAAAGTGTTTATGACTTAAAATAAATGTTAAGGGTAGTATGAGTTGAGAGGGTGTATAATGAGTAGCGCATGAGTGCGAATTACCGTGAATTAGGGCGGAACCTAACGAAATGAAATGTGTTTATGGTTATAGATTTCCGAGCGGAACCTAGAGCATCCTCCACCTCGAGATACCCAGACAAGTTTACAAACCCAACTCCATTTTACTGTTGTGTTGTGAAAAGATTGTGTTACTATCATCGCATAAATGCTATGTTTTCCATGATACGTGGTTTTGAATTTTTGCATGATATAGCGATGTTGTACGATAAGTATATATCGTGAAATGTTATTTCGCTTTAAGCGTAATGTATGATAGAAGACCGAGGGTCGGTCGGGATTTAAGATAAAACCCGGAAATCGCTCCGGAGGTATTATAGGACGGATATAAGTCCATAATAGTATGTTTTAAAGGGACTCATCGTCCACTTACGAAACACTAAAACACCTCGAACTTTTAAAACGATTTCCCAATGAGCATAGTCCCTCAACTATATTTTATTGATTCGGATATTAAATACTATATACGTATTCATTTATTATAGGAGTAGTATACTTCGACGTTTATTTACTCAAACCGATTAATCATTATAGATTATTAATTATGTAAACACAAACTAGTTGAGGAATACTATTTAAATAAATCTTTTAAAAAGAATAACTCATTCGAGGTATGATGAATATCAATTATCATTTAATCATTTATAGACTACTATTTAATTAATGGTTATTTATTTAAGGATTGTTATTGATTTAAAGATCATAGACCCTGATATACCTTCTGATTTAGAAGTATCATTCGAATAATTTCAGATCGTCGGTGAATATTATCCCGACCTATTATTATATTGAATATAGTTTCAAGAAGAAACTTTCCCCTTATTAATTATCTGTTGACAACGGTCAACTCACATCCCTAGTACTTCCTCCGAAATTCTCGGAAGTACGTATATACATATATATACATTTATATTCTAAAAAGATAAACTATCTCTATCAACAAGCAAAACGCTTGGGGAACTTCGATGTGGTTCAAGTTCCCGAGATTGATAGGATGATGTTGAAGGACAATGGAGGGGTAGACTCTGGTACTATATATGCCGGATGGGCTACCAAAGGTACCGCAGGCGAAGGTACTTTGTGTACTCAGGAACTTGTGAAGTATGTGTATACCCGAAAATGGGACACGTAGCCCGAATGCGGCCAGGGTGGTACCCGAGAGATGACAGTATTAGTCCTTTTACTAGTAAAGAAGGTTACTTTCCGTAGGATGACTGATCATCGTATGCGGTGGCTCCTATGAGATGTCCAAAATCTTCCAATTGGAATTGATATGCAATACCGTAACCCAAGCCTAGGTGCTGGGATTACTACTAAGGTATTCACAGGTTATAAAAACCCCCTTAAAAGAATTATTCTCATAAGAAGGTGCGGGACACCAAGAAATCTACTTTTAAATAACACATATATACAATATATAATGTTATTATAAATTCATTTTCATACTGTACATTATTATGCTGAGCATCTTAGCTCACACTTGCTTTCTTAAATTGACACAACACAACAGTGAATCATGATGCCTGCCATGAGAACCACAGCCAGGAAACGGGTAGGAAATGGCCAGCTGTTCCGTAGATTGTTTGGTGCAGTACCTCGGGTAGTCGGAATAAGCTGGATTAGTTTTTGGTTGTTTATAGTTCGGCTTATTTATAAGTATGGTTTATGTAAAATAAGAAATAAGAAGCGTATATTCGGCCGGCGGATTAACCTTACTTAAAGGTCACCCCCGGTAAGACTAATTACATTTGGGTTGTAATAAAATTTCTCTAGTAATGATGGTTCGTTTCCAAGACAATAACCTGTAGTGTGTGTGTGTTAAGTGTGGGGTCGTGAAGCGTGAGTATTTACATATTATAGTGTGAGTTGTGTGAGATTAGATAGCGTGGCTTTCGAGACTCCTGACCCCGGGTTTTGGGGCGCCACAGCCGTCGTAAAGTCCGATTACCCTAGACTGTTTTTGTTCTTAACATTAGGACCCGTGAAATCACTGTTAGGTTTTGACCATTGCCATTATTAGATAGTTCATGTTATGAGCTTTGTTTTGATATGTGGTTCGTTTGAATCCGATTTACGGTTTAGGAGAAACGACCATTTTAAGTAACGGCGTTTCGCGACCGAACCATTACCCCTCGCCTTACTTTGAAATCTTGGTTAAGGCCCTTAAATGACTAATTGGAGTATGAAACATCTATGTAAAGTGGATTAGGTAGTTGGTAAGGTGCTCGCGAAAGAATCGCCTTAAAACTCTTAATGGTTAATTTATTCAAAATGGTGGAGCCGAGGGTACTCGAATGACTTGTATGATTCGTTAAGCGTATAAGTTACCATAAGTGAACATTAGGGTTCAATTGGTTAAAGTCTAGTTTCTTAAGCGACCGGGGTTTAATTCCGACTTATATTGTTGTTTATAGGTTATCAGACCCACTCTAAGCTTAAGTCTATCCGGGAACACTCAGGCAAGTTTTCTACCCGTTATACTGTTGATGTGATGTATATATGTATATGCATTATCTTGTGATAAGTGCATGAATGTTATTAGCAAATCTTGCGATATATTGGAGCATGCTGATTTGGTATATATGCATGTCTATTTCGTAATCTTGATATATAATTGTTGATTCAATTGCTTATAAGTTGCATAATACCTATGCTAGAGATAAGCAGTAGTTGCGTATACCCTTAGTATAGGGGACCCAAAGGTGAACATTTTTCTAAACCGGGAGTCGATGTTCCCGAGTATATTATATATATATATATTGATATAGTTTTCAAAACTATTAATCGAATAAGTTTTATTCGATAACTTTACTTTATTTAATGAATATTAATTTGAATATTCATTCGAGGACTTAAGACTCCGTTTATTTTATTTAATGAATATTATTTTGAATATTCATTTGAGGACTTATGACTCCGCTTATTTATTAAATAATATTCTTTATTTTATTAAAGAATAATGTTTCGATAATCAAACTTCATTTTGATTATTCCAATAAAGATCGTACTTTCGTATAAGTATATCTTTGGTTATTTATTATTCATTTTAAGTATAAGTTTTAAAACTTTTACTTCAATTATTTTTATAAGGATTATCCTTATGGGAATATTATTTAAATAATAATATTCAGATATTTTCCAATATATCGGGACTGATTTATTTCATTAAATCAGCATTACTCCAAACATTCTTAAAAATATTTTCGAGTCTTCAAAATGATTTTAAAAGTTAGAGCGGATCCCAAAACTCGTTTTCGGATTTAAGATCTTCCTTTCGAAGGAGACTTGAATATTCGCTCAAAAATCTTAGGGATCCGGCTCTATGGTGTATTTTATATTCACAACGAGATTGTTGTTTTGAGAAAACAATTTGATTACATGCCCAACGTTCGGGAAGTAAGTCAATCTAATTGAGTCGGCATAAGCGACAGGCCGGGGTACGGTCTATGAAGGTGTAAGAGGTTGGGTGACAATCCATCCACGCGTGAGTGGCCGGGTAACGGTCTAGTACGAGGTCCTAATGCGGCCAGGGTGATGACCGGCGAGGAATTCATCCATCTACAGTAGAAAAGGTTACTTATTGGTATCTTTGCCTGATCAGCAAGATATCGGGTTTATGCCAAAATTCTTTTCTTTCCAAATTCATTGGATATTGCAACTCTGTTCATACTTTATATGACAGAGGTTTTCAGGAAATGTATGAGATATATATATATGGATATATATATATATATATATATATATCGGGACTTAATGAAGTATCTCCTAACTTCATTTCATTCAATAATATTTCAAAGATTGAATCTATTCAAGTCTTATCTTGTAGTCTCATATGTGTGATGAACTTTTAAAACTAATTATAACTTGAGCGGTGGTAGTTCAAGTAGTATTCGGAAAAGATATAAGTATATTGGAGTGTCTTGTAACTTCATCTTTTAAACTTATATCTAGTAAATGATTATCTTGTGCATGTCAAAGATTTTCAGAAAAACGTTGAGACAAGGTTAGATATATCAGATCACCTTGCAACGATATTTTTATACAGTTATAAACTGGAACTCTGTGGATGTTATACATGTCAAAGGATTTCAAATATTGTAAAAAGTATATATATGTATATATATACTGAATATTTTGCGACTTGGTCGCGTTAAGATGTCAGCTTGGTTCATTTCTTTTGACCAAGACTTTCATGAGTACTATGAGAATGCTCATATATTGTTAATTATTATATATATTATTTTAGTGGGCATATTGCTCACCCTTGCTTTCTTCTTTCATCACACAACAACAGATAGACAAGATGATCAGGACCAAGCTCCCAACTCGTGAACGGATAGGAAACGTTCCGCAGTTTCCTATAAGCGTTGATGCCGTTGTTGCTGAGGTAGGATCTACCAATAGGCTAGGCTTTCAACTTTTGATGTACCAGACTTATGTATATTTATGAATTGTAATAATGGCAAAGAATATGTAAATTATTCAGAAACCTTTTTTAAGGTGAAACGGTTTATAATTGTGGAATAAAATGACTTGTGTTATTTTTGGTATTCATCTCTGAGACTATAACTTGTGGTGTGTGTGTGTATATTGTGGGGTCACAGTACGCAGTAGTTGGTTGATTATTAAGATTAAGTATTATTAAGGGAAATGGAACTCGTGACAACCCGGATCCCCGACCCCGGATTTGGGGGTGTTACACATGAAGAAAGTTTAAAGTTGGTTTTCTTCTTTTGAACAATTGATAGGGAGTCATGCCTTTTGCCTGATTGATTAGAGAAATATTCTGAGTGTAACATGCACAGTTAACAGCCTCAGCCCAAAAGTATGTTGGGAGTTTTGACTCTTCAAGCATTGATTCTGCATCTGTAGAGTTGAAGTCAGCCAAGTACACATTTCCTTTTCTAACTCCAGTTAGAACCACTTTGTTGTCCTTCTTATTTGTGACAACACAGGCTTCAGAATTGAAGGAAACAGTATTTCCTCTGTCACATAGTTGACTGATGCTCAATAGATTGTGTTTGAGACCATCAACTAATGCAACTTCATCAATGATGACATTTTCCTTTGAAATCAAGCCATATCCCATAGTGAACCCTTTGCTGTCATCTCCAAAGGTTATGCTAGGGCCAGCTCTCTCCTTGAACTCTGTGAGCAGGGTGAAATCTCCTGTCATGTGCCTTGAACAACCACTGTCCAAGTACCATAGATTCCTTCTTTTTCCCTGCACACAACAAAAATCAATCAAGTTTATTTTGGTACCCAAGTTTCCTTGGGTCCAGCCTTGTTAGTCTTTTTCCTAGACTTCATTCCTCCTGCATCCTTTGACTTAGGTAACTTTGGGTCTACCTTGGTCTCGGATGTAGTTGGTTGAAGTGTAGGGTTAGTCACAGAATCATTTAGCACATTTGGTTGAATTTGATAAGCCATAGATTGTGCAAATATATTATTCCACATAGGCATGTTGTATGGCATTTGAGGCATAGTGAATGCAGTAAAATAAGGATTATTAACATATGGCATGTTTGCAAAATGTGCATGAGGATTCTGATGAGATATAACAGGCATAGCATGCAGAGGTGACATAGACATGTTAGGCATGGAAGGATTTAAAGGCATGGGAGCATTCTTAATAGATTTGCAGTTATTAGATAGATGATTAATACTTTTACAATGCACACAGCTTTTTCTAGGAGCATACTTATCAGGTGTGTAATTGTTGTGTTTGTTAATCCCTACCTTCCCATTTCTATTAGATTTTCTTTTAGTTTCCTTATTATCCTCAACCAACTTAAGCCTATTTTTCAACTGATCTAAAGTCATGTGTCCTATATTCACCTTACTGGCATCTTTGGATGTGCTAGCTCCTTCTTTGACAAAGTTCTTGGAAGTTGAACCAAACTTCTTATTGAGATTTTTCTTTTTAGAATCACTTGCCTATTTTAATTGATGAGCCTTCAACGGATGCTCTTTTTCTTCCTTCGATGGATAACTTTCATCATCCGTTGATTCCACATCCGTTGACAATCCATCAATTAATTCAACTTCCTTTTTGGTTTTCTTCCAGGCATTCTCACAGAGTGATTCAATTCCTTGAACCTTGACAATTTGAGCACTAACATCCCTAGATGTTTTCCAGACCTTGATTACCTCTTGCTCACATTCTAATTGATTAGAAAAAATTTCTACTTTCTTAACAGATTCTTCTAGTTCACTCTCAACAGTCAAGCATTTGATTTTAATCTTTTCAAGCTCAATTACCTTACCCTCTAACACAACATTCCTATCACTTAAAAACACATTATTCTCTTTGATTCTTGTGTTTTCTTTAGCTAGTGATTTAAGGGAAACACGCAAATGATATAATTCATTGGACATATCATTTATGGCTTCATTGCATTCAATATTAGAAAGCTGAGAGAGGTCTGTAGTAATTACCTGGTTGCTTGATGAACTAGTTTCATTTTCATCAGAATTAGCCATCAGGGCTAGGTTGACATATTCCATATCATCATCTTCATTGGCTCCATCTGCTGCCCAATCATCTTGAGTCAGAAAAGCTCTTTCCTTTTGTTTGAGCAAATCAAAATATTTCTTTTTATAATCAACTTGCTCGAATTTCTTCTTATCAGAGGATGGCTTTCTGCACTCATTTACAAAGTGTCCACTTATGCCACAGTTATAACATTTGAACTTAGATTTGTCCACTATGTTCTTGTTTGACTTAGTGAATTTTGCATTTTTCTTGAATTTCATCTTTGCAAACCTCCTGGATAGAAAAGCCAGATGTTCATCAACATCATCAGAGTCATCTTGACTGGAATTGTCTTCAACCTCAACTTCTTGCTCCTTTCCCTTGCTTGATTCTGATTTGCGTGTGCCAATTTTGAGACTTGGCATTGTCTTTTCTTCATTCCTGGCTTCAATCTTCTCATTGTCAGCTACAAGTGCAACTGATCCACCTTTCCTTTTTCCCTTTTCCGACAGCTCATCTTGCTCCATCTCAAGTTCATAGGTCTTCAAAATTCCATATAATCTTTCAAGTGAGAAGTCCTTATAATCTTGAGAATTTCTTAGAAAAACAGTCATAGGCTTCCATTCCTGGTAGAGACCTCAGAAATTTTAAATTGGAATCCTTGACTTGGTACACTCTGCCATACAGCTTCAATCCATTCAACAATTTCTGAAATCTGTTGAAGGTATCATTCAATGATTCTCCTTCTTCAAAATGAAAATATTCATACTATTGAATGAGAAGCTGCATTTTGTTTTCTCTAACTTGCTCAGTACCTTCACAGATAAGTTGCACAGTATCCCAAATTTCCTTAGCAGTTTGGCTGTTAATGACATTGTTAAACATATCTTGATCTAGGCCATTAAACAGAATGTTCATGGCTTTCTTGTCCTTGTGAACCTCTTCAATATCTTCAACAGTCCATTCTGCTTTTGGCTTGGGAATAGACTGTCCAACAGCAACTGTTGCAGTAGCAGCTGTGCCACTTTGTGAGGGATGTGAGGACCATTTTCAATGCAGTTGATGTAGCTTTCATCTTGAGAGAGAAGATGTAAATGCATCTTTACTCATGATGTTAGCAGAATAGATCTTTAAACTCTTTTGATGTTAAGAGCTTGCTCTGATACCAATTGTTATTCCTAGTGGACTAACAATGAGATTTACAGAAGGGGGGTTGAATGTAAATCTCAAAACTTTTTCAAGTTTTGAGCAGATTCTAAGACTAAGTGTTTTGATGAACAAATGTGTGTGAATTGATTTAAGCTAATACAGACAGATATATATTCAAACACAAATGTAAAGAACATAAAGAACTTAAAAACTTTTCTGGTGGATATGTTGTTCCACCAGAGATGTGTTATTTCAGAAAATCTGTGAATCAAAGAATTGATCACAGCTGCATCATAGTACAAACTAGATGATTTTCTCTCTGGATTTTTCTAAACAGCTCTGGAAAATTTACCATCTAATTACTAGCCGCTACTTGGTATATATATCACCAAGTTTACAAGTGAAGACAAAACTGTAAAATACAATTAAAAGATTCTTCACATATTTCTTCTTCATTTCTCTATCCAATGTAATTTAGGTTTAGCTGTGAATCTTTGAATACTTCCTTGTTTGCACCAGAATGGAAATGCTGCTTTTCTTGATTCCTCCAAGAGGCTACCATATTCCAGTTTATTTCTGTCAACCCATTTGCCTCTGTTAGCTTATGAATTGTCACTATCAACTGCTATTGAACTTAGCATCCGTTGAAGCTTTCATCCGTTGATGGCTTTATCCGTTGAAGCTTTATTCGTTGATGCATTAGCAGTTGAAGCTTTATCCGTTGAAGCACTCATCCGTTGATGGATGTTATCCATTGAAGCTTTATCCGTTGATGCATTAGCAGTTGAAGCTTTATCCGTTGAAGCACTCATCCGTCGATGGATGTTATCCATTTAAGCTTTAGAAACATCCGTTGAAGCTTTGTTTCTCATCCATTGAAGGCCTTTAATATCAGTTGATACTACTTCACTTATACAAAATTACAAGGCATGAAATATTTACAATTAGCCCTCCTATTTGCATAAGCACTAGTAGTCAACATGACTTATAATTTCCCACAACATTTAAGAATTACAACTTAAATACAGAGAATGAAATGTGCTACAATACTAAACTTATTTCTAAGTAAACCTACTCCTTCAACGGATAGTCAGACTGGTCTTATCCGTTGAGGCTACAAACACCAGATTTCTACTTAAGTGTTTTGTTGAACTTATCATCAAACTAATATACATATTCCTAACAATCTCCCCTATTTATGTCTACTAGAACTGTAGGAATAAATTTGGGTTTAACTTGATGATAACAAAACACTTATTAAACATATGAACTGAAATAAAGTAGAAATTCAAAAGTGCTGCAAAAGTGTATATACTGAGATAGAATTGAAAAATTACATTGTTTCCAAGGGTGCTCCTTTAGCCTGAGCAGATTAATTCCTTTTCCTTTGATCCCTTGTTTTCTTCCCTAGCCTTCTGTCATTCTCCTCTATTTGGAGTTGGAGTTGTCTGTAGAATTCAGCATCATCTTCTTCATTGATGTCCAACTTAGATTGCATATCCTTGAGAGTTTCATTACTGGCAATCTTGAGCTGATCTTCAAGTCTGAAAAATCTTCTGACTCCTTTATTATCTCTGAACTCCATCAACCAATGAGGTGATTTATGAACTGTAACTCCACGCTCTGGGATGAGTAATGTTCTAGGCAAGGCATTAGGCTCCCACCAAGTTTTCCTTATGCTGGCAATCTTGTTGAGAATCTCAGTTTTGGCAGTCCTGGTAAAGCCAGAATCCCTTTTTATAGCTGAGTAGACTTTAACCAAGGTAGAATAGCCTTCATCTAGAATTCTGTAAAGGGGCCAAGTCCTTTCCCCACTTCCTTTGTATTTGAACACTAGTCTTTCTGGTAGTTGTCTGTAGGAATCTATTCCCCTTACTTCCTCCAGCTCATCCAGATAGAGTTCAATGTCTGTAAACTCCTTTATGTCACAAATGTGAACATAATCATCCTTTGAGGCTTGTGGCTTAGGCTTAGGCTTCTGAGTGAATTTGATTGAGGTTAGAGGGGGTGTTGATTTGATTTTTCTTTTCTGTTTCTTTGATGGTGGAGAAGTGGTTAAGAAGGTGGGCAATTTGATGGTGTCCCAATCAATTGGGTCCTCCTTAGGAGTGATTGTTTCACCATGGATGTTTATGAAGGGGTCAGGCACAAAGGGTTCAGGAATAGAAGGTAGTGGTTTGGATTTTGATTGGGTTTCTTCAGTTTCATCTACAATCTTCCTTTTTGCATTGGCCTTCTTTTTGTTCCCTTTCTGCCATTTCTTTCTTTCCTCACTTCTTTCTTCCACATCATCACTAAACATGTCCCCCATACCTACATCTTCACCCTTGTCTTCAATTTCTTTCTTTTCTTCAGCTTGACTTGACTTTAGCTATTTTTCAAGCTTTGCTTGTGCTCTTTTGTCAGCCTTTAGCTTTTCAGCTTCTTCCTTCAACCTTCTAGCTTCTTCCCTCTTGGCTATTGAGAATTTGGGATGTCCTTGTATCACACAGATACTCTTTCCCTCTCTGAAGATAATAGCCATGTTCATTCTTTCAACCACATCCTTGGTCTCCTTGTGCTTCATGATGTTACCACCCAAAACCTTGTCTTCATCAGGCTTTGGAAGAGGAAAATCCACTCCTTTCAACTGAGCAAGGCTTAGAGGGTTCTTTGTAGAGTCCTTATTGGATCTGTTGTTGGGCTTGAGAACCATAGGTTTCAAATTCTTGGAAGAAGTCTCTCCAACCTTATTCCTCCTTACTGGCTTTAGCTCCATAATAATTGGCTCCACATTTGTGCTATGCTTCACAGATTGTGATTTTGAAGTTGTAGAACCAAAAATTTGTTGCATCCTTTCATCAATTCTCCTCCTTTGCTCTTTGACTTTCATCTCAGCTGCTGCTATCTAGATTAGATCAATTCCATCAAGCTTTCCTTTGATTTAAAGTGTTGGAGAAGTGGTGATGGCAGGAACTAGCACTCTAGATATTTGAACTTTTGTTGATGGCTCTCCTTCCCCTTCCCCTTTATTCTCCCCCTTTTTGTTATCATCAAGGATAGGGGTCAAGCCTTGTGCTTTTTCCAGATGCAATAGTAGACTTGTCTGAGATTGTTGATTTTGAATAATCGTGACCACAAAGTTTTCAATGATTTGAACTCTGTCTTCCAACTTGGCCAGCCTCTTGTCAGCATCAGATTCTCTCCTCAATCTCAGCAACAAATCTTGCATTGTACCATAAGGCATGACTGAATCCAACTTCTCAGAATTGTAGGATTTCAAGTCAGCAATATCCTTTTTGAGTTCATCCACACTCAAATTCTGTCTGATGTGCTGCAACTGCAGGAGATGCAGAGAGTCTAGATGAGCTTGAAAAAATAGCCTTGGTACCAGCATCTGAAGTTTCCTGAAGGGCCTTTTGAATAGCCATAACCTGCTTGACCAAAGCTACACCAAACTGTCCTGGTGTAGATTTCTTTGTCCATGTCCATTCTGGTAAATTTGGAACAGAACTTGGGCCTTCATCTCCCCCTAAGTTCATGATTCCATCCAAAGAAATAGAGTCATCATCATTAGAATTTACTTCAAATTCTTCAGATGGCTCACCAGCTTGAGAAGGCATCCTATTAACAGCAGCTTTATCTCTTTGAAGAGATTCTGAAGTGTGCACTATGTTCAAAATCTGCTCTGCCTCCACATTGCCCTGAGCAACCAACAGTTGATAGGCTGAAACAGGATGAGTAAAAGTGTCAGCATCCAAGGAAATGTTATCAATTTTAGCTTTGTAATGTTGCTGAAATTGTCTTTCCTTTTCAGCATCATCCACAATCATTGACTCACTAGCAATGGCTGGATCCACCCTTATAGCTTCTGTACCTGCTTTTCTCTCATTTTCTCTATATTCTTGCATCAGGGACTCCCCCTGGCTCACACACACCCTCACCCTCACCTATTAAGGTGACACTCCTCTCACTCACTTTTGCCATGCTGGAAGAAATAGCATGCATATTTTGACCCTCAACCTCTCCTTTTGCCTGGGAGCAACCCAGCCTCTCACTCAAATTATCACTCCCTTCCCTCAATCCTAGAAGTGATTGTACAGTAACCATGTCTTCTACACTTGGAATTGATTCAGTTATATGTGTAGAGACCATCAACGGATAGGGAGTATCCGTTGAAGTAGAAACTGATGATATCAACGGATAACTACTGTGAAGCTTATCCGTCGAAGAACAACCACTTGTCAACGGATGAGTGATATCCGTTGAAGAAGGAAAAGATGTAGATATTGAAAGTGACATGATTGTTGAATCTGTGTGGATTGATTTTAAGTGAGGTGACACAAATTCTTCAACTAAGTCTGAAAGAATTGGCTGATGATCCAACAAATCATCTAAAAGATGATGATCACCAGGATTTGAGTGGGGCTCCTCCCTGAGTTTTAAAGATGGAAAATCAGGAACTGATGTGAATATCATATCCACATCCAGATATGGTGATGGAGAATTTGGTGATTGATGTGTGTCTATTATGAGAGAATGGGGCTGTGACTCCACATTTGCTGGAGCCACATCAAGCTGAATTTGAGAAGGCAAAGATACAGGTGGATATATCCGTGCAGTGTGTGCCCCCTGTGTTGAAACTAGGGTTTTAGCCTTTTTTCTTCTTGAAAATGCTTTGATAGGTGAATGTGTGGCTTCAGTGTCCCTCCCTCTTTTGTTCTGTGTCCCTGGTTGGGGACTATTTTCAATAGCTGCATCCTTTTGAGATGATGCAACTAGGGATGTGTTTGAATCCTTTTGAACCACCACAGTCTTTTGATAGACTGTGGCTTCGCTGGCTAGGGTACCACTCACCTCTCCCACCTTATCCTGGGGGTTTTTTTGATGTTCACCCCTCCCCTCACCACTCACACCCTGATCACTCCCTTCAGGGTTTTTGGTAGTTGTTACAACTGTTATCTTTTGAGAAACAACAGAGGTGGTTTTCTTTGACTTGTGTTTTGGAATTTTAGTTTTGGTGGCTTTGGTAGGAATCTGTTGGGACAAAGACACAGATTCCATTGCCACACTAGAAGGCAAAGAAACAATGGGGTTGGAAGAAGTAGGAGTTGCAGAAGTATTTACCTCACTTACCCGAGGTGCATTCATTATTGGTAAATATACCAATGGCACCTGGCTGTTGAGGTTAATTCTTAAAAGGTCTACAAGGACCCTTTTCTCTTGTGCCCAGCATTTGAGTTTATTGCTCTCATTAGTTATGACCAAACCTTCAGCAACATGGTTAGCCAATAACATAAAGAATCTAGCATAGTAGATGTTATGAGGTCTATTAGCTTTGTTACCTAACCTGGAACCTAATTCTAGCATGACATAGTTGCTAAAATTAAAGTACCTATCAGAAACTAGCATATAGAGCATATTAACAAGAGATGAAGTTATGGCATCAAAATTGCTAATCTTCCCAGAGAAAACCTTGATAAAGGCATCTCCAAGAAAACTCCACTCTTTCCTAAGGCCCTTTCTTCTAATGCTCCCTAAACTAGCAGAATCAATAAAATAGCCTATGAATCTAACATAACAGATACATCATTATCAGTGTGTGGTGTCATGGCATTATTCTCAGGTAGCTTAAAGCAAGATTGTATATCATTACAGTTAATACAGTAATCCTTACCTTTGAGAGAGAAAGCAATGGTCATATCTGTGGAATTGAACTCTGTTGTTGTCCAAATCTCCTCAATTACCTCACAATAGATAGTTGGGGCTTCCAGCATTGCATAGCTTAGTTTGCAGTTTTTGATGAAGTCCACCATCTTGTGATAATCAGAGTGGGCTTCAGTATTTTCCACCAAGGCTACGAAATTGTTCTTTTCATAAATAAATCCAGACTGAGACATAATCTTGACTACTGGTGTCATTGTTGTGAGTAGAGGTTGCAGAGAAAGATTGAGAGTTTTGGGAGAGAAAGAGAATAAAAATTGCAAGAAAGCGTAAAGTGAAAATAAGAATTCAAGGGGGCTTTTATACTTTCTCGAATTAAAACGTAAATAGAATGATTAAATAATACTTTTAAGTCAATTACAGTCGTTTGAGAATAAAGAAAACTGTAGAAATTCTGAAAACTATCTTTAATACAAATACATACAACTGTGTATATATGTATCAACGGTTAAGTAAAAGAATCAACGGCTGTGACTCACTTAAAGTGACTGATGTGACACTTCAACGGATAAGGTAAATAGTTATCCGTTGAAGATTAACACAGTTTTATCCGTTGAAGAATAAAATTACCAGAAATATATTTGTCTTTCAACGGATAATGAACATCCGTTGATAGAACAATTTTGGCTTTCAACGGATAGGGAATATCCATTGATAGAATAATCTTTACTTAAAGCCAACTTTGTTCTTGCAACAAATTCATTTCAGGCTTCAATACAGATTATGATGAGGACATGAATTTATGAATAATTAAGCATACCTAGATCACTTACTAATCTTCTGAATGTTGATTCATCAAGTGGCTTGGTAAATATGTCTGCAATCTTCTTTTCACTTGGAACAAAATGAAGTTCCACTGTACCTTTCATCACATGTTCCCTTATGAAGTGGTACTTGATGTCAATGTGCTTGGTTCTTGAGTGTTGCACTGGATTTTCAGTAATGGCAATGGCACTTGTATTGTCACAGAATATAGGAATTTTATCAACAGTTAGTCCATAGTCAAATAGTTGATTCCTCATCCACAGTATATGTGCACAGCAACTACTAGCAGCAATGTACTCAGCTTCAGCTGTTGATGTAGAAACATAATTTTGCTTTTTGCTGAACCATGACACAAGCTTATTCCCTAGAAATTGACAGGTGCCAGTTGTACTTTTCCTGTCTATTTTGCAACCTGCATAATCTGCATCTGAGTAGCCAATTAGATCAAAACCAGACTCTCTAGGGTACCAAATTCCTAGATTTGGAGTCCCTTTGAGATATCTGAAAATCCTTTTAATAGCCACTAAGTGAGATTCTTTAGGGTCAGCTTGAAATCTAGCACAGAGATATGTAGAAAATATTATATCAGGTCTACTAGCAGTTAAATATAAAAGTGAGCCAACCATGCCTCTATAACTTGTAATATCCACAGACTTTTCAGCCTTGTTCAATTCAAGTTTGGTGACAGTGGTCATGGGAGTTTTTGCAGATGAACAATCCATTAAGTCAAACTTCTTTAAAAGATCATAAATATATTTAGTTTGACTAATGAAAATTCCACCACTAACTTTTTTAACTTGTAAACCAAGAAAATAAGTTAGTTCTCCCATCATGCTCATTTCATATTTACTTTGCATTAACTTAGCAAACTTTTTACAAAGCTTATCATCTGTAGAAGCAAATATAATATCATCTACATAAATTTGAACAAGTATTGTAGAGCCATTAACATTTCTAAAGAAAAGAGTTTTGTCAACATTACCTCTTGTGAAGTAATTATCTAGAAGAAATTTTGACAAAGTCTCATACCAGGCTCTAGGTGCTTGCTTTAGTCCATAGAGTGCTTTCAACAGATAATACACATAGTCTAGAAAATTTGGATCTTCAAATCCTGGAGGTTGGCTTACATAAACTTCTTCCTCCAATTCTCCATTCAGAAATGCACTCTTGACATCCATTTGATAGACCTTGAAATTGGCATGGGCTGCATAGGCTAGAAAGATTCTGATGGCTTCAAGTCTGGCAACTGGGGAAAATGTCTCATCAAAATCTATTCCCTCTTGTTGAGAATAGCCTTTAGCAACCAATCTGGCTTTATTCCTTATGACAATGCCATTTTCATCCATCTTGTTTCTGAATACCCATTTTGTGTCAATAGAACTCTTGTTCTTTGGCTTGGGTACCAGCTTCCATACTTTGTTCCTTTCAAATTGGTTTAGCTCCTCTTGCATTGCTAAAATCCAATTTGGATCCAAAAGAGCTTCTTCCACTCTCTTAGGTTCCTCCTGTAATAGAAAGCTACTATACAGACATTCATCTTGAGTAGCCCTTCTAGTTTGCACTTTAGATGTAGCATCACCAATGATCAGTTCAAAAGGGTGATTCTTGGTCCATTTCCTTTGAGGTGGTAGATTAGCTCTAGATGAGGTTGCCTCAGTATTGTCATGATGTGAGATAGAATGTTGATTGGTTGAAACTCCCCCTGAGTTGCTGATCCTTTGAAAGGAATTGGGAGTTCTATCAACTGATGAAGTGAAATGATTATCTGTTGACAGACTGTGATCAACGGATGCTCCATTATGAACTTCAACGGATGATGCACTTTGTCTTTCAACGGATGCTGCATTGCTTCTATCAACGGAAGCTGAATTATGAGTTTCAACGGATGCAGTATTATGTGCATTATCCATAGGCAGATTTTGAATTCTTTTTGAGGTGCCTTCTCCATCATTCTCATCTTCATTATCATCACAATATATCTCAATGTTGTCAAATTTGAGTCCTTCATGATGTCCCTCATCTGTTAGTCCATCAATCTTTTTATCATCAAACATAACATGCACAGATTCCATGACAATGTTGGTTCTTAGATTGAAGACCCTATATGATTTTCCAGCAGAATAACCAAAAAATATTCCTTCATCAGCCTTTGCATCAAACTTCCCTTTGTGATCAGGTTGATTCCTTAGAATGTAGCATTTACAACCAAAGACATGAAGAAAGTTTAAAGTTGGTTTTCTTCTCTTGAACAATTGATAGGGAGTCATGCCTTTTGCCTGATTGATTAGAGAAATATTCTGAGTGTAACATGCACAGTTAACAGCCTCAGCCCAAAAGTATGTTGGGAGTTTTGACTCTTCAAGCATTATTTTGCAGCTTCAATTAGTGATATGTTCTTCCTTTCCACCACACCATTCTGTTATGGAGTCCTTGGAGCTGAGAACTCATGCATGATCCCATTTTCTTCACAGAACAACTTCATGGTTGAATTCTTGAACTCAGTTCCATTGTCACTCCTGATATTCCTTACTTTGAAATCTGGATGATTGTTGACTTGCTTGATATGATTGATAATGATTTCACTAGCTTCATCCTTTGATCCAAGAAAATAAGCCCATGAAAACTTTGAGAAATCATCTACAATCACTAGGCAATATCTTTTCCTTGAAATTGACAATACATTGACTGGTCCAAAAAGATCCATGTGTAGCAGTTGTAATGGTTCATCAATTGCTGATTCAAGCTTCTTACTGAATGATACTTTCTTCTGCTTTCCTTTCTGACAAGCATCACACATTCCATCCCTTGTGAATTCCACTAGAGGCATTCCTCTAACTAAGTCCTTTTTGACTAGATCATTCATTGTCTTGAAATTCAAATGGGATAGCTTCTTGTGCCATAGCCAACTTTCAACTGGACTTGCTTTGCTGAAAAGACAAGTAATTGATTCTGCATCTGTAGAGTTGAAGTCAACCAAGTACACATTTCCTTTTCTAACTCCAGTTAGAACCACTTTGTTGTCCTTCTTATTTGTGACAACACAGGCTTCAGAATTGAAGGAAACAGTATTTCCTCTGTCACATAGTTGACTGATGCTCAATAGATTGTGTTTGAGACCATCAACTAATGCAACTTCATCAATGATGACATTTTCCTTTGAAATCAAGCCATATCCCATAGTGAACCCTTTGTTGTCATCTCCAAAGGTTATGCTAGGGCAATCTCTCTCCTTGAACTCTGTGAGCAGGGTGAAATCTCCTGTCATGTGCCTTGAACAACCACTGTCCAAGTACCATAGATTCCTTCTTTTATCCTGCACACAACAAAAATCAATCAAGTTGATTTTGGTACCCAAGTTTCCTTGGGTCCAGCCTTGTTAGTCTTTTTCCTAGACTTCATTCCTCCTGCATCCTTTGACTTAGGTAACTTTGGGTCTACCTTGGTCTCAGATGTAGTTGGTTGAAGTGTAGGGTTAGTCACAGAATCATTTAGCACATTTGGTTGAATTTGATAAGCCATAGATTGTGCAAACATATTATTCCACATAGGCATGTTGTATGGCATTTGAGGCATACTGTATGCAGTAAAATAAGGATTATTAACATATGGCATGTTTGCAAAATGTGCATGAGGATTCTGATGAGACATAACAGGCATAGCATGCAGAGGTGACATAGACATGTTAGGCATGGAAGGATTTAAAGGCATGGGAGCATTCTTAACAGATTTGCAGTTATCAGATAGATGATTAATACTTTTACAATGCACACAGCTTTTTCTAGGAGCATACTTATCAGGTGTGTAATTGTTGTGTTTGTTAATCCCTACCTTCCCATTTCTATTAGATTTTCTTTTAGTTTCCTTTTTATCCTCAACCAACTTAAGCCTATTTTTCAACTGATCTAAAGTCATGTGTCCTATATTCACCTTACTGGCATCTTTGGATGTGCTAGCTCCTTCTTTGACAAAGTTCTTGGAAGTTGAACCAAACTTCTTATTGAGATTTTTCTTTTTAGAATCACTTGCCTATTTTAATTGATGAGCCTTCAACGGATGCTCTTTTTCTTCCTTCAACGGATAACTTTCATCATCCGTTGATTCCACATCCGTTGACAATCCATCAATTAATTCAACTTCCTTTTTGTTTTTCTTCCAGGCATTCTCACAGAGTGATTCAATTCCCTGAACCTTGACAATTTGAGCACTAACATCCCTAGATGTTTTCCAGGCCTTGATTACCTCTTGCTCACATTCTAATTGATTAGAAAAAATTTCTACTCTCTTAACAGATTCTTCTAGTTCACTCTCAACAGTCAAGCATTTGATTTTAATCTTTTCAAGCTCAATTACCTTACCCTCTAACACAGCATTCCTATCACTTAAAAACATATTATTCTCTTTGATTCTTGTGTTTTCTTTAGCTAGTGATTTAAGGGAAACACGCAAATGATATAATTCATTGGACATATCATATATGGCTTCATTGCATTCAATATTAGAAAGCTGAGAGAGGTATGTAAGAATTACCTGGTTGCTTGATGAACTAGTTTCATTTTCATCAGAATTAGCCATCAGGGCTAGGTTGACATATTCCATATCATCATCTTCATTGGCTCCATCTGCTGCCCAATTATCTTGAGTCAGAAAAGCTCTTTCCTTTTGTTTGAGCAAATCGAAATATTTCTTTTTATAATCAACTTGCTCGAATTTCTTCTTATCAGAGGATGGCTTTCTGCACTCATTTGCAAAGTGTCCACTTATGCCACAGTTATAACATTTGAACTTAGATTTGTCCACCATGTTCTTGTTTGACTTAGTGAATTTTGCATTTTTCTTGAATTTCATCTTTGCAAACCTCCTGGACAGAAAAGCCAGATGTTCATCAACATCATCAGAGTCATCTTGACTAGAATTGTCTTCAACCTCAGCTTCTTGCTCCTTTCCCTTGCTTGATTCTGATTTGCTTGTGCCAATTTTGAGACTTGGCATTGTCTTTTCTTCATTCTTGGCTTCAATATTCTCATTGTCAGCTACAAGTGCAACTGATCCACCTTTCCTTTTTCCCTTTTCCAACAGCTCATCTTACTCCATCTCAAGTTCATAGGTCTTCAAAATTCCATATAATCTTTCAAGTGAGAAGTCCTTATAATCTTGAGAATTTCTTAGAGAAACGGTCATAGGCTTCCATTCCTTTGGTAGAGACCTCAGAAATTTTAAATTGGAGTCCTTGACTTGGTACACTCTGCCATACAGCTTCAATCCATTCAACAATTTCTGAAATCTGTTGAAAATATCATTCAATGATTCTCCTTCTTCAAAACGAAAATATTCATACTATTGAATGAGAAGCTGTATTTTGTTTTCTCTAACTTGCTCGGTACCTTCACAGATAAGTTGCACAGTATCCCAAATTTCCTTAGCAGTTTGGCTGTTAATGACATTGTCAAACATATCTTGATCTAGGCCATTATAAAGAGTGTTCATGGCTTTCTTGTCCTTGTGAACCTCTTCAATATCTTCAATAGTCCATTCTGCTTTTGGCTTGGGAATAGACTGTCCAACAGCAACTATTGCAGTAGCAGCTGTGGCCATTTTGTGAGGGATGTGAGGACCATTTTTAATGCAGTTGATGTAGCTTTCAGCTTGAGAGAGAAGATGTAAATGCATCTTTACTCATGATGTTAGCAGAATAGATCTTTAAACTCTTTGTATGTTAAGAGCTTGCTCTGATACCAATTGTTATTCCTAGTGGACTAATAATGAGATTTACAGAAGGGGGGTTGAATGTAAATCTCAAAAAAAATTCCAGTTTTGAGCAGATTCTAAAACTAAGTGTTTTGATGAACAAATGTGTGTGAATTGCTTTAAGCTAGTACAGACAGATATATATTCAAACACAAATGTGAAGAACACAAAGAACTTAAAAACTTTTCTGGTGGATATGTTGTTCCACCAGAGATGTGTTATTTCAGAAAATCTGTGAATCAAAGAATTGATCACAGCTGCATCCTGGTACAAACTAGATGATTTTCTCTCTGGATTTTTCTAAATAGCTCTGGAAAATTCACCATTTAATTACTAGCTGCTACTTGGTATATATATCACCAAGTTTACAAGTGAAGACAAAACTGTAAAATACAATTAAAAGATTCTTCACATGTTTCTTCTTCATTTCTCTATCCAATGCAATTTAGGTTTAGCTGTGAATCTTTGAATACTTCCTTGTTTGCACCAGAATGGAAATGCTGCTTTTTCTTGATTCTTCCAAGAGGCTACCACATCCCAGTTTGTTTATGTCAACCCATGTGCCTCTGTCATCTTATGAATTGTCACTATCAACTGCTATTGAACTTAGCATCCGTTGAAGCTTTCATCCGTTGATGGCTTTATCCGTTGAAGCTTTATCCGTTGATTCATTAGCAGTTGAAGCTTTATCCGTTGAAGCACTCATCCGTTGATGGATGTTATCCGTTGAAGCTTTATCCGTTGATGCATTAGCAGTTGAAGCTTTATCCGTTGAAGCACTCATTTGTTGATGGATATTATCCGTTGAAGCTTTAGAAACATCCGTTGAAGGCCTTTAATATCAGTTGATACTACTTCACTTATACAAAATTACAAGGCATGAAATATTTACAATTAGCCCTCCTATTTGCATATCCACTAGTAGTCAACATGACTTATAATTTCCCACAACATTTAAGAATTACAACTTAAATACAGAGAATGAAATGTGCTACAATACTAAACTTATTTCTAAGTAAAGCTACTCCTTCAACGGATAGTCAGACTGGTCTTATCCGTTGAGGCTACAAACACCAGATTTCTACTTAAGTGTTTTGTTGAACTTATCATCAAACTAATACACATATTCCTAACAACTTGGCCTGGATCATTCTCAAAAATTTCCACCGCTCCATATGGAAACACAATTTTGATAACAAACGGCCTTGACCACCTCGACTTCAAATTCCCAGGAAAAAGATGGAGACGAGAGTTGAACAAAAGAACTTGTTGCCCCGACACAAATGATTTGAGCACTAAATCCCTATCGTGCCACCTCTTGACTTTCTCCTTATATATTTTGTTGTTCTCATACGCTTGAAGTCGAAACTCATCAAGTTCATTCAATTGAAGCATCCTCTTCTTACCAGCTGCATCCATATCAAGGTTCAATTTCTTCAAAGCTCAATATGCCTTGTGCTCTAGCTCCACAGGAAAATGACATCCTTTACCATAAACCAATTTAAATGGAGACATGCCTAGCGGAGTCTTGTATACAGTCCGATACGCCCAAACAGCTTCATCCAGCTTCAAAGACCAATCCTTCCTCGATGGACATACAACTTTTCCTGAAATACGCTTGATCTCTTTGTTAGATACCTCAGCTTGACCAATAGTCGGAGGATGGTAGGCTGTAGCAATGTGATGATTCACATTATATCTTTGCATCATAACAGTGAACTTGTGATGGCAGAAATGCGATCCCTCGTCACTGATTATGACTCTTGGAGTCCCAAATCTTGTGAATATCTACTTGTGAAGAAAATTAAGCACTACCTTCGCATCATTTGTCGGCAAAGCTTTAACTTCCACCCATTTTGATGCCAATAAGATATATTGATTATTGCAAGATGAGACAAATGGCCCCATGAAGTCAATTCCCCAAACATCGAAGACCTCAACCTCGACTAGCATATTAAGAGGCATCTCATCCCTCTTGGACATATTACCAACACGCTGGCAGTGATCACACTTCAAAACGAACCGATGCGCATTCTTAAACAATGTAGGCCAGAAGAATCCTGCTTGAAGGATACGAGCTGTTGTCTTTTGTCCACCATAGTGGCTTCCATAAACAGTCGAATGATAGTCTCGCAAGATACCCTCCGTCTCGCTATACGGAATACATCTCCTGATGATTTGGTCAGCTCCTTGCCGAAACAAAAATGGCCCATCCCACATGTACCACTTCACCTCGTGAAGAAACTTCTTCCTTTGAGCAGAAGACAAGTCTGGAGGCATAATATTGCTCACAAGGTAGTTCACAATGTCTGCGAACCACGGTTCTTCCTCTTGCACCCCAAACAATTGCTCATCAGGAAAAGACTCATTTATCAATGTCTTATCTTGTGAAGTCGCATTTGGATCTTCTAAACGAGAAAGATGATCATCAACTTGATTCTCGGTAACTTTCCTATCCTTGATCTCCAACTCAAACTCCTGAAGTAAAAGAACCCACCGAATCAATCTAGGCTTCGAGTCCTTCTTCGAGACGAGATAGCGAATATCAGTGTGATCAGTGAAAACTGTCACTTTCGTCCCAAGCAAATAAGAATCAATCTTCTCAAAACCGTAGACAATGTCTAAGAGTTCCTTCTCAGTAGTAGTATAGTTCAGTTGAGCACCATTGAGGGTCTTACTAGCATAGTAGACCACATGAAATATATTGTTCTTCATTTGCTCAAGAATTGCTCCAACTGTATAGTCACTTGCATCGCACATCATTTCAAAAGGCGCATTCCAATCAGGTGTAGTTATGATAGATGTCGTAATCAAACTCTTCTTTAAGCTCTCAAAAGTAGCTAGACACTCATCATCAAACTTGAAAGGGACATCTTTCTCCAATAAATTGCACAACGGTTTAGAGAAGTCCTTGATGAACCGCCTATAGAAACCCGCTGATCAAGAAAACTACGAATCCCCTTAACATAAATTGGTGGATGAAGGTTTTCAATGACCCCCGCCTTGGCTTTGTCTACCACAAGACCTTTACTTGAGACCTAATGTCTTGTTGCACCATAAAGTGACATTTCTCCCAGTTAAGAACCAGATTGGTCTCAACACACCTTTTAAGAACTGCGCCAAGATTGTGTAAGCACTCATCAAAAGAATCCCCGAACACAGAAAAATCATCCATGAACACCTCCACATTCTGACCAATCATGTCAGAGAAGATAGCCATCATGCATCTTTGAAATATGGCAGGTGCACCACACAACCCAAAAGATACTCTTCTAAAGGCAAAGTACCAAACGGACATGTGAAGCTAGTCTTTTCCTGATCTTCTGGAGTGATGCAATATGACTATAACCCGAATAGCCATCCAGAAGATAATAGTATTCATGCCCAACCAACCTGTCAAGCATCTGATCAATGAAAGGGAAGGGGGAAGTGATCCTTCCTCGTGGCCTTGTTCAGCTTCCTGTAATCCATGCAAACTCTCCACCCTGTGACTGTTCGAGTAGGAATGAGCTCATTCTTCTCATTGTGATACCTCATTTCTTCGGCATACACTGAACTGGACTCACCCAAGAACTGTCAGAAATAGAATAGATGATCCCTGCAATCAGCCACTTGAGAATTTCCTTCTTCACAACCTCTTTTATTATCGGATTTACCCTTCTTTGTTGCTCAACATTTGGCTTACTTCCTTCCTCTAGCAGAATTTTATGCATGCAATAAGAAGGGCTGATTCCCTTGATATCTGCTATAGTCCATCCAATTGCCGATTTGAACTCTCTCAGAATTCTTAAGAGCCTTTCCTCATCACTACCTGAAAGGTCAGAGACAATAATAACAGGCAAAGTAGTTGCATCACCTAAAAATGCATACCTCAAATATTCAGGCAACGGTTTGAGCTCGATTGTAGGAGCTTCCTCAATAGATGGCTTGAGATGCCCCTCAGCATTTTTTAGTTCTGACATTCCAAGAGATTCAAAAGGTATATCTATCCTTCTCTTCCAACGAGAAGCATTCAAATACTGTAACTGCTCGTCAACTTCATCATCTTCACAATCTGAATTTCCCAACAAGGCTTTCTTTAAGGCATCAGACCTTAGCATTTGATCAAGTTCTGAAGTAACCACAAAATCGACCAATTCCACTTTTAAGCATTCCTCATTATCAGTAGGAAATTTCATGGCATTGAAAACATTAAAAGTCACATCCTGATCCAGTACTCGTATAGCAAGCTCACCCTTCTACACATCAATCAAGGCTCGGCCAGTAGCCAGGAATGGTCTTCCCGAGATTATGGGAATCTTTTTATCCTCCTTGAAATCAAGAATTACAAAGTCAGAAGGAAAGATGAGTTTGTCCACCTTGACCAAGACATCCTCCACAATGCCTCGTGGATATGTAATAGAACGATCGGCCAACTGTAAGGACATATAAGTAGGCTTTGGATCAGGTAAATCCAACTTCTTGAAGACAAACAAAGGCATCAGATTGATGCTAGCTCCCAAAACACATAAACACTTGTCAAACGACAAGTTTTCGATATTGCAAGGTATAGTGAAGCTCCCAGGATCTTTAAGCTTCGGAGGCAACTTTCGTTGCAGCACAGCAGTGCATTCCTCCGTAAGAGCAACGGTCTCTAAGTCATCGAGCTTCACTTTCTGAGAGAGAATACATTTCATAAACTTCGTATAGCTAGGAATCTGTTCAAGAGCTTCATCGAAAGGTATATTGATATGAAGTTTCTTGAACACCTCCAGAAACTTAGCAAACTGCTTATCCAACTTTTGCTTCTGCAACCTCTTAGGAAAAGGAGGTGGAGGATAGACCTGTTTCTCCCCTGTATTACCCTCACGAGGAGTGTGTTCCATAGTTTTCTTCCTTGGTTCCACTTATGCTTCCTTCTGCACATCTTCTTCAGCCACATCTTCAGATTCTGGAACTTGAGCTTTTTCTTGGCTTGCAACCTTCCCAGACCTCAATGTAATTGCCTTAACCTGCTCTTTTGCTTCCTTCTTTCCTGGAACTTCTGTATCACTAGGAACTGTACCAGGTTGTCGATTCAGCAAGACATTGCAATTTGCCCAATTTGATTCTCCAAGGTCTTGATCTGCTTGGCTCTTGCACATGAGCCTCAACTCCTCCAATTCATATTTTTCATTAGATTGTTGTAGTTGGAGTTATTTTCTTGGTGCATATTGCAGTTGTTGAAAACCAGGAGGGTTGAATTGCTTTGCTGCATACTGCTGATAAGGCTGTTGCACCGCATTCTGAGTGTTGCTCTAGCTTAAGTTAGGATGATTGCGGTTGTTGGGATGATAGGTGACTGGAACTGGTTGCTGCGACCTCTGAAAGTTGCTCACGAGCTGAGCTGTTTCACTAGAAATAATACACTTCTCCGTCTCATGCGCACCAACACAATGCTCACAAACACTAGTAATCTGATTAACTCCATAATTAGTCAAAAAATCCACCTTCATCATCAAAGCCTTAAGCTGAGCAGCTATAAAAGTAGCTACATCTACCTCCGAAATTCTTGCTACCTTGCCTTGAGGTAGTCTCTGAGAAGGGTTCTGGTATTCATTAGCAGCCATTAGTTCAATCAATTCATAAGCTTCATCATAGCTTTTAGCCCATAAGGCTCCACATGATGCTGCATCAAGCATAGGTCTAGAGTTTGCACCCAAACCATTAAAAAAGCAGTTAATAATCATCCAGTCAGGCATCCCATGATGAGGGCACTTCCTGAGCATCTCCCTGTATCGATCCCAAGCCTCATACAACGATTCTTCAGATTGTTGCGCAAATTGAGTAAAAGCATTCCTGATTGCAGCTATCTTCACCATAGGGAAGAATTTAATTAGAAACTTTTGAGCAAGATCTTCCCATTTGGTGATAGAACCTGCTGGTAGAGAATGTAACCAGTTCTTAGCTTTATCCCTCAGAGAAAACGGGAAAAACCTGAGCTTTATAGCATCTTCAAAAACTCCATTGAATTTGAAAATGTTGCAGATCTCGATGAAATCTCTGATGTGCATGTTGGGATCTTCTATAGGAGAACCACCAAACTGAACTGAATTCTGTATCATCTGAATCATGCTAGCCTTGATTTGAAAAGTGTTAGCCGCGATGGCTGGTCTGACAATGCTAGACTGAATATCATCGATCTTCGGTTGAGAGTAATCCATCAAAGCCTTAGGATTCGCTGTTGGTTCTCCCATCGCGATAACAACTTCTTCTTCAACTTTCTCCTCAACAAAAACTTCTTCAACTACTTCCTCCGCTTTATCCAGTGTTCTCTTTCGAGATCGAGAATGCGTTAGCATAAACGCTCTCTAGAGTACCTGAAAAAGCAACAAGCAAACAAGTAAGTAAAATATCCGAGTCAGTGAACTTTAACGACTACTGATGACAAGAACATAAACTAAAAATTAACACCGAGTCCCCGGCAGCGGCGCCAAAAACTTGTTAGGACGAAAACACGCGCTAAATTTACACGCAAGTATACGCGTTCGTAAGTAATATAGAATTCTTTCTAGTTCGTTCCCACAGAGACTGGTTTAGATTAACTTCAATTTAGGCACTTATGCAATAATGGTATGGTTATTATTCAATGCTAAGATGATAACAAGTTGAGATTGTTTATAACTAAGATATTAACTAACATGCAAATAACTAAGAGAATAAAAGAGTTTGATTTACTATATGAGACAAACATGAGATTCTAACTTCATTAAATACTTCTTCAAAGTCATTGTTCTTAACCTTGGCATGCAATGATGATGACAACTAATCAGACAACACGAAACTAGTAAACACCAACTTTCATTGCACGAATATCCTGCTATCAGACATCCACAAAAGAGATAGAAGCTGAATAGACACCAATTATGTTGAGACCCTATATGTCTATAGAATTTGACAACATAAAGGTTTAATGTGCAAGTTATCTATCGTGATCACATAGAGCAAGTAAGATGATTAAAATTACCTACGAATCATGCATAACAAGACGTGAACCTATGCTAGCATGGTAAGTTCTAAACCCCTATATTCACTATCACTTTAATAGAGATTAACACGCTATCTTATTAGTTCGCGACACTCATAAGATGAATAAGCACAACCAATACTAGGATATCATACATTCACCACACACTAAGGTACCGAAACAAATTAACTATTGAAATCCATAAGTAAATCCGTTGGAACCCCACGATAACAATTAGTTCATAACCGAATTCACATCACCGTGGGTTCCGATGAAAGCATGGTATAATAAACTAGGTCTTTATAAACTGAATAAATAATCAAAGTATGTAATCAAGAGTTATAGGTTCAACAAACAAGAAAATAAGCATCCAAGATTACAACTCAATCAAAGAATCACAAGTAAAAACAAGATTTTCTTCTCTTTCATTGTATTTGTGCTCCTAGGTCTTCTCGTCCTCTTCTCCTTAGTCTCCGTTATGAAAAACGTCTTTTTATTGTATTTAAATAGCAACTCATCTGACCAGGAGTCCAAAGAATAAGTCTTCTAAATAAATCAGGATTCTGAAAATCCCGACACGGCGCGGCCGCACTGACCTCCAGCTTAACTGGCGCGGCCGCCCTGAAGCTGAGCGCGACTGCGCTGACCTTCTGCCAGAACTGGATTTTTTCTTATTTAAATGCCTGCAACTGCTGGTTTCTTCGTGCAATCAACCAAGGCTTCATCCCGACACTTTTCTAGCACAAACTTGATGCAAAACCATTCATTCTTCCTGACTATGCCCTGAAATGTAAAATACTACAAAAACACATCAAATACACAAATAACTTGAGTACAAAACACCAATTCGAGCCTTTATTGAGCGTTCTAAGTGGATATAAATGCCACATAACAGTTCTCTTGTGACAAATTGACTTATCGATATCTCAGAGATCTCTAGTGATATTTTGACTTATCGATATCTCAGAGATTTCTAGTGATATTTTGACTTGTCGATATCTTAGAGTTCTCTAGTGAAGAAATGACTTGTCGATATCTCCATTCTTCATGTCTTCAATTTGGCTTGTCGATATCTCTGAGTTCTCTAGTAGCTTTTCTTGACTTCTCGATAAGTCATTCTGGAGTTCTCGAATGACTTCTCTATAACACATAATCTGTCACTTGTAGATTTCATGACTTTGAATATATTTCCCAAACCACATTTATTCAACTCCAAGCTTCTTCACACTTTCTCTGAGGCATGATCTTCATGATCTTCTTCTAGAGTTTATTCTTAGGCTTGAACTGTTTATAGAAAAATATTTCAGTCTAATCTATTTAAATTTTTACAGACTTAAGTGTTACAATACACAATGCACAACAATAAGTTCAATTTATAATGAGTCAATTCATTTTAGTTTATTTCAAATTTGAAATCAGAACTTGGCCAATTATTCAAAAAATACTCGAAAAATATCGTCACATTCTACGTTCAGTAAATTTAAATTAAAAACTCGCGAGAATATCTTACAAATAATGTAAAAAATTTAATATCTTATGTTAATATAAAATAATGTGTTTGAGGTCTTTATACGATCAAGTCAATTGATTATTTGTATTAAAATTACTAACTTCACTGGTAGCGCATTATTGTTTTTGGGACTTGTCCCGATTTTAAAAATATTTGAAATTTGATATAAGATCTTACGAGATTTGTTAAAACTACGATGATATATTAAATCGATTTATTTTTCATTTTTCACTTTAAAAAATTAGCTTTTTAAAAATAATTCTTCTAAATATGTAATATTCATTGATCGAGATAATATTGTACAAATATTTTGAATTGTTCAAATAAAAGTTATATATATATTATATTGTAACATTTGATTCAATGTATTTTAGACTATTTAAAGAAAATATATATTGTTCAATAATTTAAAGGAATTATCCAGTTCACCTAAAATTTATAAAATTTTATCAAATTGTAAAATAATTAATTTTAGGAGAATAATATACAATGTTATCAAATTATTATATGAAGAAATGAAAGAAATTTAAAAGCGGTTTAAATAACGATATAATTATAATTTTTCCTTCAAATTCTTTAAAAAAATCATGAATATCAATAATATATATTTACAATATATAATTTATTTTTATGTTACAACCATGATTGATACTCGGTTGCATAAAAAATAGATATGGATTGTTTGTTAGTGATAATGTGAATACTATATATAAATTATCGCAATTTATTTATTACATAATTTTAATTTTTGAATAATTATATACATGTTATTTAAGAAATCAATTGTCTCACTAGATATTAATAATGATTATATATGTATATAAATCAGATATCTCTTCTATATATAATAAGAGAATATATTAAGAGAACAAGAGGATAATATTCATGAGATTAAACAGTCTCATTGAAAAGACTAAACTACCCCTATTTTTAATATTTATATAAAAGACGTGGTTTGTGGGAATCGAACTCGAGATATTTCATTCACATATACAACCTCACCATATTGTCACATGTGCTTTTTATCATACACATAATATGTAAGTGTGCTAAATGAATATTTTATTTAACTTTAAAGATAGTTATTTGAATTCCGCAAAAAAATGATAGTTTATTTTAAAGAATTGAAATCCAGATATAAAGTTATTTTAATATTTTGAATTATTCAAATAAAAGTTATATCTATACTATATTGTAGCATTTGATTCAATGCATTTTATATTATTTAAAGAAAAAATATATATTATTCAATAATTTGAAGGATTTAACCAGTTCAACTGATATTTTTAAAACTTTATCGAATTGAAAATATTTAATTTTAGGAGAATATTATACAATTTTATCAAATTATTATATGAAGAAATATTAGAATTGTGATGAAAGAAACTTAAAAATGGTTTAAATAACGATATACTTACAATTTTTCCTTCGAATTCTTAAAAAAATCAAGAATATCAATAATAAGTCTTAAAAATATATAATTTATTTTTATATTAATTGATACACAATTGTGTAAAAGTAGATATGGAATATTTTTCATGATAATGTGAATACCATATATAAATTATAACAATTTATTTATTACATAATTTTAATTTTTAAATAATTATAAATGCATGTTATTTAAGTAATCAATTATCTCACTAGATATTAATAATGATTATACATGTACATATATCAGATATTTAGCATATAAATAATTGAAACCATCATAATTACTAAGAAATGTAAGATACAATGATTTACATGTTAATACACACACATACATATAACTTAATCTTACTTTATTAACAGTTGTGTAAAAAAAACTAACATTTCCCGTATATACATACGTTGAATTTCAAAAACTAATATTTTTCATTAAAATCAACTTTAATATTAACAGTAATGTAAATTTTACATTATTATATATTATGATTGCAAGTCATTCTGTCTTCAGTTATGCATTTTTTATCTTTTTAAATTGAGTAAGTTAATTGTAAGTTAGTAGTGAACTCAGTAATAATATAAACCGGTACATATAGTTTATTTAAATAAAATTCAAAATTTTTGGTCAACTGTGTATTCAACATATATGTTAATGTTTAGCTTTTTTTTGTAAACATACTAACGACATTCTACATATTAAGTTTAATCGTTTCGTTTTAAATGTACATTGACTACCATGTTTATATTCATTCATTAAATACAAATTATACAACACAAACAAGAATATATATATTTTGCTTAATGAGCTATGTTAGAAATGTTGTGCAATTTGGTAATGTCTTGTATGCAAATAATACACATTGATAAACAATCAATTTGTATTTGATACTCCCTCAGTCCCACTAGATTGTTTACGTTACTTTTCAGCACGCTTTTCAATGCTCCTTTAAAGAATAATTCCATAATTTTTTTAATTTTTTTTTCTGAATAAAAGTTTTATGTTTAAACTTTTATACAAAAAAAATTAAAAAAATAGTATGAAACTATACTTTATAGAAGCCTCAAAATGTGTGTAAATAGTGTATGTAAACTTCCCAGCGGGACGGAGGGAGTATACGTAAGATATTGTACAACATTTACAAATAAGAAAATAACTAAGAGCAATTCCAACAACCTCCTTGCATTTTCACTACAAATCATATAAATAAATGAGCTCCTAATTATTTAGAAGTCAAATTTAAATAATTTTTGCAACAATTCTCCTTAAACTCACTCTGTATCTATCTTTTTACTCATTAAATTCATTTATAATGTTACAAATGATACTTATGTGAAGGTCAATTGTGATGTTGCTAGTTTCGCAACTGGTGTATTTTGGAATACTAGAGATGTCATTGTAATACTTTTTAAATTGAAAAATTTGTGTATTCTATGTGTTAAGTGATCTACTGATAAAACAATTATTTATTTAGCTTGTTTTTGGTTTCACATTTAGATTATAGTTGACAGTTCGACAATTTGTTTCGGCTGAATTCTAATACTTTAATAAATCTTTAGCTTGTTCATAAGAAAATGAATTATAGTAATCAAATTCTTGAACACGGTTGTCACACATGTTAAAGTACATAATCTACTACCGTCAAATCTTGATAAATTGATACTCGATAATTTAATAATCTCAATTAATTAATAATTTTCTGAAGTCCCGACTCAGCACCTTTTATATAAATTAATAATTTCCTAAATTTATAAGATAATAATATTTTTTTAAAACATATAGGTCCCATATAATATATAAATGAATAATTTCATTATACATCAAAATTATATATTTATTTTAAGATTTATTTCAAAATAAGACTTTAGTGTAACTAATTTTTTTTTGAAGTCGATTTGTACATTACGGAGTTGTGGTATATTATTTACCTCTTGCAAGAAAAAAATTATGCGATGTCAATGTTACTTTAAGAACATCATTTCATGAGAACGACTCAAATTTTAATGATTCATGCCATATTTCGCTTCATCTTCTTTCTAATTTCTCATAATGTTGCTACTTATTTTTCTATCATTAAATGTAGAGGGGGTGAATACGGTGTAAAGTACAATCAAATCGAACTCTAATAACTCAAGTAACAGAAAATAAACTTTATTGAAATAATAAACTCTGTTACAGTATGGAACTGTTACCTCTCAGTGATGAACAAATATCACGAGAGCTGCTAGGGTTATATGAATAATCTCCTCGAATATTATAATACTTATAGTGTAAACCCTATGTCTGTGTTTATATACTACACAGTTACAAGATAATCGCTAACTGATATGGAATATAATTCTGCTTCCTAAAATATATCAATCAGATATCTTTTCTTCCAAGCATTTTATTCTTCATAGAACTCCTTCTTCATGCATATCTCTTCTTATGTTTATCTCGATCTTCTTTCCTTTAATCAGCTGTTGTCCTTATCTGAACGTCCTTCAGTACTTAAGTTCTGATATCCATCTTCTGATGATTATCTCCTGATAATATAAGTACTGATATCCTTAAGTCCTGACTTCCAGTAAGTACTGATTTATCTTGTTTAAGTAAGATCTGAAAACTAAACATAAATCATATTAGCCATGACATTATCAAATATATCTAACAATCTCCCCCAACTTGTAAATTAGCATAATATACAAGTTTAATAGATATTTGATGATGTCAAAAACATTAAGTACAAATGCATGAGAATTAGACTAGATAACTACAACTTACAGTCCTTAAAGCTTTACCAATCTTTAACTTCTGATAACAGCTTCAGTCTGTACAAATATCAGAATTTAATCAGTTGTAGATCTTGACTTGGCTTCATCTTCTGATCTCTCTAATGTCAGGAGTTGTTCTGAGATAGTTCTTTAACAAACATTTCTCAGCATATATAAGTTCATCAATCATCCTCCTTTTAGCATCTTTAAGCTCTACAGTATCTTCACCAATTTGAAAGATTGCAGCCCTGAGATCATTAATCTTAGCTTTTCTCATATCCTGATCCAGTCTGATCAAATATGCCTTATCAGACTCAAGATTGAATTCCACAGCCCTGTAACCCAGAAAGGTAGTTATAATCTTAGTAGTGTTGGGCTTCATTTCAACTATATCACCCTTGTGATCTCTGTACTTTGAAACATATGTGCTGTCAGACTTAACAGAATAAAGCCTTTTCTGTCTCTGAATCTGATCCTTCAAATAGTTTGCAGCACTTTCTGTCAATCTGTCATTCACTTGAAGTAAGAATAGTACATGCTCCAATTCTTCAAAATACTTCAATGGAATGGCATTTTGCCTTATATGATAAACCCTACCATCTATCATGAAGTACAACAAAATGTGTTCTTTTAAGTAGGTATGGTAAACCATTTGTACAGATTCCAGTTGATTCAATCTCTCAGGAGTTGCTCCAATACCTGGTTCACTCAAGGAAGTTGGATCATTGGTAGTGTTCTGTATTCTTCTTTCATCAGCACTTCCCAATCCAGTTTTATCTCTTGCTTCCTTTCCAGTAACTACTCTTGCTTCAAAACCACTTGCAGCAGTCTTCAAAGGTTGAGTCTGTTTTGCTTTAGTGAATCCTGGTAGGAGTATCTTTGATCTATCTTCTAATATCAAGTTAACTTGAGCTATGTCAGAGGTTACTTGTTTCTTCGAAATATCAGAACTTACTGTCTCTTGACCCCGAACAACTTGAGCCATGTCAGAGGTTGTCTTAAAAACTTTTCTTGAAGTCAGAGCAAGATCATCCTTTTCATCAGTGATTTCTTCATTCTCAGGAGGCACATAAACCTTGATAGGTTCACCAACCTTCTCTTTATCCTTGGATCTTGGATCTATCTGCGGTTGTGATTTAGCCAATGTTGTTTCAGTATTTGTCCTTTCTTTTATCACAATGCCTTTGAGTTTTGGAAGTGTCTTTTTACCAGAAGCTTCAGATTTAGATGTGACTTTCTCTGATTTAAGTCTGGCTTCTTCTTCCATTAAACTCTCCAAGTCCATTCCTGGATTTTCCTGAAGAAATAACTGTCTTGACATTTCTTCATCAAGATCTAAAAGTTCATCAGAAATTTTCCCTTTACCAGTAGCAGAACTAATTCTTTTCCCAGTATCAGAACTTGTCCTGTGACTTGTGATTTCAGTTTTTCTTGACTATGATTTCAGTTTTCACAGAGTCTTTGACCAATTTATCCAGTTGTTTGACATGATCAATCAAGATAGATGCAGTTTCACTTTTTGTGTGCAAGAAATACACCCATGTGTATCTGGTGAACTCATCCACTATGACCAAAGCATATTTCTTCTTTGCAATAGACATGACATTCACTGGACCAAATAGATCAACATGTAGTAGATGATAAGGCTCAAGAATTGATGATTCAGTCTGGCTCTTGAATGAGGATTTTCTTTGTTTGGCCTTCTGACAAGAATCACAAAGGCCATCAGGAGCAAATACTGACTTTGGCAGTCCTCTCACAAGATCTTTCTTGACTAGTTCATTTATATTGTTGAAATTTAAATGAGAGAGTTTCTTGTGCCAATTCCAGCTTTCTTCAATTGATGCTCTACTCATCAGACAGATTGCAGAACCATCAGTACTTGTTGAAAGCTTAGCATCATAAATGTTACCACGCCTGTATCCTTTCAGAACAACTTTGCCTTTAGATTTACTCACAACTTCACAGTGTTCTTCAAATAAATCAACATGATAACCTCTATCACAGATTTGACTTATACTTAGCAGATTGTGTTTAAGTCCTGAGACCGGAGCTACTTCTTTAATGATGACATTCCCAAGATTGATATTATCATATCCCAATGTTTTTCCAATATTGTCATCTCCATAAAAAACACTTGGGCCAGCTTTCTCCACAAAGTCTGATAGCAGGGCTTTATTTCCAGTCATATGTCCTGAACATCCACTGTCCAGAACTAGGATATTTTTCATATTGCCCTGCAATCACAAAGACCACTAATGATTAGTTTTAAGGACCCGGACTTGCTTGGATCCTTTGGTCTTATCAAGTTTATTAACATTTGCAGTGGATTTAGCATCAGAGTTTATGTTAACATTTTTCTTATCAGAATTTACACTATCAGACTTTGAATCAGAATTTACACTAGAAGGAACAATGGAAACTTTCTTTAAAGAAGGTTTTATTTGATAATAATCATAGTACAAACTATGATATTCCTTACAAGTATAAATGGAATGCCATAAACTATCACAATGAAAACAAGGATTTTGTGGCTTATATCTAACAGACTGACTCTTAACTCCTGACTTTGAAGGTAAGGAGTTTATGTTCTTATTCTTCCTGTAAAAAGAAGCCAGATGGTTAGAACTTCCACAGTTATGACATGTTTTCCTAGGAGCTTTAGGAACATGCTTATAATCATTGCTTTTATTCACACCTTCCTTTCCATTCCTATTTTTCCTAGGTGATTTTACCTTGTTTGTATTCTTAACATCTTTCAGCTTATGCTTAAGCTGCTTCTTTGTCATTAAACCTATATTTACTTCAGCTGTCTTTTCCTGTTTTAGTTTGTCAGAAGTTAATCCCTCTTTAACTTCTAATTTCTCATTATCAGACTTTTCAGTTACAAACTTAACAGGTTTTAACTTTGGCTTTTGCTTAACAACAGGCTTAATTTCTACAGTTCCTTTATCATTCTTATCCTCTCCATAGCCTAAGCCCTCTTTCCAATTTTCACTACTTAGCAAATTTTGAGTTGTTGTGCCAGAGTTAGTCCAAGTCCTGATAATGTCTCTTTCCTTTTCTAACTCAGTTTTTAGAGATTCATTCATTTTTAGCACTTCATCCCTAACATAAAAAGCATCATCTCTATCCTTCTGAGTTTGATGGAACATAACTAACTCTTTTTCTAAGAAATCATTTCTTTTCTTAAAAGCAAGATTTTCAGAAGTTAATCTTTCACATGTTAAAGTTTGATCTCTATAACTAACAAACATGGTTTTAAGAAATCTTTTCAACTCATTAATATCATCAGTATGAAAAGCATAAGTAGTCTGAGGTACCTTTGATTCAGCAACTTCAGAACTGCTTTCAGCACTTGCTTTATCAATATTTGCCATCAAAGCATAATTCTCCTCACTTTCAGAGTCTAAGGTGTCTGTGTAATAACCCCAATTTTTGGAATTTTTGAAACCCTTATGAATAGTGTTATGCTGAATAAGAAAACTTTTCATGCCACACTATGTAGGGGTTCTTTTACTGATCTTCTGGGATATTATTAGTACTCTATGTGGTATATAAGTGTTTGTAAAGATCGTCAGAATCCAAATTTGAACCTTTTCATAAGTCCCGAGAATCCACCAGATACCGAAAGAATTGAGTATAAGGTAACATGATCGAAAGGATTTAAATTCAAGGATTTTAAGAGAGGATCATAAAAGGAATACAATGTATTGAGAAAGGTTAAGGGAACCCAAGTAATAAGATCCCGGGCATGATCCCTCAAACGATAAACGAGAACGAAAGTTAAGCGAACCGTAGAACAGATCAGCGGTCATTAGCCAAGTATTTAGAAGCTAATCAAAGAGGTTAGTGAGGATGATGTCATCAAACCAACAAGAAGAGGACAAGTGTGGGATGATGACATAAGGGGATGACATGAGCATGACAAAAGTGAAGGAAGTGTTGGTTGATTCTAGACCACACAAAATTCACCATGGTTAAAAGTAATTAATCAAAACAAAATCAACCAACCAAGGCAAGCAAAACAAATCACAAAATACACAACTTGACTTCTTCTTCTTTTTTTTCTTCTTGAAGCTCTCGGCCCCTTTTCTTAAGAAATGGAAAGTCCGAGCTCCTCCACTTGCTAATTTACAAGGTAATTATCCTAGCTTCTCCTAGTTAAGTTACATACTTCCTAGGAATCTTAGCTTCAAAATCCTTTCCTAGCATTTCCTATAAATCATTCAAGAAGATGGTGAATAGTACTTTCTTGGAATTAATTTTTGTGTTCTTGATTTCTTTGAAAGAACAAGCTTGTAGGAGGTTAGATTAAGGCTTCCATGGGCATTCCAAGGATCTTTCATGGATTAAAAGCTTCAAGGAAGGTATAACTCTTCATTATCTTAGCATTTAGTTGTTTGGTATAAATGATTATGATGATGGAATGAGAGATTAAGTGTAGTAGTTGTTTTGTCATGTTGAGATCTTAATGGTTAAGTGTTTTTGTTGATTTTGGAGTTAAAAAGTAGCACTAGTTGTTCTTGATGATTCATGGTATGATTTGAGCTTGGTTTAAATGGTTTAAAGTGGTTGATGAGTTATATGGTCATATGGTTGTATTGGGATTGATTGGTGATGGTTTGGTGTTGAATTGGTTGGTAAAATTTTGGGAAATCGCGTAAACATAGCCATCGTAATGTCCGATTTACTTTAGGCTGTTTTTGTTCTTAACATTAGGACCCGAGAACTCCCTTCTAGGTTTTGACCATTGCCATGATTAGATAGTTCATGTTACGAGCTTCGTTTTGATATGTAGTTCGTTTGATTCCGATGTACGGTTTAGGAGAAACGACTGTTTTAAGTAACGGTGTTTCGCGACCGAACCATTACCCCTCACCTTACTTTGAAACCTTGGTTAAGGACCTTAAATGACTAATTGGGGTAAAAAACAATTATGTAAAGTGGATTAGGCAGTTGGTAAGGTACTCGCGAAAGAATCGCCTTAAAAGCCTTAATGGTTAATTTATTAAAAATGGTGGAGCCGAGGGTACTCGAGCGACTTAAGTAAATCGTTAAGCGCAAAGCGAGCGTTAGAGTCTAAATTGGTTAAAGTATAGATTTATAAGTGGCTTTGGTTTAATTCCAACTTATATGTTGTTTATAGGTTATCAGACTCATCCCAAGCCATTTGTAACCCCCAGTCGCTCAGGCAAGTTTTCTACCCGTATAAACTGTTGTTGTGATGTATATGTGTATATGCATGATCTTGTGATAAATGCATATTTGTTATTAGCAAATTCTTGCGATATATTGGAGCATGTGATATGGTATATATGCATGCCTATTTCGTATTCTTGATTTATATATCTGTTGGTTCAAATGCTTATTAGTTGCATAATACCTATGCTAGAGATAAGCAGTAGTTGCGTATACCCTTAGTATAGGGGACCCAAAGGTGAACATATTTCTAAACCGGGAGTCGATGTTCCCGAGTATATTATATATATATATATATATTTATATATATATGGATGTAGTTTTCAAAACTATTGATCGAATAAGGTTTATTCGATAACTTTATTTTATTTAATATATATTATTTGAATATTCATTCGAGGACTTATGACTCTGTTTATTCTATTTAATGATTATTAATTGGATATTCATTTGAGGATGTATGACTCACTTTATTTTATTTAATGAATATTATTTATAATATTCATTCGAGGTATTATGACTCCACTTATTATTTAATAATATTCTTTATTTTATTAAAGAATAAAGTTTCGATAATCAAACTTATTTTCGATTATTCAAATAAAGATAGTACTTTTGCATAAGTATATCTTTGGTTATTTAATATCCATTTCAAGTATGAGTTTTAAAACTTCTACTTCGAATATTTTTATAAGGATTATCTTTATGAGAATATTATTTAAATAATAATATTCAGATATTTCTAATATATCGGGACTGATTTATTTTAATAAATCAGCAGTACTCCAAACATTCTTAAAAATGTTTTCGAGTCTTCAAAATGATTTTTAAAGTTAGAGTGGACCCCAAAACTCATTTTTATATTTAAGATCTTCCTTTCAAAGGGGATTTAAATACTCGCTCAAAACCTGGGGGATCCAGCTCTGTGGTGTATTTTACATTCGCAACGTGGTTGCTGTTTTGAGAAAACAATTTGATTACTTGCCCAACGTTCGGGAAGTAAGCCCATCTAATTGAGTCGGCATAAGCGACAGGCCGGGGTACGGTCTATCAAAGTGTAAGTGGCTGGGTGGCAATCCATCAGCGCGTAAGAGGCCGGGTGGCGGTCCAGTACAAGGTCCTTATGTGGCCAGGGTGATGACCGGTGGGGGATTCATCCATCTACTAGTAGAAAAGTTACTTATTGGTATCTTTGCCTGATCAGCAAGATATCAGGTTTATGCCAAGGTTTTCTCCTTTCCAAAATTCATTGGATATTGCAACTCTGTTTATAATTTTCATAACAGAGGTTTTCAAGGAGTGTATGAAATGTATATATATAGGTGTATATATATATCGGGACTTAATGAAGTATCTCGTAACTTCATTATTTTATATTGATATTTCAAGGATTGAATCTATTCAAGTCTTATCTTGTAGTCTCATCTGGGTGATGAACTTTTGAAACTGATTATAACTTGAACGGTGTTAGTTCAAGTAGTATTCGGATATAAGTATATTGAAGTATCTTGTAACTTCATCTTTTAAACTTATATCTAGTAAATGATTATCTTGTGCATGTCAAAGATTTTCGCAAAAATGTTGAGACAAGGTTAGATATACGAGATCACCTTGCAACGATATTTTTATACAGTTGTAAACTGGAACTCTGTGTATATTATACATGTCAGAGGATTTCAGAGATTATGAAAAGTATATATGTATATATATACTGAATATTTTGCGACTTGGTCGCGTTAAGATAACAAACTTGGTTCATTTCTTCTTGACCAAGACTTTCATGAGTACTATGAGAATGCTCATATATTGTAAATCATTATACATATTATTTTGGTGGGCTTGTTGCTCACCCTTGCTTCCTTCTTTCATCACACAACATCAGATAGACAAGATGAACAGGACCAAGCTTCCAATTCGCAAGCGGTTAGAAAATGTTCCGCAGTTTTCTGGAAGCGTTGATGCCGCCGTAGCTGAGGTAGGAGCTACCAATAGGCTAGGTTTTCAACTATTGATGAACCAGATTTATGTATATTTATGAATTGTAATAATGGCAAAGAAATGTAAATTTATTCAGAAACCCTTTTAAGGTGTATTGGCATATAATTATGGAATAAAACGACTTATGATTATTTTTGGGTATTCATCTCTGAGACTATAACTTGTGGTGTGTGTGTTTATGGTGGGGTCATAGTACAGAATAGTTGATTATTTATTAAGATTGGGTGTTATTAAAGGAAATGGAACTCGTGACAACCCGGATCCCCGACCCCGGATTTGGGGGTGTTACAGAAATGGTATCAGAGCCAAGCGTTATAAACCTCAGAGATGATGTGACGTTAAGATAATAAGTTCACTAAGATAATAAGAACTCTTGTCAAGTTCATAGTCGGGCTACCTAACGTAGTACTGACAGTTAAAACCCTTATGGGAACCCTTATAAATATCGTGATAGAAGCGTAGTTCGTTATCGTAAATGGTAGCGGGACTCTGAACCCTGAGGTTGAGGAGCAACAGCGCGATGATGTTTTATTACTAATTGGAGATCGGATTGTGGATCCGATAGAGCGTCCTAACGCAGGACCGGATGATGTTCATATTGAGGATGTAGTGGTTGAGGATGTTGTCCTAGATGGGATTGTTGCTGAGGAGGATCTCGTGGAGGATCCTAACAAGAATGAATAAAGGACCACTGAGGAATTGATGACCATGGTTAGGGCGACTACCAGAGGTAGGATTGGCCGGTCACTACCAGAGGTTCGTTCAAGTTTGTAAAGATAGTAGCCCCTTTAACGTGGATTACTCGTAAGACTGAGAAGTTCTAATGGACAGAGAAATGCGAGAACAGCTTTTAAGAACTGAAGCAAAGATTGGAGGCACTACTTGTATGGAGAGAAGTGCGAAATTTACCTAAGCCATAAATGCTCTAGTGCATTTTCACGTAGAAAGAGCTCAACATATGCCAGAGGAGGCGGTTAGAGCTAATCAAGAATATTGATTGGGAGATTCTTCATCATTCGGGGAAAGCCAATGTGGTGGCTGATGCCCTTAGTAAAAAGGAGAAACTCAAGGTGATAATGTCTTTGGGAGAGTTTATGAGAGATT
Source organism: Apium graveolens (assembly GCF_009905375.1). NCBI lineage: Eukaryota > Viridiplantae > Streptophyta > Magnoliopsida > Apiales > Apiaceae > Apium > Apium graveolens. The sequence continues at coordinate 153,513,853 of NC_133647.1, read as the reverse complement.
TTGAGAAAATGGAAATAGAAGTGAAGGTAACCGGAGTCGGTACCGAAAAGATGTTTGAGATTGCAATACAGTCCGAATTATCGGAAAAGAACATATTGTGCCAGAAAAAGTGATGAATGAAGGCAGAGAGCCAACGATTAGATAAAAGATTAATACCGAGAAAGATGATAAGGGAATAATGAGGCATTCCTACAGAATTTGGGTTCCAAATGTTCAAGAGCTTAAAGATGAAATCTTAGATGAAAGCTAGTTTGAGAAATAAGATTTAGAGCAAACCCTGAACGTGATAGTTAGGGAGGTCGCCATCAAGATAGAAGGAACCCATAACATAATTGAGTGGAAAATGAGGATTTTAACGTATAAGATAACCCCAAATATGGGAGAAAGATGAAACATTTCATACTAAGGAAACAGAAAGTCGAGTAAGGAATGGAGACCTGCGATGGTACTCTTATACGGCAATTCATGGACCTGTCTAAAGAAAACTTAGACTATTATCCCCAACCACCACCCTGAGGGGACATTGTGGTGGGAAAATCTTTCAGGACGTTTAAGTTACTAAGCTCTCGGAGTTCCAAGGAACAAGCGAACCCAGTCGAGGCAAGAGCCTGGCTAAAAGAAATATAGGAATCATTTGAGATTCTAAATGATTAACGAATCACAAAAGACTATTTTGTCACCTACCCTCCTAAGAGAGAGACCACCCACTGGTGAAAGACCAAGAAAGGCACGGAGCCGGAGGTCATAATAAATTGATTTAAAGCTCAGACAATTGTTTTCGGGAAAGTACTTCCCAAGGTTATGGAGGTAGTGTAAAAGCTTTAGAGCCAGAAAAAAAGCAGACGAGTATGATGAATTATGAACCTAAGTTGCAAAAGTTGTCAAGATTTGTTCTGAGGACACAAATCCAGAATGACGAGATGTTTGAAATCAATGCTTATGTTGTGTTGGTTCATGAAATAATGATAAGAGAAAGGAAAATAAAAAGGAATTGAAGTGGAAAGGAATATAAAGGCAATAGAGTTTGAGGAATGATAAGGGAGTTGGGTATGAGGAAACCCTATAGACTCGTATCAATAGAAATAGAGAAGTATGTAATCGTCAGGATGAGGGTGATTCACCATGAGTTAAAGTTGATGATTGAAGGAATAAGAGATACATATATTTTATCCCCTGTAAGTTGGGAGGATTCGAGGAAACCTTGAGATAGTTCGAAGGATAAATAATGAGACGCGGATAGACTGAGGAGACAAGGAAGTAAGAAATTAGGAAAATTGAATGAAGGAAGTGACCTTCAAGAATATGAAGTGTAAGACCGGTGGCTTGATACCCAGAAAGGGAAACGCCAGGTATGAAAGATATCCCAACATTGAGATGACTGTTGAGATAAATAACAAAAGTAAATGAGGAATTATTAAGAAGAAGTTCACATTGAACACGACCAATATCTTCCTGGACATCCCTGTTATCATTACCAAATTAGGAAAGAAAAGCGGGTAACCATTGTTATCTTTTGAAGGCCATATATGTTGACCTCATTTTGAATACAGATGTTATTGTGAAATTAGGCATATACTATCGAGGTGGGAATGATTGAATAAGACACCCTTATCAGGGATATATGACTTGATTTATCCATGGAAAGGATGCAAGAATTTTTTTTAAAGGTGGAATTAAGGATATAACTTCGATAACTTGAGATGAATCCTAGGGGAATGCATAAAGGTTGGCATCCACCCTTAATAGGGACATCATGAGTTTTGACAAGTATGAATTGGAAAGGATCAAGGTAACAACAACCTTTAAAGATCAGTAAAGAAATTTTTCAAAAGTACATAGACAATGGTTCTAAGTATTAGTAAATGGTATTTTGATATGCCCTGTATCTAGGGGATACAGGAGGAACTATTTAAAGATAACCTTAGAGGTTTTACAAGGAGAAAGGTAATATTCAAAATTCTCAAGAATAGAAATACTGATAAAGGAAATATGACGTAATTATAATGATGCCAAGTGGGGCACGTGTTAAACCACGAGAAAGTATGGATCGAACCAGTAATGGTCGAAATTGTGCAGGGCAATTAGGACTTAAGATAAAAGATGTTCTAAGTATGATTGAGAGTCAGTCGTGACAGTGATTAACCTCTAAAGACTGAGGCAATAACTTATGGAAAAATGGTGATATTTTTTTTTACTCATCAAATTTTAAGGAAAACATCTTCACATAAGCTGTGATTGAAATGAGGTAGAAAATTTATTTGGAGGTGGTTAAAATGACATTAACTGTAAGGAAATTTTACTATCAGGAAAGGCCAAAGAGGTGGCCGACACTTTAAAGGTAAGAGGATAATTATAGGCGCTTGTGCCAAAGGAATACAGTGATGATGGTTAAAGCTATGAAGGTTGTATTATGGTTTGGAAGATTGACATTCCTTCTGATGACTGTGCAATACCCAACCGTAATAGTAGTTGGTAAAGGTTTAATTCGTGTAATCGCCATGAGCGGGCTATCTATCTCAGAAGATACTATCTTGAGATAAGCCAGGACCATGTTTCAAAAAGGACTAGACGAACCCTTGAGTTAAGTCTTCTATTTAAGGCATACAATTAAGAATGGTATTAACCTGCTATCGTTGCTTTGACTGAAACTCTTCTGCAATTTTATCTACTTCATGTCATGAAAGTACGTCAGAGTTTGGAGTGTTCTTCATGAATTATGATTGGTGATTATGTTAACTCCTTAGAAGTATTCTATACGACATGTATGGACTCTGTATGGTTAGATATTAAGATTTCATAGAAAGTGAATGACGACAGTAGGTCAGTGGTGGACCATAGTAATGCAGCAATGATTCTGCGAGTAAAGAGCTGATTACAACCGTGAGAGTTGTATTGGAATGGATGTTGAGATTGAGTACCACTAATCGGGTCGTGGTAGTGTATAAGTTATCATTGATAGACTAATTAAGTCGATTATCTACCTATTGAATATTTATTTCTTCTTATCAATAGAGAGTCATATTACTATACGAGGAAGGTTGCGGTGCAAGCATAAAATTCTAGTAACGAGGAGGTCTAGAATGAAATCCCAGATTCGATTTTCGCTGTCGAGGGAGTTTTAACGGTGATTATTTATAAGCTCGAGCAAGAGCATGGGTCCATAGAATGATGGACGGAATAGTAAATATTCAGACACGTGAAATACGGTGCTATAATACTTGATGTTGATATATATACATATATGTTTTGTTCTCCTATGATAAACCTCTATAGTTCAGAGGTAGATTCCAAGCCAGATATTTTGTGGCAGTATATTTTATATATATACAATTCTCTTCAATTCGTTCTTTTCTCTCCTTTTCATTTCATATAAGCTGATAAGAACAACCCTTCCAGAAGGGGAGGTATTGCCGAATGACTATCTATCTGTGTGATAGAAGCCTAGTAGGATACCATCTATTGTTTAATTGCTTGTCAAGTACTAAAGGTTGGCCACCTTCTGTACTAACTATGCAATGTAACAAGTGTTCATGATCATAGTGATCTCTCAATAAATTCTTTTACTTCTATATGAAGGACCAAGCTTTTGAAGATGGAGGCAGCTAGAGATGAAGTGGTACCAAGTATGGTGGTATTCCGATTCTAACGCGTTCATGATACTATGGTTGACGCGATTATTAAAAGGTTATAGAACGCTAGCGAGCAAAAGTGTAATCAGTATAAAATTTGGTACGGAAGGTAGTAACGATTATGAACTGGAAAAGAGTGGGTATTGAGAAGCAAAAGCTGTAGATCTAGATTAGATAATGAGAGTCTGTACAATAGACTTGAAAGAAATTTGGAATGATCACTTAACGCGGATTGAGTTTTCTTACGATAATCGATCGTATGTCAGTATCGAGGTATCGCCTTAGGAGATCCTTGAGGGAAGACAATGTCGATCTCCCTTATGTTAGGATGAAGTTGTGGAGCGCAAGATGCTCGGACCCGCAGTAGTCCAAAGGACCAGGGATATAATAGATCTAATCAGAGGACGGCTGGTAGTAACCCAAGATGGACATAAGAGGTATGCTGATTTGACTCGAAAAGACAAAGAATATAAAATAGGGGACCTGGTAATGTTATAGGTATCCCTTGGAAAGGATTGATGAGGTTCAGAAAGAAAGGAAAGCTAAGTCCACAAATTGTTGGACCCTTGGATATATTAAGACGTATTGGGAAGTTAGCATATGAGCTAGCCCTACCCCCGAACATGCAGCAAGTCATAACGTATTCCACGTATCAATGTTAAGGAAGTATAATTCGGATGCCAGACAAATAGGGGCATATGAGCGCATAGGCATGCAACCAGACGTAACCTATATGGAGCAACCAGAAAGGGTTATAGATCGAAAAGGAACAAGTGCTTAGGAGAAGGGTTATCAAACTAGGCAGAGTTTGGTGGTAGGACCACAATGTGGGAAAATTTACTCGAGAGTTAGAAAGTGCAATATTAAGAGAGTATCCCTATTCATTTTCTATCTGATTCCGGGACGGAATCCTTTTAAGGAGGGGAGACTGTAATAACCCCAATTTTTGGAATTTTTGAAACCTTTATGAATAGTGTTATGCTGAATAAGAAAACTTTTCATGTCACACTATGTAGGGGTTCTTTTATTGATCTTCTGGGATATTATTAGTACACTATGTGGTATATAAGTGTATGTAAAGATCGTCAGAATCCAAATTTGAACCTTTTGATTTTTCCCGAGAATCCACCAGATACCGAAAGAATTGAGTATAAGGTAACATGATCGAAAGGATTTAAATTCAAGGATTTTAAGAGAGGATCATAAAAGGAATACAATGTATTGAGAAAGGTTAAGGGAACCCAAGTAATAAGATCCCGGGTATGATCCCTTAAACGATAAACGAGAACGAAAGTTAAGCAAACCGTATAACAGATCAGCGGTCATTAGCCAAGTATTTAGAAGCTAATCAAAGAGGTTAGTGAGGATGATGTCATCAAACCAATAAGAAGAGGACAAGTGTGGGATGATGACATAAGGGGATGACATGAGCATGACAAAAGTGAAGGAAGTGTTGGTTGATTCTAGACCACACAAAATTCACCATGGTTAAAAGTAATTAATCAAAACAAAATCAACCAACCAAGGCAAGCAAAACAAATCACAAAATACACAACTTGACTTCTTCTTCTTTTTTTTCTTCTTGAAGCTCTCGGCCCCTTTTCTTAAGAAATAGGAAGTCCAAGCTCCTCCACTTGCTAATTTAGAAGGTAATTATCCTAGCTTCTCCTAGTTAAGTTACATACTTCCTAGGAATCTTAGCTTCAAAATCCTTTCCTAGCATTTCCTATAAATCATTCAAGAAGATGGTGAATAGTACTTTCTTGGAATTAATTTTTGTGTTCTTGATTTCTTTGAAAGAACAAGCTTGTAGGAGGTTAGATTAAGGCTTCCATGGGCATTCCAAGGATCTTTCATGGATTAAAAGCTTCAAGGAAGGTATAACTCTTCATTATCTTAGCATTTAGTTGTTTGGTATAAATGATTATGATGATGGAATGAGAGATTAAGTGTAGTAGTTGTTTTATCATGTTGAGATCTTAGTGGTTAAGTGCTTTTGTTGATTTTGGAGTTAAAAAGTAGCACTAGTTGTTCTTGATGATTCATGGTATGATTTGAGCTTGGTTTAAATGGTTTAAAGTGGTTGATGAGTGATATGGTCATATGGTTGTATTGGGATTGATTGGTGATGGTTTGGTGTTGAATTGGTTGGTAAAATTTTGGGAAATCGCGTAAACATAGCCGTCGTAATATCCGATTTACTTTAGGCTGTTTTTGTTCTTAACATTAGGACCCGAGAACTCCCTGCTAGGTTTTCACCATTTCCATGATTAGATAGTTCATGTTACGAGCTTCATTTTGATATGTAGTTCGTTTGATTCCGATGTACGATTTAGGAGAAACGACCGTTTTAAGTAACGGTGTTTCGCTACCGAACCATTACCCCTCACCTTACTTTGAAACCTTGGTTAAGGACCTTAAATGACTAATTGGGGTAAGAAACAATTATGTAAAGTGGATTAGGCAGTTGGTAAGGTACTCGTGAAAGAATCGCCTTAAAACCCTTAATGGTTAATTTATTAAAAATGGTGGAGCCGAGGGTACTCGAGCGACTTAAGTAAATCGTTAAGCGCAAAGTGAGCATTAGAGTCTAAATTGGTTAAAGTATAGATTTATAAGTGGCTTTGGTTTAATTCCAACTTATATGTTGTTTATAGGTTATCAGACTCGTCCCAAGCCATTTGTAACCCCCAGTCGCTCAGGCAAGTTTTCTACCCGTATAAACTGTTGTTGTGATGTATATGTGTATATGCATGATCTTGTGATAAATGCATATTTGTTATTAGCAAATTCTTGCGATATATTGGAGCATGTGATATGGTATATATGCATGCCTGTTTCGTATTCTTGATTTATATATCTGTTGGTTCAAATGCTTATTAATTGCATAATACCTATGCTAGAGATAAGCAGTAGTTGCGTATACCCTTAGTATAGGGGACCTAAAGGTGAACATATTTCTAAATCGGGAGTCGATATTCCCGAGTATATTATATATATATATATATTTATATATATATGGATGTAGTTTTCAAAACTATTGATCGAATAAGGTTTATTCGATAACTTTATTTTATTTAATGTATATTATTTGAATATTCATTCGAGTACTTATGACTCTATTTATTCTATTTAATGATTATTAATTGGATATTCATTTGAGGATGTATGACTCACTTTATTTTATTTAATGAATATTATTTATAATATTCATTCGAGGTATTATGACTCCGCTTATTATTTAATAATATTCTTTATTTTATTAAAGAATAAAGTTTCGATAATCAAACTTATTTTCAATTATTCAAATAAAGATAGTACTTTTGCATAAGTATATCTTTGGTTATTTAATATCCATTTCAAGTATGAGTTTTAAAACTTCTACTTCGAATATTTTTATAAGGATTATCTTTATGAGAATATTATTTAAATAATAATATTCAGATATTTCTAATATATCGGGACTGATTTATTTTAATAAATCAGCAGTACTCCAAACATTCTTAAAAATGTTTTCGAGTCTTCAAAATGATTTTTAAAGTTAGAGTGGACCCCAAAACTCATTTTTATATTTAAGATCTTCCTTTCAAAGGGGATTTAAATACTTGCTCAAAACCTGGGGGATCCAGCTCTGTGGTGTATTTTACATTCGCAACGTGATTGTGTTAGGGCGAAATCACGCACTAATATTCACGCAAGTATACGCGTTCGCAAGTAATATAGAATACTTTCTAGTTCGTTCCCTCAGAGACTCAGACTAAGTTATTGTCTAATTTAACTCACTCACCAATGTATGATTACTTCTCAATGTTAAGATAGTAACACTTAAAATTGTTGATTAAATATTAACTATAATTAACTACTTAATTAACCACTTAACTAACACTTCAATTTATCAATAATAAAACACTCATGAGATCACAACTTCATTATTACTTCCTTCTATAGCCATAGTTATTACCTTTAGCATGTGACAGTGATGATATTAATCGAATAACACAAAACTGATAAAAGCCAACTCTCATTGTACTAATACCATTCTACCAAACATCCACAATTAAGATAGAAATTGAATAGTCATCAATTATGTTGAGTTCCTATATGTCTACAGAAATTGACAACACAACGATTTAAGCACAAGTTATTCCTTTTGATTACATATGGCAAATAAAACTGTTAGAGTTACCCACTAATCATGCACAACGTACATGAACCTATGCTAGCATGGCAAGTTCTAAATCTCAAGATCCACTGTCGCTTCACAAGAGATTAACACCCTATCTTATATGTTCGCGACGCACATAAGACGAATACGCACAACCAATACTAGATATCATGCAATCATCACACACTAAAGTATTAAACAATTAACTAAAGAATTCCATAATAAATCCGTTGCAACCCCATGATCACGATTAGCCCATAATAGAACTTATCGCCATCATGGGTTCATATGAAATCATGATAAACGAACACAAAAAAATAACAACTAAACTAATTATATTAAAACAGAGTACGTCACAAGAGTAAATAAGTCAAAGCAAGAAAACTAGCATCCAACGTTACAACGAAACAAGAATCACAAGAATATATGCTTCCTCTTCGTTGCTGTGTGCTAAATCGGTCTTCTTCCTTATCTCCTTCGCTTCTTGCGAAACACAATCTAAAACATAATCCCCTCTTAATACTCTGTGAAAAACGTCTCAAATCTACTTATATAATAGTCCCATAAAACTCAGATTACATAGAAGTTGGAAGCCAAACAGAAGTAGAAGTCTAAAACAATATATTATTTTCCCCGACCCTGCGCGGCCGCTCAGCATTTCTGCGCGGGCGCGCAAGGCTGCTGCGCGGCCGCTCAGCATTTCTGCGCGGGTGCGCAGGACCCTACTGGAAAATTTCCAGGTTTGCTCCGTTTCTTCGCCGTAATCTGCCCGTTCTTTTCCTCTCACAATGGTGAACACATGCCAAGGCTTATTCTTGATGATTCCTCCTCCGAAATGCAACTAATACCCTGAAATGCATAAACACTAGAAAAACGCATCAAATACACAAAATACTTGATTTCAAGACACCAATTTAAGCCATTTTAAGACGTTCTAAGTGGTATAAAATGCCACTTATCACACCCCCAAACTTAAATCGATGCTTGTCCTCAAGCGTCACAGACTCAAAAATAAATAAAAATATGCATGAATGCAATCTATATGAAAATGCAACGATCCCCCTTACTACAATTAACCAACCAAATTGTCACGTCTCAACGAATGTAGTTAGACACTAAAGATCAAGAAACTCATGCAAACGGACATACCGCCAGAAACGTGGTGTATGCAAATGCTTAACAGATATGCTTCGGAACTAGACCAATTACTATGACTAGACTTTCCTCAAGGCAATCCTACGATTATACAAAGAATAAAAATTCTAGGCACAAAGTGATATACAACACTACAAGAACTTTAGAGCTTACTACGGAATCGTGCTTTTTATTTACAACGCAAATGCTTATTTGACCGTGCAGTGAGTGAGGTCCACAAAAGACTTATACAATGGTATCCATGTAACGAGCGTTAGGTTAGCGGATCCCAGACTCTAAAAGCCTTAGGTCACTAGGCACAAAGTCCCCTAAGAACTTAATAACTCGAATAACAAAGAGCCCACTCTTGATCAATTACGCAAAATTTTTTTTTTTTTTTAACTCTGAGCAAGTGCGTTTCGCTCCATCTTGCTCAACCCTAGACTACTCGCATAACATGCGAGCCGGCTACTAGCCATTTGACGCCTAGCCACAACTAGCAACAAATTCCATTTTTACTCCATTTTTTTTCTTTTTCATGCCTTTACCACTAAGAACCTATTATCAAATTCTAAGCATAATAAATAGATTATCCTCGAAAATAATCAGATCATAACAACAATCTAGTCCTTCAGCATTCTCTAAGACTTAGTGACAATACAAGTGCTTCTAGCATGCATATCAACCTACACAACTTAATATCACTTTAATGCTATCACTACACTCGCATCAATATCACAATTCAGTCGATAAATCATTGCAAAAGGGATCATGGTATATGCATGAGCTATATGATATGACAACAAATAAAGCTATATAAAAAAAACTATATGGCAAAAATTATGCAACTATATGAACTAACTATCATGAATATGCAGCTATATGACACACACAAAATATTCCTTAACTACCACCCCCAAACTTAAAATCTTCACTGTCCCCAGTGAAGGTAGTAGAAAGGAACACAGGGTATACCTACTCGGAGTCATCATCATCATCACCCTCAGTGGGTGGAGTATCAGGCGGCGGGTATGCAGAGTCCTCACCAAAAACTGGCCACTGGATAACAGCTCCAAGGCCTCGAAAAGCAGTCCCTAACGCAAGGGTGAGCTCCTGAGCAAACCTGCTCTGCGTCTCATACATGGCATCCATCCGCCGTGAAAGCCTCCTATACTGGGCATCACCCATCCCAGCACCCTCCTGAGCTCTCGAAGAACTAGCCTCACCATGCCCTGGCCTGGCCATAGTAGCACCTCGTGCTGGACGCCCTCCTGGAAGATGATAACCCAGCCCATGCTCCTCAGGCTCACCACCGGTCCACTCCTGCATCCCATTCAGAGTGCCAGAATCTATAGGAGCTGCTGGCAACTGCAACTGCTCATGAGCCGGCCAGTTCACTCCTACTGCACGGCATAGCTTTGTAACCGTGGATGCATAAGGGATGTTCATATGCTTTGCTCCCCTCAAAAACTTCAGAATTCCTTGGTAGATAAACTCACCAAGGTCCACATAGTATTCCTCATTCAGAATTCCCCACAACAACTGTGCTCTCTCAACTGTGACCTCGTGTGCATGTGAAGAAGGCAAAATATTAGCACATATAAATGCGTTCCATGCACGGGCATACATGTTCATGGCGATCGCCGGAAAGTGACGATACTCATTATTGGATGGACTGCGGTTCCAAACTGTGCCTGGTCGACAGAGAGTCGCACAAATCAAATCCAAGTCAAAATCCTCAATAGTCTTTTCATTCCAGTTCTCCTCCTCGGGCTTCCTCTCTCGCTGTCCAATCACTCGGCGAATCGCCGCAGGATGATAATCAACCGTCAGCCCCCGAACTACAGAAAACCCATTCTTTTCAGCCTTCGCGTTCGCGTAGAACTCGCGAACAACACTCATCGGTATCGCTTCGGGTGACTCACAAAAAGCTATCCACCCCTTCTCTGCAATCATGGGCAACAACTCACCATCCCTCCCTGATGGTAAAAACCCCCTCTCCTTCAGAATCGGCTTCCCCAACAGCCTAGTGTACTCCTCCTCCGCGGCTCTGTCAGTTAACCGAGGCCTCGCAGCAGTACCCCTTGATGAATCAGCAGTAGGAACTGTGCTGCTGCTGTCAATAGTGTGTGCTCTCTTGGGTGCCATTGATTTGTGAATAAAAGTATGTAAGAACTGATTTTTGATGTTTATGAGAGGGTTTAAGTGTAGGAAGTTGTGGGAGATATGTAGGATAGGTGTATGTATATATAGGGTGTGGAGTAGGTTAAATTAGATTAGGAGTGGGGTTGAGGGATAAAATCATGGGGTAATGGGAAAAGAATTCGTGGGTTTATGGGCTGTAATGGGTTTTTGTGTTTTTTTTTTTTTTTTTTTTCTGAACTGTAAAAAAAATTTCTGGAACTCGACCCCTGCGCGGCCGCTCAGCATTTCTGCGCGGGCGCGCAGAGGGTCTCTGGATTTTTTTTTTTCAGTCCCTGTTTTCTGATTTTTTTTGTGTTTTTGGATAGGTTATTAACTTCTAAGGGTTCCTGTAACAACAATTCATGGGTTGCCTCCCACGCAGCGCTTCTTTTTCGTCATTAGCTTGACGTTCCGTTCCTTTCTCACGTAGTCAACAAAATGGCATTAAACACCTCTCGGTTTGCCATATCCCCATAGTAGTGCTTCAACCGCTGACCATTAACCTTGAATGCTTGGTCCGAATCATTCTCAAAAATTTCCACCGCTCCATGTGGAAACACAGTTTTGACAATAAAAGGTCCAGACCACCTTGATTTCAACTTCCCAGGAAAAAGTCGGAGCCGAGAGTTGAATAACAGAACTTGTTGCCCTGGCACAAACAACTTAGGATATAGCTTCCTATCGTGCCACCTTTTCACCTTTTCCTTATACATTTTGTTATTCTCGTACGCTTGAAGTCGGAATTCATCAAGTTCATTAAGCTGAAGCATTCTTTTCTTACCAGCTGCATCTAAATCCAGGTTCAATTTCTTCAATGCCCAGTAGGCCTTATGCTCAAGCTCCGCCGGTAGATGACATCCCTTACCGTACACCAACTGAAATGGTGACATCCCAAGTGGAGTTTTGTATGCTGTTCTGTAAGCCCAAACAGCTTCATCGAGCTTTAAAGACCAATCCTTCCTTAATGGACAAACAACCTTCTCTAGAATGCGCTTTATCTCTCTGTTAGACACTTCCGCTTGACCATTTGTTTGCGGATGATAGGCAGTAGCTACTCGATGATTCACGTTATAACGCTGCATCATAGAAGTGAACTTACGGTTGCAAAAATGCGATCCTTCATCACTTATGATTACCCGAGGTGTTCCAAACCTTGTGAAAATTTGCTTATGAAGAAAATTTAGCACTGCCTTTGCATCATTTGTTGGTAAAGCTTTAACTTCGACCCATTTGGAGACATAATCGACTGCTAGCAAAATGTACTGATTATTGCAAGATGAGATAAAAGGCCCCATAAAATCGATTCCCCATACATCAAAGACCTCGACTTCAAGCATCACATTTAATGGCATCTCATCCTTCCTTGACAAATTTCCCACTCTTTGGCAACAATCACACCTTAAAACAAACTGATGAGCATCCTTGAACAAGGTGGGCCAGAAAAAACCTGCTTGCAGAATACGAGCTGCCGTTTTCTCACCTCCATAGTGTCCACCATAAACCGTGGCATGGCAGTCTCGTAATATCCCCTCCGTCTCACAGAACGGGATACATCTCCTGATGATCTGGTCAGCTCCCTGTCTAAACAAATATGGTTCATCCCACATATACCACTTCACCTCATGCAGAAACTTCTTCTTTTGCGCGGATGTCAAATTGGGAGGCATTATATTGCTGACAAGATAGTTTACAATATCTGCAAACCATGGTTCTTCCTCCTGAATTGCAAACAACTGCTCATCCGGAAAAGATTCATTGATTAACGTCCTATCTTGTGAAGTAGAATCGGGATTCTCCAACCTAGAGAGATGGTCAGCTACTTGATTCTCGGTACCTTTTCTATCTTTGATCTCTAACTCAAATTCTTGAAGTAAAAGCACCCAACGAATGAGTCTCGGCTTCGAATCCTTCTTAGAAACCAGATAGCGAATAGCTGCATGATCAGTGAATACTGTCACTTTCGTACCAAGCAGATAAGATCGAAATTTCTCAAAGCCAAAGACTATAGCCAAAAGCTCCTTCTCAGTAGTGGTGTAGTTCAATTGGGCCCCATTTAAAGTCTTACTCGCATAGTAGACCACATGGAAGAGATTTTTCTTGCGCTATCCCAGAACTGCACCTACCGCATAGTCACTCGCATCACACATCATCTCAAACGGTTCTGTCCAATCTGATGCTGTAATAATTGGCGCCGTGATCAAACTCTCCTTGAGAGTCTTGAATGCTGCCAAACATTCATCATCAAATTTGAAAGGCACATCTTTCTCAAGTAAATTGCACAACGGCTTAGATATCTTTGAAAAGTCCTTGATGAATCGCCGATAAAAACCCGCATGACCGAGAAAACTACGGATTCCTTTCACTGAATTAGGTGGGGGAAGATTTTCAATGACTCCCACCTTGGCCTTGTCCACCTCCAGACCTTTGCTAGAGACCTTATGCCCAAGGATAATGCCTTCACGCACCATAAAATGACATTTCTCCCAATTAAGCACCAAATTAGTTTCCACGCATCTTTTGAGTACGGCGCGCAGATTATTCAAGCATTCATCATATGAGTGTCCAAAGACGGAGAAGTCATCCATGAACACTTCGACGTTATTTCCAATCATGTCAGAGAATATAGCCATCATACATCTCTGAAAGGTGGCCGGGGCGCCACATAACCCAAACGAAACTCTACGAAAAGCAAATGTGCCAAATGGACAAGTGAAGGTAGTCTTTTCCTGATCCTCTGGTGCAATATAAATCTGATTATACCCGGAATACCCATCCAGAAGACAAAAATACTCATGTCCCGCCAATCTGTCAAGCATTTGATCAATGAATGGGAGAGGGAAGTGATCCTTTCTTGTGGCTTTGTTCAATTTTCTATAATCCATGCATACTCTCCATCCTGTAACTGTTCGAGTAGGGATGAGCTCATTCTTCTCATTTGCGACCACAGTGATACCTCCCTTCTTAGGAACACATTGTACAGGGCTCACCCACGAGCTGTCAGAAATAGGATAAATGATGCCTGCATCTAGCCATTTCAGAATTTCTTTCTTCACCACCTCCTTCATGATTGGGTTCAGTCGTCGCTGCTGTTCCACAGTTGGCTTACTACCTTCCTCTAACAGAATTTTATGCATACAATATGAGGGACTTATCCCCTTGATGTCTGCTATAGTCCATCCTATAGCCGATTTGAATTCTCTCAAAATCCTTAAGAGCTTGTCTTCCTCACTACCTGAAAGGTCAGCTGAAATAATAACAGGTAACGTAGATGAATCACCTAAAAAGGCATACCTCAAGTGTTCAGGTAATGGTTTGAGCTCTAAGGTAGGCGCTTCCTCTATTGATGGTTTGAGCTTCCCTTCAGCGTTCTTGAGGTCAGAAGTACCAAGAGATTCAAATGGTATATCTAGCTTTCGCTTCCAGGGAGAAGCGTTCAGATATTGTAATTGCTCGTTGCTATCTTCATCATCACTATCAAATTCCCCCACTAAGGCCTTTTCCAATGCATCAGACATTAGCATGTGATCGAGTTCCGAAGTAACCACAGAATCAATCACATCCACTTTTAAGCACTCCTCATCTTCTGTAGGGAATTTCATTGCCTTGAATACGTTGAAGGTCACATCCTGATCTTGAACCAGCATAGTAAGTTCTCCTTTTTGCACATCTATCAAGGTACGGCCAGTTGCCAAGAAAGGCCTCCCCAAGATTATGGGAATCTTTTTATCTTCCTCAAAATCCAGAATAACAAAATCAGCAGGAAAGAAGAGCTTATCCACCTTGATGAGCACATCCTCAACTATGCCCCTTGGGTAAGTAATGGAACGGTCCGCCAATTGTAGCGACATGTAGGTGCAGCTGCACTTCCCTGTTGAGGATATGATTGTCTTGTAGCATACTGCTGTGGTTGCTGGAATCCAGGTGGGTTAAACTGTTTACTCACTCCTTGCTGATATGGTGGCTGAATAGCATTCTGATTATTTCCCCAGCTGAAATTTGGATGATTTCTGTTGTTAGGATGATAGGTCGCTGGCACAGGCTGCTGTTGTCGCTGATAATTATTCACATACTGAACAGATTCGTTGACAAGAGAACACTGATTCGTAGCATGAGAACCTGCACAAAGCTCACAAACCATAGCTATTTGATTAACTCCATACGTAGCCAAAGAATCAACCTACATTGATAGCGCTTGGAGCTGGGCTGCAATAGCGGTGGCTGCATCAACTTCCAGAATACCTGCTACCTTGCCTGATGTCATCCTCTGAGTTGGGTTTTGATGCTCATTTGCAGCCATCGTCTCAATAAGATTGTACGCCTCAGTATAGCTTTTAGCCCATAAGGCGCCTCCAGCTGCTGCATCGAGCATGGGCCGAGATTGAGCCCCCAAACCATTATAAAAACCAGTGATTACCATCCAATCCGGCATTCCATGATGTGGACATTTTCTCAACATTTCCTTGTAGCGTTCCCAAGCCTCGCACATAGATTCTGTAGGTTGCTGCGCAAACTGAGTGAGAGCACTCCTCATAGCAGCAGTCTTTGCCATTGGATAAAACTTCACCAGAAACTTTTGCGCAAGATCTTGCCACGTAGTGATTGACCCAGCTGGTTCAGAATGTAACCAGTCTTTAGCCTTATCCCTCAGTGAGAATGGGAAAATCCTCAACTTGATAGCCTCATCAGTCACGCCATTATACTTAAAAGTGCTGCAGATCTCGACAAAATTCCTTATGTGCATGTTGGGGTCTTCAGTTGCCGCTCCTCCAAAAGAAACAGAATTCTGCACCATCTGAATAGTGCCCGGCTTGATTTCAAAGGTGTTAGCTTGAATAGCCGGATGAAGGATGCTTGACTGAATGTCATCAATTTTAGGCCGAGAAAAATCCATAAGAGCTGGATCAGCTTGAACAATATGATCTCCCATGTTTACTGGTTCTTTCTGCTCAGTTCCTGAATCCGAATCCTCAAAATCTAACTTCTCCGGTGTATCAAGAACTTCGTCTTTCTCCTCAGCTGTATCTAAGGTCCTCTTGCGAGCACGAGAACGAGTTTGCATAAACGCACTAAAGTACCTGAAACACAACCGAAAAGAGTAATTAACTACTACGTCCTAATTACTGAGTCCTAATGACCAATGATGGTAAGTACATAAACTAAACAAATACGCCGAGTCCCCGGCAGCGGCGCCAAAAACTTGTTAGGGCGAAATCACGCACTAATATTCACGCAAGTATACGCGTTCGCAAGTAATATAGAATACTTTCTAGTTCGTTCCCTCAGAGACTCAGACTAAGTTATTGTCTAATTTAACTCACTCACCAATGTATGATTACTTCTCAATGTTAAGATAGTAACACTTAAAATTGTTGATTAAATATTAACTATAATTAACTACTTAATTAACCACTTAACTAACACTGCAATTTATCAATAATAAAACACTCATGAGATCACAACTTCATTATTACTTCCTTCTATAGCCATAATTATTACCTTTAGCATGTGACAGTGATGATATTAATCGAATAACACAAAACTGATAAAAGCCAACTCTCATTGTACTAATACCATTCTACCAAACATCCACAATTAAGATAGAAATTGAATAGTCATCAATTATGTTGAGTTCCTATATGTCTACAGAAATTGACAACACAACGATTTAAGCACAAGTTATTCCTTTTGATTATATAGGGCAAATAAAACTGTTAGAGTTACCCACTAATCATGCACAACGTACATGAACCTATGCTAGCATGGCAAGTTCTAAATCTCAAGATCCACTGTCGCTTCACAAGAGATTAACACCCTATCTTATATGTTCGCGACGCACATAAGACGAATACGCACAACCAATACTAGATATCATGCAATCATCACACACTAAAGTATTAAACAATTAACTAAAGAATTCCATAATAAATCCGTTGCAACCCCATGATCACGATTAGCCCATAATAGAACTTATCGCCATTATGGGTTCATATGAAATCATGATAAACGAACACAAAAAAATAACAACTAAACTAATTATATTAAAACAGAGTACGTCACAAGAGTAAATAAGTCAAAGCAAGAAAACTAGCATCCAACGTTACAACGAAACAAGAATCACAAGAATATATGCTTCCTCTTCGTTGCTGTGTGCTAAATCGGTCTTCTTCCTTATCTCCTTCGCTTCTTGCGAAACACAATCTAAAACATAATCCCCTCTTAATACTCTGTGAAAAACGTCTCAAATCTACTTATATAATAGTCCCATAAAACTCAGATTACATAGAAGTTGGAAGCCAAACAGAAGTAGAAGTCTAAAACAATATATTATTTTCCCCGACCCTGCGCGGCCGCTCAGCATTTCTGCGCGGGCGCGCAAGGCTGCTGCGCGGCCGCTCAGCATTGCTGCGCGGGCGCGCAGGACCCTACTAGAAAATTTCCAGGTTTGCTCCGTTTCTTCGCCGTAATCTGCCCGTTCTTTTCCTCTCGCAATGGTGAACACATGCCAAGGCTTATTCTTGATGATTCCTCCTCCGAAATGCAACTAATACCCTGAAATGCATAAACACTAGAAAAACGCATCAAATACACAAAATACTTGATTTCAAGACACCAATTTAAGCCATTTTAAGACGTTCTAAGTGGTATAAAATGCCACTTATCAGATTGCTGTTTTGAGAAAACAATTTGATTACTTGCCCAACGTTCGGGAAGTAAGCCCATCTAATTGAGTCGGCATAAGCGACAGGCCGGGGTACGGTCTATCAAAGTGTAAGTGGCTGGGTGGCAGTCCATCAGCGCGTAAGAGGCCGGGTGGCGGTCCAGTACAAGGTCCTTATGTGGCCAGGGTGATGACCGGTGGGGGATTCATCCATTTACTAGTAGAAAAGGTTACTTATTGGTATCTTTGCCTGATCAGCAAGATATCAGGTTTATGCCAAGGTTTTCTCCTTTCCAAAATTCATTGGATATTGCAACTCTGTTTATAATTTTCATAACAGAGGTTTTCAAGGAGTGTATGGAATGTATATATATATAGGTGTATATATATATCGGGACTTAATGAAGTATCTCGTAACTTCATTATTTATATTGATATTTCAAGGATTGAATCTATTCAAGTCTTATCTTGTAGTCTCATCTGGGTGATGAACTTTTGAAACTGATTATAACTTGAACGGTGGTAGTTCAAGTAGTATTCGGATATAAGTATATTGGAGTATCTTGTAACTTCATCTTTTAAACTTATATCTAGTAAATGATTATCTTGTGCATGTCAAAGATTTTTGGAAAAACGTTGAGATAAGGTTAGATATACGAGATCACCTTGCAACGATATTTTTATACAGTTGTAAACTGGAACTCTGTGTATATTATACATGTCAGAGGATTTCAAAGATTATGAAAAGTATATATGTATATATATACTGAATATTTTGTGACTTGGTCGCGTTAAGATAACAAACTTGGTTCATTTCTTCTTGACCAAGACTTTCATGAGTACTATGAGAATGCTCATATATTGTAAATCATTATACATATTATTTTGGTGGGCTTGTTGCTCACCCTTGCTTCCTTCTTTCATCACACAACATCAGATAGACAAGATGAACAGGACCAAGCTTCCAAGTCGCAAGCGGTTAGAAAATGTTCCACAGTTTTGTGGAAGCGTTGATGCCGCCGTAGCTGAGGTAGGAGCTACCAATAGGCTAGGTTTTCAACTATTGATGAACCAGATTTATGTATAATTATGAATTGTAATAATGGCAAAGAAATGTAAATTTATTCAAAAACCCTTTTAAGGTGTATTGGCATATAATTGTGGAATAAAACGACTTGTGATTATTTTTGGGTATTCATCTCTGAGACTATAACTTGTGGTGTGTGTGTTTATGGTGGGGTCATAGTACAGAATAGTTGATTATTTATTAAGATTGGGTGTTATTAAAGGAAATGGAACTCGTGACAACCCGGATCCCCGACCCCGGATTTGGGGGTGTTACAGTCTGTCCATCTTTTCTTCTTTGTGACAAGAGCCTTGCCTTTGTCACCCTTCACTTTCTTGCAATCAGGAGATATGTGGCCTTTCTCTCCACAGTTATAGCATTTGACATTGGTATAATCTCCTCTATCAGACTTTCCTCCTCTGCCCTCAATCTTCTGAAATTCTTCTTATCAGAACTTGTGCCTTTCCTGGAAAACTTCTTTCCCGGAAAACTTCTTTCCCTTCCTGAACTTTCTGTATGCAATCTTTATGATCCCTTTCACTATAAGAGCACACAACTTTATCATCTCCTCATCAGCATCAGTCTCAGGTAAGCTTTCAGAATCTGAGTCATCATCACTCTCAGAATTTGATGACTCAGTATCAGACTTTGTGAAAAGAGCTTTACCCTTGTCTTTCCTTGAGGTAGCTGCCTTGGGGGATTCTTCTTCAGCCTTAAGAGCAACTGTCCTTGACTTTCCTCCTTTCCTCTTGCTTCTTTGTTCCATCTCAAGTTCATGAGTCTTGAGCATTCCATAAATTTCATCAAGAGTTGTTTCATCAAGATTGTAGTTGTCTCTTATTGTTGTTGCCTTCAAATCCCAGCATTCAGGAAGAGCTAACAGGAATTTAAGGTTTGAATCTTCAAGATCATACTCTTTATTAACCAATGACAAATCATTCAAGAGTTTGACAAATCTATCATATAAATCAGTCAATGACTCATTAGCCTTTGAGTCAAAATGTTCATACTCTTGAGTGAGTATTGTCTTCCTGTTCTTCTTAATTGTATCAGTTCCCTGACACCTTGTTTTCAGAGCATCCCATATCTCCTTTGCAGTCTTGCAGTTAATTACCCTGTTTGACATTACATTATCAATGGCACTATGCAGTAAGTGTCGTTGGAGGTTCTTCAGTTTTGGTAGGCTTAGTTGGAGTTTCTGTGTCAAACATAATTGTGTTTGGATCTTAAACTGTATGTGCGTTAACAGAAGGGCTCTGATACCACTTGTTAGGTCACACACACTGTAGAGGGGGTGAATACAGTGTAAAGTACAATCAAATCGAACTCTAATAACTCAAGTAACAGAAAACAAACTTTATTGAAACAATAAACTCTGTTACAGTATGGAACTGTTACCTCTCAGTGATGAACAAATATCACGAGAGCTGCTAGGGTTATATGAATTATCTTCTCAAATATTATAACACTTATAGTGTAAACGCTATGTTTGTGTTTATATACTACACAGTTACAAGATAATCGCTAACTGATATGGAATATAATTTTGCTTCCTAAAATATATCAATCAGATATCTTTTCTTCCAAGCATTCTATTCTTCATAGAACTCCTTCTTCATGCATATCTCTTCTTATGTTTATCTCGATCTTCTTTTCTTTAATCAGCTGCTTTCCTTATCTGAACGTCCTTCAGTACTTAAGTTCTGATATCCATCTTCTGATGATTATCTCCTGATAATATAAGTACTGATATCCTTAAGTCCTGACTTCCAGTAAGTACTGATTTATCCTGTTTAAGTAAGATCTGAAAACTAAACATAAATCATAT
The DNA here is from genome assembly GCF_009905375.1 of Apium graveolens. NCBI lineage: Eukaryota > Viridiplantae > Streptophyta > Magnoliopsida > Apiales > Apiaceae > Apium > Apium graveolens. The sequence continues at coordinate 153,493,189 of NC_133647.1, read as the reverse complement.
TAGCCATGACATTATGAAATATATCTAACATATTAATTGATACACGGTTGTGTAAAAGTAGATATGGAATATTTTTCATGATAATGTGAATACTGTGGCGCCCTCCAAACCCGGGTCAGAAGTTTGGGGTCCACACACACATACACATACCTTATTTATAACCTGCTTATAACAATAATAAAGATAACAATAATATGCAGTGACCCTATTTACCAACTACCATGGATCGCAACAGGCTAAAGTATGCACACAAGCCACACATCTACTTATATTACATACCGTTCAAATCCCAATCATTCAAACTCAAACTGAGTATTAAACTTTATTACAAACTTTTACAGACTTAAATTATTCCAAAAGAAGCCTACTAGCTCAGATTTCTCAACCTGAACCCCAAGCTCTCGTGCTGGACTAGGGATCCTCGTTACCAACTGGTTCCTTTTTAGCTGAAAAGAATATAAACAACATCGCACAAATGAGCTAACTAGCTCAGCAAGTCACAATGACAAAACTGAGAATAATGATCATCCATAGAACATGATTATGATATCAAGTGAACAATGGATTATGATTTAGAATTGGATATTATACTTTTAATTTAAAAATCAAGGTTAGGCTGCTGATCAGTCACGCACTAACCCTGAGCAAGGCACACAACATTGCTCTAACTACTGGATCCAAGGCACACATTGGCCTAACTTGACCATTATATGGTCTGACCACGAATCTGGTCCACAATTTTATAAAAACAATCCAATTCTAACTTAATAACTGAATAAGCAATAATAAACAATAACCAGAATCATTAACAATAATGAGTGTTTAACAATGAAAGGGTTTCAATCCTTGTAAGGATCAATAAAGTAATTTCAAAGCTTGGATGCTGGGTAATAAAAGAATTGGATAACAAAGGAATCAATATTTCAGGGTTTCAAGGATTTGGTCTTTCAAAGCATAAGATATCATGGATTGAGTATATAAGTAATTCAGTTCAGCGTTTGGTATTTAGTTTGTATGTATTTGTGGAGTAGTATCGTAGATTCGTGGTTCGTGTTTGGGTATACAACAATCAATGGTCTAGAAAGAATCAGGTTACGGCTCAAGATCAATAACTGGAATCAGGGTTTAGATTTCTGTGCTTCAAAGCACTTGCAATATCACAGGATTATCAAGTACCACAATATCTCGAGAAAGTTCAGAACACTTGCCTGGTATTAGCTTACTACACTGCACTCGCTTCCAATCACAATCGTCTTACTCCTCAACTACCTGTTTCCCTTTCCTACGCCTTGCCTCTTCTGCTCACATATCATAAACATCTATCAATAATCGACTCATAGAGTTCTATTCAACACATACTTCTATCTACCCTTCGTTTTACTGAAATTCGATTAACGGATTGAAAGTTATGTAATAATCAAGTAAACACTGAATATATAGACTGATAGTTAATTAACAAGTCACATATAGCACATAATACATCACGTACTCAATGATATATTATTTATAAAGAAGTCTCGGGTCATAAATAGGCTTTCGGGTATTTAAAATGATTTTTAAAACATTTTTTGGAATTAAAACGGGTCGTTGGATCAATTTCGGGTTAATAAACAGGGTTCGGTTGGCCAATTCTGGCTCCGAAACAATTTTATACTAATTATCGAGCCTTGGAAATAATTTAGAATAATATTTTAAAGCTCGAAATTATTTTTTGGAATTTTTAAATCATTTTTAAGTAATTATATCTAATTAAATAATTAATTAAAATCAATTAATAATTAATTAAATCAATTAATCAATTAATTTCCAAATTAATTGACCAATTAATCGATTAAAATTAACTGAAATTAATTAACTAATTAATTCAGATTTATTTCTGAATTAAAAATAATTTTCGGAATTAAAATACTAATTTTTAGAATTTTCAGAAATTAAAAACGATTTTTTATAATAAAATAAATACGAAATATGATTTTTAAACATTTTTAAAATAGGAATCCAATTTTTGCAAAGTCTGGAAACCTGGGGGACCAAACTTCATCGTTTTCAAAAGTATAGGGACCAAACTGCAATTTTGCAGTTCCAGTGGCCGGAAAATGTCGGGGTGGCCGGAGAACTCGACTCCGGCATCCTCCCACCACCACAAGCTCTAGATCAATACTACACAACACCAGGAATCTATATCTGCAATCAAAATTCATCAATAACCCCAAACTTGGCCGGAAATTGGCCAAGAACATCGCCGGTTTCCGGCGAACATCGTGAATTTAAAAAACACAACTCCCTTCGATTCAGACATCCTCTGTTAACGAGCTATATACCAATCGATTGCAAATTTCATAAGGAACACAACCCACTATAAATCAACAGCTAATAACCCCTAAATCAAAACCCCCCAAATTTCAATTGAAAACATTCATACGGGTTATAAACCCTAATTTTAAAATTCGAAAATCAAACTCAAATTTAAACATGTTATTGAACTCCAAATCAGACGTATAATATATCAAAATCATCAGGAAAACAAGTTCTACAACATGCAGTCATCAAATCATACAAACAATCATCCGAACAAAAATTCATATTTTTAATAAATTTAATTCGAAAATAAATAAATTTCCTAGAAAATAAACCTTTGATTCTGCAGTGAAACAAAGCTCAGAATCTGATAGAACACTTCAAATCCTTCGTTTTGGTTACTCAAGCTTTGAAAACAGAGATCGGTAACGCCTTCGTTTTGCTGTTTGATTCTTAGAACAGTTTTTTTGTAATTAGGGTTTTTCTATGAAAATTATAGAAATAACTATCTGCAAATGATTTTGATACGAAATAAAATACGGAAAAAGGCTATTTATAATTACGAAAAATTAGTATCCCGTTGGATCATTCCGGATATAAAACGATACGTTTATTTATAAAAACTGATCCAAACGGTATCGGTTTTCGGGATAATTATCCAAATCAGTACAATTTGTACTGTGGTCTTGGTCTCAGCGCCTGGTTACACGTACTACGAAGTGATAATTGGGATAGTTTAATAAAAAGCTCCCGTTTATCGAAAATACGGGTTTTATTGATTTACCGAAACGAATATTGTATCGAAAATGTTGCGCCGGGACCCGCGCAGAACAAACCGTACGCCGGATCGAAAAAGTCGAAACATGGAATATGCTCGGAATATTACAATTATGTTAGGAAGGAGTTCTCGGAAGAGTTTCGGGTTCCAAAAACGTAACAACGGATGACGTCGATTGGTTCCCGTTTTTGTAATAGATTTTAAATACTCGGAAAAAGATTTTATAAATTTCATATGATCCTTATAAATCCATAAATTAACATAAAAATAATTAGGAAGATATGACAATTATCTATGTTTTATTTTGGACATATAAAAATTAAAATATTCAATTAATAATATTTTTGAATATTCAAATACAGATAACATTTAACAATTAACTCACAGAATAGATATTGAACACATACAATAATTATTTAATAGAAAAATAATTACACGATATATCCCGGATATTACAAATACCATATATAAATTATAACAATTTATTTATTACATAATTTTAATTTTTGAATAATTATAAATGCATGTTATTTAAGTAATCAATTATCTCACTAGATATTAATAATGATTATACATGTACATATATCAGATATTTAGCATATAAATAATGGAAACCATCATAATTACTAAGAAATGTAAGATACAATGATTTACATGTTAATACACACACATACATATAACTTAATCTTACTTTGTTAACAGTTGTGTAAAAAAAACTAACATTTTCCCATATATACATACGTTGAATTTCAAAAACTAATATTTTTCATTAAAATCAATTTTAATATTAACAGTAATGTAAATTTTACATTATTATATATTATGATTGCAAGTCATTCTGTCTTCAGTTATGCATTTTTTATCTTTTTAAATTGAGTAAGTTAATTGTAAGTTAGTAGTGAACTCAGTAATAATATAAACCGATACATATAGTTTATTTAAATAAAATTCAAAATTTTTGGTCAACTGTGTATTCAACATATATGTTAATGTTTAGTTTTTTTTTGTAAACATACTAACGACATTCTACATATTAAGTTTAATCGTTTCGTTTTAAATGTACATTGACTACCATGTTTATATTCATTCATTAAATACAAATTATACAACACAAACAAAAATATATATATTTTGCTTAATGAGCTATGTTAGAAATGTTGTGCAATTTGGTAATGTCTTGTATGCAAATAATACACATTGATAAACAATCAATTTGTATTTGATACTCCCTCAGTCCCACTAGATTGTTTACGTTACTTTTCAGCACGCTTTTCAATGCTCCTTTAAAGAATAATTCCATAATTTTTTTAATTTTTTTTTCTGAATAAAAGTTTTATGTTTAAACTTTTATACAAAAAAAAAATAAAAAAATAGTATGAAACTATACTTTATAGAAGCCTCAAAATGTGTGTAAATAGTGTATGTAAACTTCCCAGCGGGACGGAGGGAGTATACGTAAGACATTGTACAACATTTACAAATAAGAAAATAACTAAGAGCAATTCCAACAACCTCCTTGCATTTTCACTACAAATCATATAAATAAATGAGCTCCTAATTATTTAGAAGTCAAATTTAAATAATTTTTGCAACAATTCTCCTTAAACTCACTCTGTATCTATCTTTTTACTCATTAAAGTCATTTATGTTAAATAGACATATAAGAAAAATATAATATAATAATAGTTGAGGAGGGAGTATTCACTCCTAAAAGTGAGGAACCATTCTAAACTCCTAATTATATCCTTATGTATAATTAGAGTAAAGGTGATCATATGGTACGGTGTGGGATATATGTGAAGGTTTTGGTCATCATAGTCCCACATTAACTAAACAACTAAACTTATCTAACATCTAAGAAAGGCTCACCACATGTATCTTTACTATATTAAGATTTTTATAAGTTTGTTAACACTCTTTTGAAAAAATAAAACTAATTCCTTAATATGTTTAATGTATGCTATTAACTTATACGGAAAATTATAATATAACAACTTAGATAAAAGTTATAATTTGGTCAATGATGTTTTTTAATATTTGGTTATAAAGGAAAAATAATAGGAAGATATATTTTGTATAAATAAAAACAAAGAAAGAATTTTTTTTTTAAATTTAAAAAAATGAAAAAAAGGACACCACTTGGAATACATAAAAGTTACAATAATATAAATTATATGACTTTATTTTTATATGTGTATGAAAATTGGGATTATAATAAGGTAAAAAAAATAGCACATAATCAAATTTCATGTAAATAGAAATGCAACTAGAAATTTATATAAAAGTTGGCAAACAATTTTAAAAATTGAAATAATAATACTATTTATATTAAATATGTAATACATAAAAGTTACAACAATATAAATTATATGAGTTTATTTTTATATTTGTATGAAAATTGGGATACTAATATAAGTAAAACAAATAGCACATAATTAGATTTCATGTAAATAGAAATGTAACTAGAAATTTGTATAATAAAGGAAAAATAATAGGAAGATATATTTTGTATAAATAAAAACAAAGAAAGAATTTTTTATTAAATTTAAAAAAATGAAAAAAGGACACCACTTGAAATACATAAAAGTTACAACAATATAAATTATATGACTTTATTTTTATATGTGTATAGAAATTGGAATTATAATACAAGTAAAAGAAATAGCACATAATCAAATTTCATGTAAATAGAAATACAACTAGAAATTTATATAAAAGTTGGCAAACAATTAAAAAAATTGAAATAATAATACTATTTATATTAAATATGGAATATATAAAAGTTACAACAATATAAATTATATGATTTTATTTTTATATGTGTAAGAAAATTGGGATAATAATACAAGTAAAACAAATAACACATAATTAAATTTCATGTAAATAGAACTGTAACTAGAAATTTGTATAAAAGTTGACAACAATTAAAAAAATTGGTGCGGTGATAGGAGTGCGAGACATCATGTGCCTGTAATTAATTAACAAAAAGAAATAATAACACTATTTATATTAAATACAAGTGAAAACCGTATATTCAATAAAATATCTAGTAAATACAAGGGAATATAATTTATATAAGCAATACATAACACCATTTATGACAAAAAATATTTGTGTAATGAAAATTTATATAAAATTTTAACTAAAAATTCAAAACAAAATATAATAATAAAATAAATATATAACAAACACATTAAAAATATTATTAAAAATTTCCTGTGCATTGCATGGGTATAAATCTGCATGGGTATAAAGCTAGTGTTATAGAGGGGGATAAGGAGCTTGTTGGAGAGAAATTTTATCTCCATTTCTTCAAAATTTGACTTCAGAGTCTATACAAGGATAATGTTGGAGTTGCTCTAAGAACATTATAATTGCATGATGCATAAAAAACTCTAGAAAATGATCCGTGCCTTGCACGGGTTATTATGCTAGTTTAAATTAAACCCCCATATATATTGAATACAATTCGAAAATTCGCCACACGACAGAGAAAAAAAAAGTTTTGGGAGTCGAATCCCAAATCTAGGTTTTGGCCGTTCTTATCCATTTTTCGATCTTTCGTCCCCGCTTTCCCTTCACTTTATCATACTCTCTTCTATTTATCAGTTTTTTCCGATAAAATCGAGATTTAATCATTTTTGGATGAAATATTGTATCGAATTTGAGACGATGGTGGATATCGCAAAATCTCACCTTTTACAAGAAAAAAATATTCATATTTTAGAGTTATTTGTTACTCTAATATCAGTTAATATAACTGATAGTTTTGAATACTGGGTTACAAATGATACTTATGTGAAGGTTGTGATGTTGCTAGTTTCGCAACTGGTGTATTTTGGAATACGAGAGATATCATTGTAATACTTTTTAAATTGAAAAATTTGTGTATTCCATGTGTTAAGTGATCTACCGATAAAACAATTATTTATTTAGATTGTTTTTGGTTTCACATTTAGATTATAGTTGACAGTTCGACAATTTGTTTCGGCTGAATTCTAATACTTTAATAAATCTTTAGCTTGTTCATAAGAAAATGAATTATAGTAATCAAATTCTTGAACACGGTTGTCACACATGTTAAAGTACAGAATCTACTACCGTCAAATCTTGATAAATTGATACTCGATAATTTAATAGTCTCAATTAATTAATAATTTTCTGAAGTCCCGACTCAGCACCTTTTATATAAATTAATAATTTCCTAAATTTATAAGATAATAATATTTTTTATAAAACATATAGGTCCCATATAATATATAAATGAATAATTTCATTATACATCAAAATTATATATTTATTTTAAGATTTATTTCAAAATAAGACTTTAGTGTAACTAATTTTTTTTGAAGTCGATTTGTATATTACGGAGTTGTGGTATATTATTTACCTCTTGCAAGAAAAAAATTATGCGATGTCATTGTTACTTTAAGAACATCATTTCATGAGAACGACTCAAACTTTAATGATTCATGCCATATTTCGCTTTATCTTCTTTCTAATTTCTCATAATGCTGCTATTTATTTTTCTATCATTAAATAATTCTACGACTTCTTTGGGTTTGCAAGAATAATTAATAATTTTCGACATCCATTTTATCACGATAATCAATAACCTTTTGGGTATATATATTTGGAAATATATGTTAAAAAATTATTTATCAATAAATTAATAAATTATTAATATATTAATTAAATATAAAATAATAATTTATCAATTAATTAATATTTTGATTAATTAATAATTTTTTATAGACACAAGATTATTAATTTATCGAGATTTCCATATTAGAAAATGCTACAGTATGTTCGGTTACCACATGTTTGAAACGTCCTTGTTGCATCCAGCAATTCAAACCATACTTCCAAATGAAAATTAATGCTATTTTCGTGACCAATCCTCACCAAATTATAACCTTAACTTTTTTTGGAATAAACTTTGGAACCAAAATGAATTCAAATCAACAAACCTCAGACATTTACAAAAAAGGTTACCAATAAAAAAACTCATCGAGCTTTTTTAAATTAAAAATTAAATTTTTTGAATGACCAAAATATATATTTTCCGGTTACTCAATAAATAAATAAATGAAAGCCATAGCGCGAAAATGGAAAAAAGAGAAAGATATTTAGGGCGAAAAATGAAAGTTTAAAACTCTATAAAACTGCGGTCAAAGCCCTAACTCTCTGGAGAGACTGAGAGAGAGAGAGTGGTCTTTCTCGGTGCAAAATCTCGTGTATTGTATCAACCACCACCACTATCCAGAATTTTTTTGAGAGAATCGAGGAATTGTAAGAAGAAATCAGGGCACGCTTTACTCTCTACTCTGTATTGTATCTCTCTCTCTCTCTCTCTCTCTCCCTCTCTCTCTCTTTTACCCTTTCATTTTTTAAATTTAATTTGATCCTTGATTTTTTATGTTTGTTTATATATATGTATTTAAACTACATTCTGGCTCTTTTTATTTAGCTCTGTGATTGTTTTGTGCTCAATTATATTTGTTTATAGATTGTTTGTTTTCGAGTTTCGTAAGCTAAATTCGATTGAGGCATTTCTGCTGTTTTTGTGCTAGCTGTATTGTTTTGTTTGTTTATTTACTCGCTAATCAGATAGTAAGTGATTTGTATGTTAGATGAAATTAATTATATATATAATGAATCAGCAATTACTAATTTCTTTTGTGTTCAAGGGAAGAATCGTTTGCTGAGTGCTGAATTGGATAAAATGCCGAACTGTCTTTTAGTGCTTCATTTGAAATAGGCTGTCTAATTTTCCGACATCTGGGATTGTTGCATTTGTTTTGTCTGTGTACTGTGTAATTTGAAGGGGTTTTCTGGGAGATGGTAGCATTTGTGTGTTTGGGCTTAAAATGAACCATGTTTTACATCATTAGAAATTTGGAGTTTGTCGTTAAAGTACCTATGTGATTTGTTACAGATAGGATTGGTGGTTTACGATAATGTTATTCATCATTCTCTGTACTCGTTATAAGGTGAATGTGGTGCTTTTAGGGTTCTTGGGCAGATAAACCGGATGCTGTAAAAATCTCTTGAAATGAATAAGATATTTTTCTTTGTAAATGGAGTAATGTTTTCTCTCTCTTTTCTTCGTATACTTGGTGTAATGCGTAATGTGCATTGTTAATTTTATACCTGCTGAGTAAGTACCCTATATGACCTGTCTGAGTCTGAATGATATGTAGGTTTTTTGTTAATGATATAACATAGTTAACAAGCCCCGTAACTGCCAATGTATCCGAAAGAGTCTGGTCAAGGTGATGGACCAGTACGCACAAGTGATAGAATACGCAGAAGTCCAAAACAATATAGCCGTTTTGCTAATTTCTATACGTCACATAAAAAACATGCCAAGCGAAAGCAGACAAGAACAAGGACTGCAGCTTCTCAGATTGCGAAAATCATTTATGGTGGGAATAGATCTGGGGTGGCTTTATCAGCAAATGTATGCTTCTTTCTCTTTCTGGTGTCATCTTGAAAAACAGTATCATCTTGATCTTATGGGACTTGCACTGTTAATGTATATCGTCATTTGCTTTATATATTGGTACCATCTTTTTGGTCTAGATATCTAGCTAATATAGAACAAATTAAGAGCATGCTACATGTGTGTCAAGGCATTCTCTAAAAGTAGTAGTTGCTGCAATTCTATGCTTGAGGTATATATTGTTTGTCATTACATATAGGAGTGTTGTCATATTTGGCAGAATCATCATCTTTTTTAATCATGTAGTGCTTGCCACCTTCTGGAAGCATGGTATTACTTTTACTGCATAATTACTTCCCTTTAATGCCTTTTTGTTGTAGCAAATACTGCCATTTTCAGGTTTAAACACTAAATCTTTTTCAGTTGGTTTCTCACTCTCCAGTACAGCGATAATTTTTCATGGTGTAATTTCTGTACACATCTAGTTAGGTGATATATTTTCATTGTGCAGTCTCTGTGCTTATCATTAGTTGATAATTATGGACTGAAAAATACCGTTCCTATCTATTTCAGTCATCTGCAACCAATCTTCGTCGTTCTACAAGAAAAAGGAGGATGACTGTTAATTTAGAAGACTACACTGATAGTTCTGGAACTGAGGATAATGACATGATGGTGAGATTTTATTTTTTCGCAAGCTTATATTATTTCTATAGGTAATAGGTCTTACATCTAGTCTGGATCACATGGAAATTGTGCTGATATTCTGTGCTCTTGCACGTATGAGGTTTTTCTTCTGACAAGGTGTGGAAGTGGAACCTATGCTTTGTGGCTGGCTTAAAGCAGCATTGATGCAACTGTGCATACTGATTTCTGTGTTGTGGGTTGTATTGACAAAGCATATCATAGATCAGGCCTTGTCTTGTGCTATTATTAAAGTTAGGAATGAAGGTTGTCACAGCATCACTATTGATAATCATAATGTTTGGGTATCAATTTTTCTTTATGATGTTTCTTCAGACTCCAGGTTATAGAAGGTCGAGAAGCCGGAGCAAAAATAGGGAAAATCAGGATCAGTCATTGCCTCGCCGTGAACCTCGCCGTGCAGGACTAAGACCCCGACGTGGAAGATCAGCTCCTAGAGAACAGGTAAATATAGAATATGTTGATGATGAAGAAGTTTCTTCAGAGGAGGAAAAGGCCAGCCAAGATGGAGAAGAAAATAGGAATTCGGAGGATAATGATGATGATGGTGAGGATGAGGTTGACGGAGATGGTGATCGCGAAGATGATGGTGATGGTGAGGGTGAGGGTGAAGGTGAGGGTGAGGGTGAAGATGAGGATGAAGGCGAGGAAGATGGTGATGATGAAGAGGGTGAAGAAGAGCAGGATGGCAGGAGAAGATATGACCTTCGCAATAGGGCTGATGTACGCAGGCATTTGGAGGAGAGTAAACAGAGGCCAAGATCGCCTCGAAGAGTTCTACAGCAAGGAATGGGGACTAAAGTTAGCAGGGATGCAAGGAGAGGTGGATCCAGAGTTCATAAACGGCATCGTTCAACTCGAGCTGAAGAATCAGATGACTCTCTTCTTGTGGATGAGTTGGACCAAGGTCCCTCCATACCTTGGGGAAGAGGTGGAAACAGAGCTGGGCCGCCTTGGCTTTTGGGGGGACTAGACATGCACGGGACATCTGCTTGGGGTTTGAATGCTGCTGCATCTGGTTGGAGTCATCAGAATGATGCTATTACAAATTTAACATCTGGGATTCAAACAGCTGGGCCTAGTTCCAAGGGAGGAGCTGATATTCAACCATTACAAATTGATGAAAGTATAAGCTTTGATGACATAGGTGGCCTCTCTGAGTATATTGATGCTTTGAAAGAAATGGTTTTCTTTCCACTGCTGTATCCAGATTTTTTCGCGAATTACCACATAACACCCCCAAGGGGAGTTCTGCTTTGTGGACCCCCTGGTACAGGAAAAACACTTATCGCAAGAGCATTAGCTTGTGCCGCTTCAAAAGCAGGGCAGAAGGTCAGCTTTTATATGCGCAAAGGTGCTGACGTGCTTAGCAAATGGGTTGGTGAGGCTGAAAGACAATTGAAACTACTCTTTGAAGAAGCACAAAGAAATCAACCTTCTATTATCTTTTTCGATGAGATAGATGGACTAGCTCCTGTGAGATCCAGCAAGCAAGAGCAAATTCACAATTCCATTGTGTCAACTCTGCTTGCCTTGATGGATGGTCTTGACTCTCGCGGACAGGTTGTTTTGATTGGAGCAACCAACAGGATTGATGCCATTGACGGAGCCTTGAGGCGCCCAGGTAGGTTTGATCGTGAATTTAATTTTCAACTGCCTGGTTGTGATGCACGTGCTGAAATACTAGACATTCACACTCGGAAATGGAAACAGCCTCCTTCAAATGAGCTTAAATCGGAGCTTGCAGCTAGTTGTGTAGGATATTGTGGTGCTGATCTAAAGGCTTTGTGTACTGAAGCTGCCATTCGTGCTTTCCGTGAAAAATATCCCCAAGTTTATACAAGTGATGACAAATTCGTTATAGATGTTGATTCAGTGGAGGTAGAAAAATTTCACTTTATTGAAGCCATGTCAACAATTACCCCTGCTGCCCACAGAGGTTCAATAGTGCAGTCTCGCCCTTTGTCATCAGTTGTTTCCCCATGTCTACAGAGACACTTCCAGAAGATCATGAGTACCATATCAGACATTTTTCCAGTCGTATCTGTTTCTTCAGAGCTAAGCAAGCTCTCTAAGCTCTCATATGGTTCTGGTGTTCCTCTTGTATACAGGCCTAGGCTTCTGCTATGTGGCGGTGACGGTGTTGGACTGGTACAATTTTCATGAATTTAAGCTATTAATTATCCTTCCTAGAATTGGCAACTAAAATTTTCTCATCATATTGAATTTTCAGGATCATCTGGGACCAGCAATTTTACATGAATTAGAGAAATTTCCTGTCCATTCTCTTGGTCTTCCTTCTTTACTTTCCGATCCTAGCGCCAAGACACCAGAAGAGGCATTAGTGCACATATTTGGAGAAGCAAGGAGAACTACACCGTCAATACTGTATCTACCTCAATTCCATCTTTGGGTGCAGAATGTGAGCTCACCCTTTTGGGATTTATGGTTTGAAGTTTGATTGGTTTCTTTACTGTAAAATGCTGTTAAATCTTAGTACACTGAACAGTCCTAAGTTGGCATTTTTCAGTCCATTGCAAAGTTTATTGACTACATCTTATTTAATCCTTCTATATGTTCATACTGTCAGGCACATGAGCAGCTTAAGGCTGTCTTATGGACACTGCTGGAGGAATTGCCATCCGATTTTCCTATCTTATTACTAGGAACCTGTTCACTTCCACTTGATGAATTAGATACTGATCATCTCTCAGTATTTCCGCTGCATAATGTGTACGTTTTACCCAATTTGACTCCCATCTTTTTTTTTGCAGTAATTTAGTGTTCTCTACCTTTTCACTGCATTTTATATGTTTATAAACAATACACAACCCACATCTTGATGACAAATTGTGAAATTGATTTTGTCCACATGCTCATAAGTCATAAATGAAGTTATCCATGAATGTGTTCTTAACTTCTTCCTATGCGTTTAGTAAAACTATGAATTCTTGACTCAAATGCATGAAGCCTATTTATTCATTGTCTGTATATGCATACAGGATTGGTTAGGGTTGTATCATGTATGGTACATCTGGTACTCCTGCCTGTTTTTGACAACTATCTACTTTTTGTACTTGTGCAACTACAGTAGTGCATGGCTTTCTTTTTTTCAATCTAAATAGATGGATAATTGAGCTGACTGACAAAAGCATCAGGAGAGGCATAACCGGTTTGAGTCACCTTGACCGTCCTTATTTGTTACCTGATCCAAATATCCAATACAAAGCCCGTTTGGCAATCGGTATTGCCGCGCTGCTTTCCCAGACCCAAGAACACCTTTTGCAGCCTTGTCAGTTTTATGTGGTTATTGGTACAGTCACTACTGCTTTCCATAACGCTGTTTGGGATAGCAATTTCAGACTGGCCTATAATGTCTTTATCTATTTCATAATTCTTCATTGCGGAATAGTTACCTACTTACCTTTAGAGTATGATGGATCTTGAATTTACCTTAAAAAATCTCAATGTATATTCTAGAACCATGGGTTAAATTACATGTCAGGCTCTAATCCTCCATTCTTATTACCTTTTATGCATTGCTCTTCTTTAGAAGTACTTCTGTTTTTCTTGTAATTTTTAGTTTTTAAATTGTGATATTCACAATAGTACCATCCTACTTTTGGCTTTTGCCAATATTGCCACTGCCTTTTGGCTTCTTACTACTTGTACCCTTGTACCTGAGGTTTGTTTCCATAGTACGCTTCCGTTATTCAAAAGTTAGTGGAAACATGTTTAAATGACCTCTGTACCCCTTTTAAACTGACGTTTGTCGCCTTTTTCCTTGCTGAAATGTATGCCTTCAAATAATAGGTACTAATAATCATATTTAGAAACATAAGTGCAACTAGTTAGTACTTGGGAACTATTTACTTTTGCCATGGTTCTGCTGTCTTTTTTGACATTGTTTCATTTACGTGTGAGTGACAAAAGGGTATTATAAATATAAAGCAGTAAAAAGGTACTACATTTAAGAAGCAAAAGGGTAGTGGTACTATTGGCAAGAGTCTATAGTGCGATGGTGTCTTCGAGAATCCCTCTTTTGGATTCTCCTTTGGAGTGCTTGTTAGTCCAACTGTTCTGTTGTATATTTGTGGGTTACATGGCTTTTTGTGTATTAAGGCCGCATTCTTAGGAAATTGAATATCCTTGAAGGTTTTAGATTTCACTTTGCATACAGAATTCACCCAGATCTTTCATTTGTTTGTAAATGAAATTATTTATGTAGACTTACTCCACTACCTATTATGATAGTTTTACTCTTTAGACCGATTTTTTTTATATATTTGAACTTGTATATTTTTAACAGCTATGTTGTGCCCAAACCATCAACCGAGGACAGGTCTTTGTTCTTTCATCGTTTGATTCAATCTGCATTGTCAATATCAAATGATAGCAAAACAAAAAATTCTCAAAAATCAGCGTCCTTGCCTGAACTACCCAAGGCACCAAAAGTGGACACTGGCCCTAAGGTCTCTGAGTTAAAAACCAAGGCTGAAACTGAAGGACATGCCCTTCGCCGGTTGCGGATGTGTCTCCGCGATATTTGCAATCGGTGAGCTTATTATGACATTACAAGTTTTCTGATAAAACAATCTATACTTGATCATTTATTTATGTACTAGTTTGGTGGTACACATTCATGCAAATTTGCTGCAATGTGATGTTATAATGAGTCTCTATATTATTCTCCTTAACATGAGATGGTATTGATATTGTAACTGAACAACTTCATATTCAAGATTAATATGTGTGCAAGAGAATCTCGTGATAGCCTATACTGAGGACATGGTTACTAAATTTCAAGTTTCAACTATTCTTTATTTATATATTCATCATGGGCTGTAGTATTGGCATAACTTTACATCTTAGAAATAGTGCAACATGACATCTACATTTTCTGTTGTTTAAATTGGATGAAATTCTGATTAAGAATATTATAGGTGAAGATGTGCGCAAGGGTATAAGACATAAAAACAGAGAAAAAGAGAAGCACATAAAAATTAGACCTCTAATTCTTAGGTCCTACTAGACTTTATTAACACCCCCAACCCTCCCAAACCAAAACTTTGAAATAAGAGATTTAGTGTTTCTGCCAAACTTATATAAAATTAACCTCAATGTCTGTTCGACACCCCGCCAATAGAAGTAAAATAAATATCTAGGAGGATAAACTTTATTAAAACCTTCTGGAGGGTCTCATGATCAAGACCGAGAAAGTATAGCATGAAGAGCCAAAGTTACGGCAGCATTTATAATGGATTAATGATAAAGAACCTGTTATTATATTAATCTGCAGAAGACATGCTACTCGATACGGTTTTGTAGCTATCATGATATTTTGCTTTTACTATGCAGGATCTTGTATGACAAACGATTTAGTGCTTTTCATTATCCAGTCATGGACGAGGATGCACCTAACTATCGCTCAATAATTCAGATCCCAATGGACATGTCAACTCTGTTGCAGCATGTCGATAGTGGGAAATATATCACATGCAAAGCATTTTTGGAGGATTTTGACCTTATTTTGATTAACGCAAAGGTGTGTGTATGTGTTATATTGATTATGCATCAGGTCTTAGGGTCTTCTTGCCTCTTTCTTTGTACACTTATCATATATTGTATAATAGGAAATGAAGTACTTTTTGTTGGATCTTTTATCTTTATTTTTATTAAGTCTTTTCTTTTATTACGAGCGAGAACCATCAATATGCGCGAAATAAGTTTTAATAGGCAGATTTATTTTAAAATTTTGATATGCCACCATACCTTGAATATTTTATCCTCAAACTATTAATAATAGGAACTTGGCAGCAATTTAGTCTGCAGACAGTGGTTATACGATCAAATCCTTGTCTCTGGTCCTAAGTAACGACCATTCCTTGTTTTTCTGCAATGAATGTTTGTTTCTCTGAAATAATATTAAGGTTTTCTCATTCAGCTGTTAATCATGTAAATCTACACTATCTTTTTATACCGAGATATTCTTCTTTGGGAATTCTTTGAATTTTTTTCTCTTGTGCAGAAATATAATGGAGATGATTACAACGGTGCTAGAATTGTCAGTAGAGCTTGTGAGCTTCGGGATACAGTACGTTCACAATATAGACTGTTTTTCTCTTTTCAGAATTTAGATTTATTTTGTATCAACTATTAAGATTGTTTATTGCCTTCATCTTTTTTCAGGTGCATGGAATGTTATCACAGGTGGACCCTGCGCTGGCTGCCTTTTGTGAGAAGATAGCTGCGGAAGGGGGCCCACTTTCCTTGCCTGATGGCTTGGGAGACTCGTTAATTTATCAAGCTCCTGTTGTTCAGATGGCAACTATGACTAGAGCAAGTGCCCGTCTTCGTAATGTGCAGCCAGAGGTTAATCTGGATCAGAGCTATGAAGCTCTGAAACGAACAAAGAAAAGTTCTGATGCTGCACAAACAGGTATTGCTCCCTGGCTGTTTCCTCATATTGTATAAAAACTCATAAATTTGGTCAGCCACTGCTTTATTCTACCCCATAATATGTGTGGCCCGTCTAACTTGCTTTCTACCCCATAATATGTGTGGCCCGTCTAACTTGCTCTTTGACCTGATTTTTCACTTGAAAAGGTATCTAATTGAATCAAAGGTTGCCAACAGCAAGTATATATACAGAAAATCTCCTAGAAATAGTGACAGTATCTCAACTTGTAAAAATGATGGTCCAGGCTCTATTTCGACTTTTGCCAGTTAAGAGAATTGTATTTTCACCCTTTTATCAGCAATTACATGAAGGTCTTATTTGCTTCGACATCTTAGTGGCCGTATAGGTTACAAATATCAATGCGTTCTCAAATGGCAATATTAAATTCACTTATAGGGATTTGATTTTCACCAACTTGAAATAGTATAGTGATGAGAGAGATTTCATTTACAAGACTTACTTGACACCTTTCATTTTTGGATGCAATTTACACACCTAAAATTTTAGTCTTGTGACACAGAAATGAAATTTAATTGTGGTCTCGTAACAGTAGGTAAACAGCAATGAGATGCAAATGTTTATTTATTTTACTTTCCTGTGAAAAATCACAACAAATCATAAGTAAAGAATAATTGACATTATACAATTACGTTAATACGTAACCAATATATGTACTTATCTTGTGCGAATGAAATATGATTACTGATGTAGGTAGTTTTTGTTTGATCTTTTTCTGTAATGGTACATAGCAAGGCTGATAGTTGATACATATTGTAATGGAAAAAAATGTTTCTTTGAAATAGAGTTTCTTAGGAAGTGCACTCTGATCAGGACTTAAATTTTACATTCATGTAAAAAGCCTACACGGGCCTACATAGTATTGTGAAAAGGTACGTCCTCTAATACGTGGAACTTCTTCTTTGAATAACAGTTGAAAATGGAGAAGAGAGTTTAGTGCTCCAAGAACCAACACATCTGAAATCCCAAGAACCTGAAATTGTTGACTTGAACCAAAGAGTAGAGAGCCCGGTCGCTGACAGGAGTCCCATGGAAGCATCTCGTGAAGTAAGTGAATCCAGATCTCCTGATGTTACGATGTCAGAAGCCGAGGATACCAGCAAAATAGAGCCTCTCAAACAGCTTTTGGTGGAGCGTAGTAAAGATTATGGCATTCCACAGCTTGAAAGGCTCTATGCTCGGGTTATAAAAGGTGTCTTTGACAGTAAAGCTGGAAAGAGTAAGGATATTATCAAGGATTCAATTCTGAGTTATTTGTCTAAGTTTGTTGAGGATGAGGCAAATTTTTGATGGCGCAACAATTTCAATATTATTAGTAATTTATTTATATCATATTCATTGAATCTGGCGGTCAAGTGATTTGTATCTGTATTTGACCAACGGATTGAAAGTGGCTACAAAATGGAGGGCAATATTGTTTTTCCTTTTTCATATGAAATTCAGAAATAGTAAGATTAAAAAATGATAAGATTTGATCTTGTCCATTGGCAAATTATTACTTGGCCGTATGAAAAGTGTCAGAAAGACTTGCTGAAGAATTCTACGGTGTTCAGTGGTGAGGCATCTGCCTATCTAATATTGTTAACATTAAAGTCGAAAGGGTTTGATGAGAACTGTTCAGATTTTTAGTGAATTTTAGACTAAATATTGTAGAGTTTGTACACAAGTGAATACACATTTTGTCTACTATATAATCGAACATGTTACTAATACTAAGATGGATATTGGCAGGTGGCAATTCCTGAAACATGCATAAATTTCATCACTAGTTGATATCCTCACAGAACACTGTTTCTATTTCTATGAACAAATTGGATTACTGCTTTATCATGGTCCAAATTCTTTGTTTAATAATTATAATCAATCAAGCTTTAGAGATAAACAGTTCGATACAATTTCGTAATCCTTTTCCATAGATCACTTAGCTAGCATAAAGTTTGAACCTCTACAACAAAGCAGTAGTAAACTCTAATGAAGTTAACCAACCACTATTTCCATATACGATATACCCTCAAGCTATACAATCTTTCGAAACGATTTTTCCTATGGGGCTAAAGACTCAAGTAAATTTCTTCTTCTACGGACTAGAATTCTTTAGGATAGAGTTTTTTTTGTGGGGTGTTTACAAATCAATGTGAACAGAACTCAAGTTCGGCTCATTTAGATATATTCTAATCATTTCGTTTACAAATTGTACCTGACCTTAAATATGAAAATGTGCTGTAAAGGAGTTTGAGCTGAACTTTACACCCGCTTGACTCAAACTCGAGAACCTGACCTTATATAAGAAAATGTGTTTGGTAAGTAAAGGAATTTGAACCCGACCTTAAAGCGACTTGAGTTTTAGTACAGAGAGAGCACGGTAGAGGCATATATAAATTTTAATGTCTATACCACAAGTGACTGATGATGATGACGATGATTTAAATCCTTTCTTACCCCAAAATTTCATCTGGAGAAATAAAATCGAATCTTAAATATGAGTTGTAAAAGGTCATGATTAATTCTTTAAACCTAGAATACTACAAGAATGGCTAACCCATAATTTGCTCAGTCAGCAGACCTTGTTTAGCAGCTTCCTTTTAATACTGTCAATTGACATACCTTAACAGACTAGGATGAACTTCTGTGTTATTGCAGGCAAATGATAATATAGCGCGCGCACACATATATATATATATAAAATTATATTGATTAGTGCAGAGCCAATCTTAGACGGTTTCTGATGAGATTATAAATGTATAGATAAATTTATAAAAATCTAGGAAGCAAGGACACGGGTGCGGGAGTGCGTAGTATGAGAATACGTGAATTCGACAAATATAAAAATATGGGGATACAGGTGCGGAGGACACGAGAAAAATAAACAAAAAATTCATATATTTTAAGTTAAATATAATGAAACTTACTAACAAAACCAAAAATTGCATGAAAAATGAATCAAATGCATCATTTATTAATTTAAAACACAAATATTTTAGTTTATACAAAAATGAATATGATAATCAATATTTTTGTAGTAAGTAATAAACATGGATACTAAATTTTGTAAATGTAGTTTGCTAAAATAGATTTTAACTACAATTTTTAAAAATAAAATTTCACATTAGTATCATGGAAGAATTCATGTGTCCAATATGGAGATAGGTGTGTCAATATGGGGATAGGTATGTCCGAGAATCCGATATGGGGACTCGAGTGACCCAAGTGTCCCTGCTTCTCAGATGAAAATGTAGGTACCAAATACCCAAACTAGATCTCCAGCAGACTACTTGAAAATGAAACTTGACTGTATGTTGAACGGATCACACTTATTGACAGTCTTGAAGCTACATGTGTTGGAAAGATAAGGATTTACTCTTGTCCAAATCAGAGGTAAGAGCTCCGAACCCTTTGATCGAAACAAGGGCCTCTGTGTATTTAAGGACCCTAACATCCGCATTTGGAGGTTTATAACACTTGAAGTCTTTCTGCCTACAATCACACACGAGGTGTTTAAAACCAGTTACTTTTCTTGCAAAAAGCATTCCACCACCCAAATACGAGTACCCTCAACGTATGTCATCGCAAACATCAAACTTCTTAGACCAAGAGACTCCTCCGTGATATTTGTCCAGTGTATATAAACTAATCCCTGATCCTTCACCACCGGATTTACTAATGACAGCAACAGAACCTTCAAAATCAAGAACTCTCGAGTATCTTAACATATAACTAGGGAATGAATCTATTTTAAACACCTCATCGTGCAAATTGAAAGATACTAGCCATCCCCTATAACTCATGTACTGTACTCCTTTTATAACAGGACCATGATCTAATTTGTATTTGTGGTTACATAGAAAACTTGATACGAAGGGATGATCAACACGAATCTCTTTCCATGAATCAGTATTTGCAGAATATAGCTGCACAACTGGAACAACATTAGTACCGGGGACTGGAAATACAAACCTAACAACCTTGTAGTCATTGGAGATACTATCAAAACCAAAGGCTAGTCTAATACTGGAGTTTGCGTATCCAGTAGTTGTTTCAATCCCGAAGAATCTAGGAAGTGTCTTCTGTTAGAAAATTAGGATTTTAGAGCTTAATTTAATTATGTTCTTGATGTTAATCCTAAAATCTAATGATTGGAAATTGTTCAATGATATTTGAACTTAAATTTTCATGTATGGTTTTAAGAATTTTCTTAATGAAATCCATATGAAATGAGAGATGAAAGTAGCTTGGAAAAGCTTGGAAAATTTGAGAATGTTTGTCCCACATTGAAATAAATAAAGGGGGTTGTGTGCTTTATATGGTATTACCCACATGAGTAGTATACAACTACTAAGGTGTGTGATGGTCCATTGTGTTGTTGTGTGCTTCACGCGCGCGCACACACACACGCGCGCCCCGCACCGGACCGGGTCGAAGGGCGATTTGGGCGAATGTCTCGGCGTCTCGCGTACGCGAGGCGACCTGGGCGAGGATTTTATTTATTTGAGAATTATTTTAATTCGAATTTATTTATCGGTGATTGGATTATTGGGCTGGGTTCTGAAATAGGCTAAGTAGTCTAAAGATATTGAACCTGCAAATAATCTGATCTATAACAAGTTCTGATATAAGAATCAGAACTTAAGAACTGATGAATAAAATCAGAACTTAACAAGTTCTGATATCAGAATCAGAACTTAAGTACTGATGAGTCGAATCAGAACTTAAGTACTGATGAGTCAAATCAGAATATTTAACTTAAGTTCTGATAATAATGTGGGTGTTAATGTGAAAAGCTGTTACAAATAATTTAAATTCAAAAGCTGTTCAGTTTTGATTTTTTCATTTATGAATTCAAAATCTGATCAGTTTTTGATTTTTTCATTAATGGAGCAGTTTAATTCAGACATTAAGTGTGTGGACAGTTTCATTTTCCTCTCCTATAAATAGAGGCTAAACTGAATGAACACAACACACTACATTCTCATCTCTTCTCTTCAACCTCTCTGCATTTCTCTCCCATAAGTCCTGAAGTGCTGATATTTTCCGGCGACTGAGGTGCTGGTCGAAGTGGAGGTTTTGTTGCTGCTGTTAACATAAACTCCGAGCTGTTTTATCCTGGTGGAGATATTGCGCACATCCCAAACGCAGCAGGTAGGGGGCAATAATCTCTTCAAGAGCAGCCAGGACTTCGAGCAAGGCCTGGTGACTCAGCTGTGATTATTTTCTTGGCATTTTGTATCTGTAAACCTTTGTTTCAGTCACTGTTGAAAGCTATGGTTTCGGGTACATCTTTCTTTCTCTCTTCGTTATTTCAGTTACTGATTTTGTTTACCTGCATGTTTTGTTTTGTTAACTGTGGTCTTGGCCTAAACTTGTTAAATTCTTTATACACTTGCCTCTATGTTGCTATACTTGTTAGTGAGTTATTCAACATTCTTGAAGAGATTATTAGTTATTTAGAATTTAGCATAATGGTTAACGAAAGTGAGGTTATCGTTGGTGGTGGTAGCAGTTCGGGTGTAACTGCTGGGGCCATTGATTGGACCACCTATAGTTTCCCACAGGCTGTTGAACTAACCGGTTTACCGGAGAAATTCAACGGTGGCATTGGCTTTTCTCGTTGGCAGAAAAGGATGAAGCTGTGGTTGACTATAAAGGGTCTGTGGCCGGTTGTGGAATATGAGAAACCAGTAGTGGATCAAGAGAAGGCTGACACAGTTAAGGCTTTTGCGAAGTGGGCTGAGAAGGATGGAGTGGCTAGAGCGGCCATTCTGGCGGCTCTAACAAACACTTTGTTTGATGTCTATTCTTCTGATGCCTACTCTGCAAAACTCTTATGGGAGAAGCTGGACCAGACACATAATACTGACTCACAAGGTCTAGAAAAGTATTCTGTGGCAAGGTTCCTCGAGTTCAAGCTGGTGGACAATAAGTCCATGACTGAGCAGGTGCATGAGTTCGAGATGATAGTGCATGCTTTGAAGGAGTCTGGAATGAATCTCCCGGAGAAGTTCAAGGTGATGAGTGTGATTGAAAAGCTCCCTAAGTCTTGGGAAGAGTTCTCTCTCTCCCTGAAAAGACAGAAAGGAGAGATCACCTGGACCAACCTTATGCTGGACATCTCAGTGCAAGAACAACACAAGTCCAAACAGGGACATGTGATGCCAACTGAACACGGTACCTCGAAGGTAAACATAGCAACTGTAGGACAAAAGAGGAAGGCTTTTGCTAAGAAAGCTAACAGTAATAAACCAAAGAGTGACAAGGACAAGGCCAAGAAACCCAAGGCAAACAAACCATGCTGGTCTTGTGGGCAGGTTGGGCACTGGAGTAAGGACTGCCCTACGAAGAAAGCGAAGAAAACCGAGGTAGCACAAGCAAATGTTGTGCTTGGAACCGCAAGTGGGCCTGTAGTGAACATGGTTGTTGGTGAGGCTACGGCTTCTGAAACCAACGTTGACCGGTATGTATCCTACAACCCTGTGATATTTTCTACCTATCTGTCAAATGAATGGTTGATAGATACTGGAGCTAATGTACATATTTGTGCTGATATTAGTTTATTTGTATCTTATCAACAGAGTCATAGCCTGACTGTGAAGATGGGGAATGCTAGTGCTGCTCAAGTACATGGAGTTGGAAACGTGGATCTGAAGTTCCCTTCAGGACGTATTCTATCTCTGACGAGAGTGCATCATGTTCCCGACATGCGTAGAAATATAATAAGTGGAAGCTGTTTAGTTTCTAGTGGTTTTGAAATTTCGTTCAAGTGTAATAAAGTAGTTCTTATTCACACTGGTACATTCTTTGGCAAGGGTTACTTGTCAAATGGTTTATTTGTTATTAATGCGGATCCCGTTTTGGGAAGTTTGAATAATAATGTTATTCCTACTGTTAATTGTATTGAATCCTCAAATATATGGCATGCTAGACTAGGTCATTTAAACTTTGGTGCTCTTAAGAACATGATGAACTTAGAGTTGATTCCAAAATATACCATAGAAAAGAATTCTAAATGTCAAGTATGTGTGTCTGCTAAACAAATAAGGAAACCTTTTCATAACATTGTTAGGGATTCAGACTTGTTAGATTTAGTACACACTGATATTTGTGAATTTGGTGGTGTGTTGACCAAGGACCAGTTTAGATACTTCATTACTTTTATAGATGATAGTAGTAGATATTGTTATGTTTATTTACTTAGACATAAGGATGAAGCACTTAGTAAATTCATTATATATAAAACTGAAGTAGAAAAACAAACTAGTAAGTTACTTAAAAGATTGAGATCTGATAGAGGTGGTGAGTATACGAGTAATGCTTTTAATGAATTTTGTGCAAACAATGGTATAGTTCATGAAGTTACTCCACCATACACACCTGAGTCTAATGGGGTTGCTGAGCGAAAGAACAGAACATTTAAAGATATGATTAATAGTATGCTTATTAACTCTGGGTTGCCTAAATACATGTGGGGAGAGGCTCTAAATACGGCTTGCCATATTTTGAATAGAGTCCCTCTGAAACACATGGATAAAACACCCTTGGAGTTATGGAAAGGCAGGATGACTAGTCTTAAGTATCTTCGTGTGTGGGGGTGCCTTGCTAAGGTGCTTGTTCCTGAACACAAGAGAAAGAAACTAGGTCCAAAGACTGTTGACTGTATCTTTCTGGGCTATCTTGAAACCACTACAGCTATGAGATTTTTAGTGTTAAAATCTGACATAGATGGTATAGTGGCAAACACGATAGTTGAATTTCGAGATGCGACATTCTTTGAGGATGTCTACCCTATGAAGATTGGAATACCTGAAACGACTTCTGAGGAAGATCCTACTCACACATCAAGTTCTATTCCTGATCATGTGGAAAAGATGACAAATGTGGGGGCGGAACCTAGTAGTAGCTCTATTCCTAAGGAATTAGAGGAACCAAGGAGAAGTAAGCGTGCAAAAATAGTCAAGGATTTTGGAGGTGATTTCATCACTTACAATATCGAGGACGAACCTTTAACTTTCCGGCAAGCTATGGATTCTTCTGAGTCAAGGCACTGGAAGGGCGCTATCAAGAGTGAAATTGACTCTATTGTTTCTAATGGAACATGGGAGTTGGTTGATCTCCCTCCTGGGTGTTCTACTATTGGGTGCAAATGGGTCTTTAAAAGGAAGTTGAACCCTGACGGCTCAATAGATAAGTACAAAGCTAGACTGGTAGCTAAGGGTTTTAAGCAAAAGGAAGGAATTGATTATTTTGATACATAGGTTGCAAGAATGGTAACAATCCGAATGCTTATAGCATTGGCTTCAGTCCATGGTCTTATCATTCATCAGATGGATGTAAAGACGGCTTTTCTTCATGGTGAACTTGAGGAAGAGATTTATATGGATCAGCCTGATGGATTTGTTGCATCAGGCAATGAAAGGAAAGTAAGTAAGTTGATCAAGTCCATCTATGGCTTGAAACAAGCTCCCAGAGATTGGCATAAAAAGTTTGATGAAACTATATTGCCTTTCAGTTATAAGATTAATGAAAGTGATAAGTGTGTCTACACTAAAGTTAAAGGTAATGAGTGTGTTATCTTGTGCCTATATGTGGATGATATTTTATTGTTTGGAACCAATATTGAGATTATTAACGAGACTAAAGAATTCTTGAAAAGGCATTTTGAAATGAAGGATATGGGTGAGGCAAGTGTGATTCTTGGAATCAAATTGATTCAGTCCACTGAAGGAATAACCTTGACTCAATCTCATTATATAGAGAAATCTATACTTGAGAAATATGGTTATTCACAGTGTAGAATCGCTAGTACACCTTATGATTCGAAAGTTGCCCTTGTCAAGAATACTTCAGGAGTGCCTGTGTCTCAGTTAAGGTATTCTCAGATTATTGGGAGCTTGCAGTATCTTGCTAACTGTACTAGACCAGATATTTCATATTCTGTGTCTAAATTGGCGAGATATACAAGCTGTCCAAACAGAACTCATTGGGATGCTCTTGATAGAGTACTTAGATATCTAAAAGGCACAATGTACCTTAGTTTACACTACAGGAGATTTCCTGGTGTGCTTGAAGGGTACAGTGATGCAAGTTGGATAGCTAAGAAGTCTGGTTCCAATGGAGTGACTGGATACGTGTTCACCTTGGCTGGTGGAGCAATATCCTGGAAGTCAAGCAGACAGACTATTGTTACTCGGTCTACTTTTGAGGCTGAGTTGTGTGCACTTGATGCCACAGGGACGGAGGCTGAATGGTTACACGGACTTATGTCTGCAATACCTGTAGTAAGCAGACCGCTTCCTGCTATTGCTATTCACTGTGATAGTCGAACAACTATCGACAAGATTAGCAGTAAAAAGCATAATGCTAAAACTAAGAGACACATCCAAGTTAGACTCAAGTCTATAAGGGGTTTAGTGACTGATAGGATCATAGCTATAGAGTTCATAGGAACTCAGAATAATATAGCTGATCCTCTTACTAAAGGACTGGAACCTGCAGTGGTCCTTAAGTCAAGGTTGGGGATGGGATTGTCAACCCATCATAATTCATCAACAGTGGGAACCCAATACACATGAGAGGAGATCCCTTGAAGTGTATTCAATGGGTAATAACAAGCTGTAAGGATGAGTTGGTAGTACCTTTGCTACATAGATGATACTACAGTATCTGAATCTATCCCCTGTAAACCTAGAAGGTACTGACACTGCCAGAAAAGCAAGAGTGTTGAAACTCTGAATGGGATCAAGTCATTTGACGAGATAGAGGCAGTATATCTCTGGAGATGCCCAACTAAGCGAATGTAATTGTATGGTCGCAATTAGAGGATAGGGTTAATCCTTGAAGCATTCGACGAACAGGATCGAGACATGACCATTAATGTCTCAAAGCCGTAGATTGGCACCATAACCTTTGACTTGTCGTCGTCTATGGAATATGGTTATACTAAACGGATTAAGATTCAAGGTGAAACATTCCATCTGAGTCTGATAGCCATTGAAGTAGAGGAATTAGGAGGGTTCAAACCCGGAAGGGTACCGACTCTGAAAAACAAGTCATGATGGGAAATTGATCACATTTCTGTATGGATTTGTGGGGGATTGTTAGAAAATTAGGATTTTAGAGCTTAATTTAATTATGTTCTTGATGTTAATCCTAAAATCTAATGATTGGAAATTGTTCAATGATATTTGAACTTAAATTTTCATGTATGGTTTTAAGAATTTTCTTAATGAAATCCATATGAAATGAGAGATGAAAGTAGCTTGGAAAAGCTTGGAAAATTTGAGAATGTTTGTCCCACATTGAAATAAATTAAGGGGGTTGTGTGCTTTATATGGTATTACCCACATGAGTAGTATACAACTACTAAGGTGTGTGATGGTCCATTGTGTTGTTGTGTGCTTCACGCGCACACACACACACACACGCGCGCCCCGCCCCGCCACGCACCGCACCGCACCGGACCGGACCGGGTCGGGTCGGGTCGGGTCGAAGGGCGATTTGGGCGAATGTCTCGGCATCTCGCGTACGCGAGGCGACCTGGGCGAGGATTTTATTTATTTGAGAATTATTTTAATTCGAATTTATTTATCGGTGATTGGATTATTGGGCTGGGTTCTGAAATAGGCTAAGTAGTCTAAAGATATTGAACCTGCAAATAATCTGATCTGTAACAAGTTCTGATATAAGAATCAGAACTTAAGAACTGATGAATAAAATCAGAACTTAACAAGTTCTGATATCAGAATCAGAACTTAAGTACTGATGAGTCGAATCAGAACTTAAGTACTGATGAGTCAAATCAGAATTTAACTTAAGTTCTGATAATAATGTGGGTGTTAATGTGAAAAGCTGTTACAAATAATTTAAATTCAAAAGCTGTTCAGTTTTGATTTTTTCATTTATGAATTCAAAATCTGATCAGTTTTTGATTTTTTCATTAATGGAGCAGTTTAATTCAGACATTAAGTGTGTGGACAGTTTCATTTTCCTCTCCTATAAATAGAGGCTAAACTGAATGAACACAACACACTACATTCTCATCTCTTCTCTTCAACCTCTCTGCATTTCTCTCCCATAAGTCCTGAAGTGCTGATATTTTCCGGCGACTGAGGTGCTGGTCGAAGTGGAGGTTTTGTTGCTGCTGTTAACATAAACTCCGAGCTGTTTTATCCTGGTGGAGATATTGCGCACATCCCAAACGCAGCAGGTAGGGGGCAATAATCTCTTCAAGAGCAGCCAGGACTTCGAGCAAGGCCTGGTGACTCAGCTGTGATTATTTTCTTGGCATTTTGTATCTGTAAACCTTTGTTTCAGTCACTGTTGAAAGCTATGGTTTCGGGTACATCTTTCTTTCTCTCTTCGTTATTTCAGTTACTGATTTTGTTTACCTGCATGTTTTGTTTTGTTAACTGTGGTCTTGGCCTAAACTTGTTAAATTCTTTATACACTTGCCTCTATGTTGCTATACTTGTTAGTGAGTTATTCAACATCTTCCACTGCTTAATGGATGGATTCCAGAGGTAAAAATCGTAACCCTTGATGAGACAAATAATTCCATTACATGAACCAATAACAGTGAAGAGGCATAGTGTTAGTAGATAGAAATCAAAGTCAGAGGATGGCACAAGTAGATTAGGTCGTTCATCGTGGGTGATCATAAGGAATGAAGCCTTCTTAAAGGCCATATTGTTGGAGTGTGTTTTAACGAATTCGGGGTCTGAAATAATGGATAGCCATGACTTGCAGACGGACTTAAATCGGAGCAAAGACTTGACAGGAAGGCATTGAAGTAATTGAATGAGCATGTCTTGAGGCAGAAGCTCGATGAATATTGTCATTGAGGTTATAGACAGGAACAATGCAGGTATTCACCATTGGTTTTATACCCAACGAACAAAACATTATTATTAATCAGGCATGACGAATGTATATTTGCTGTATTAGAATGTCAAGGGCCTATTTGGATGGGAGGTTGAGATGTGAAGGACTGAGTTGGGTTGAGTTGGGTTATGTTAGGTTGTGATGAGATGGGATAGGTTTCAACCCCTACTTTATTTGGATGCAAGGTCGAACAGAGAAAGGGTTCAAATAATAAAAATTCGTGGAAAATAAAAATTGAAAATGTTAAAAGTTTTAATATAAAATTATTAAAAAGTTTAGAATTTTGCATAATATTTTTAAGAAATAAAATTTTAAAATTTGAAAAGTATAACGATTAACTAAATTGACCTTTTTATTATTAAATAAAATATTTGATAATAACAAATTAAAAAATGATTACAAACTAATAAATATTTGAAAAGCCAAGCTGAAACAAGGAAGAGCTGGAGTAAAAGAAAAGAAATCGGGAACCAGAAAGAAAAAAAAAGATTCTAAACACCCCAATTTGGGGTGTTATAAATGTTATGATTTTGATATAAAAGGTAACCCTTGTCAACACCTGACTCAAACCTCTTGAACCCAACCCTCGATTTTTTTTTTTGCCAAACATGATTCTCTCACCACCGGCCTTCCCCAACCCAATCCCTCCTAACCCCATCCAAATGAACCCTAAGGATTTGGAAGTGGAATGTAGGAAGGCGCTTGGAAGGTCCTCTCACAGTTCTAAGAAATCCCATATGTGTGATACAAATATTTCCTTGACTAATTAGTAGTCATCGTAAGGTGCTTAGTAGATTACAGTCAGACCATTCTTTTTTCAAGAAGGCTACATGCCTTTCAGCATACTATTTTAGTATAGTAAAGTTTTTTTTAAAAAAAGTATATAGTTGAGTGATGAAAAATTTATTTTCCCTTAAATAGATCATCATGGAGATTATCAATTTTTCTTTTTATAATTTGGGGTAGTGGAGTGCAAAAATTAAGCTTCTATATTAGTAAAAGAATAAGTTTTATTTGATAATCCTTCGGTATGAAATGACAAGCTGATCATGACGACCTTCCGATACAATACCCCCTTTTAGTATGAACACAATCATAATTTGGGAAAAGCCCCAAATTTTTGCAATGTTTCATGTGTTTCATGAACCCTGGATCTCTTTTCAAGAATGCGCTATGCAACTTAACTTCTATTCAAGTGGAACAATTGAAGGAAGAATGACAAAAATAACTTAATTTTGAAGATTTTTTTTACAAAAATAGCTACTTTCAAAAGAATGGCCAACTATGGCCGATCTAATACATGATGGGCGAATGCGTATTAGTTACGTGCATTTGTCTTCGTTGTTGCTGGTGCTGGTGCTGCTGAGTGCAAAAAAGAAAGACGGAAAATAAGTAATAACAAAAGCATAATAAAGTGAAAAGTGGTGGGACATGATGAGTTCTCACGTGAGATTGTACGATGGTATTTAGTTTAATGAATGTAAATAAACTATTAATAATATATAATAAGAACAATACGCATTTGATAAATGCATATTAGGACTATATACCATCATACTAAATGTGTATCTTGTATTATATATTTTGTTACCTTTACATGAAATGCGTATTATCGATTACTCCAATTGGAGATGCGTATATCTAATTACTTCGTTGCCATATGCGTATTTGATCGGCTAAAATTTGTCATATTTCACAAACAGATTATTTTCGTCATATTTATTTAATAATCGGCTATATTTGTCCATTGACCATAAATGAACAACTTAATCATGAAATTTCACAGATACAGATGTATGCAACATTAGCAGACATACTGGGAAGAATAAAAGACCAATACAAGGACGATAACAGATTTAAACCAGCATATTGTATAAGCTTTGGTGGCACGTTGAGTGTTATATCTACTATTAGTCACTAGAGTCAACTGTCCAGTTGGCATGATTGACGAAGTCTGCTAAGATATAAATATAGAGTCGTTGGTCTCTTGTAACTAACTTTCATTCTTATCTTTTTTAATTACTCTTTCTGCAACATTTCATCTCTCTACTATGTGAATACAGTATCTTCTTCATTCTGTTACCATCTGCATCTGATCATGAATTTAACATGGTATCGGAGCCTCAATCATTCCTTTTTCCTTCTTTCCCTGCTTACTGATTTCGATCTCTTGCTCAATCGATTTTATTCTAATTGGGGCTGTTTCTATCTCTCTCTTATATCGATCTATTTCGACTGTGTCTCTCTCACATCGACCTCTCTCTTACTTTCGAGTGCTTGTTTCATAACAATGTGTTCAATTTGTCCACCGGTCTACTATCTCCTTGTTATTTTGTTACTGTTATGGCTTCTTATGCAGCAACTACAATTGGAAATACATTAAACACATTTGGAACATCTTCTTCCACTATTTCAAGTGTTATTGATGCTAATCACCCATACTTTCTGCAAACATCTATAATCCAGGTATTCCATTGGTTACTCAACCTCTTACTGAGCAAAACTATTATCACTGGAGTCGCTCCATCAGAATTGCTCTATCTGCTAAAATGAAATTAGGTATGATAGATGGAACTTTACCTAACTCGGCTTCTAAGTCTATCCATTATGCTCTGTGGTCTCGCTGTAATGATATGGTATTATCCTGTTTGTTAAACTCAATGACTGTTGAAATTCGTAATAGCGTTGCTTATTTTTCCATTGTAAAAGAGATATGGGATGATCTTGCTGTTAGATTCTCTCAATCAAATATGCCACGTGTTTTTTACTTAAGGAAGGAGTTCAGTTCTCTAACTCAAAGTTCATTGAGCATAACTGCCTATTTTACTAAATTTCGAACACTGATTGCTAAGATTGACACTTTGAATCCAATGCCTAAGTGCATACGTGAATCCTGCAATTGTGCCTGTGAAAGTGCTAAAAAACTTGAGACATATATGGATATAATTAAGCTCAGTCAGTTTCTTATGGGGCTTAATGATCAATACACTTCAGTTAGAGGTCAACTCTTGATGATGCAACCAGTACCTTCTATCAGTCAAGTTTTTTCTTTGTTGTTACAAGAGGAATCTCAAAGAGAGTTTTATAAAATGAGTCAGTCTCCACTTACTAATAATATGGCTTTAACTGTTAAGTACAATAATCTGGAAAAGTTCAAATCAAGCCAAACTTCAACTACTTCAAAAAAATTAACTACTGACGTTACTTGTGACTACTGTCACACTACTGGCCATGTCAGAGAGAAATGTTTTTGTCTTCATGGATATCCTGACTGGCATAAGTTTTATGGTAAACCAAATCCAAAGCCAAGGAAGAGCTTCAACTCTTCTTCCACTACTACTCCTCATAGAACTGTAGCTCACGTGTCTAACTATCCAGCAAATGCTTCTTCCTCTAAACATAATGTTGAGCTTCCTGTGTCTTCCGCAATGACATTTACAGATACACAATGTCAGCAGTTGTCCAAAATTATTCATGAGTCTATCAGGAAGACAAGTAATTGGAATTTAAACTCAACATCTTCCCAGATGACTGGTACTGCTCCGTGCACTCCTAAATCTCCTTATTATTGCTCTGTTGTTAGTGTGCATTCAGCTACTACACCTGATAATTCAAAATTTTACACCTGGATTTTGGATTCAGGTGCCACAAATCATATCATATGTCATAAACGCATCCTACATGATTCAACATCATTACAAGCTGAATTGTTCTTACCTGATGGCAAGACAGTATCTATTACTCACTCTGGAAATTACAGTTAACCAAAGATATTGTTCTTCATGATGTATTGTGTGTCCCTGATTTTATTTATAACCTCATCTCTGTAGCAAAACTTCTTTTTCACCCTTCACAGTCTCTTGTGTTTTCTTCCACTACCTGTTATTTGCAGGACCTTACCTTGAAGAAGGGGAGATAGATTGGTAAACTACATGATGGTCTTTACAAGTTCACCGTACCTAGTTCCTTTCAGTATAATCAGTTTAAGTCCGCTATTCAAAATTATAACTCAAGTAGTTCTTTTCCTACACCTGTTTGTAATGCTGTTACAGAGACTACTGCACATTTGTGGCATTGTAGATTGGGACATCACTCTATAGCCATACTTAATAAAATTCCTTTTGTTTCAGCTCATTCCAATGCTTTTATAGACTGTCATACATGTCACTTTTCTAAACAACATAGGCAGCCTTTTCCTTATAGTTCTCATCATAGTAATGCTATATTTGAACTCATACATTTTGGATGTCTGGGGTCCCTATAAACAAGCAACTCACAATAATTACAATTATTTTTTGACAGTATTAGATGATTTCTCCAAATCTACTTGGTTGTTTTTATTCAGCACTAAGACTCATGTCCCTTCTCTCATTAAAAATTTCATTTCTTATGTGCATAATCAATTTGCCAACTCTGTCAAAGTTATAATGTCAGATAATGGTACTGAATTTACCCACACTAACATACAATCTTATTTCAAATAAGTTTACATCATTCATCATACTTCTTGTCCAGCTACTCCTCAACAGAATGTACAAGTTGAAATAAAATATCAACATATTTTAAATTTTGCCAGAGCCTTGAAATTTCAATCAAATCTACCAACCTCTTTCTGGGGAGATTTTGTTCTAACTGCCACACATATTATTAATATGCTACCTGTCAAATCTCTTGATTTCAGAACACCTTTTGAACTTTTATATAATACTTCTCCAAATTATCTTCCTCTTAAGGCTTTTGGTTGCCTTTGTTATGCCACCAAACTTCAAGTTCATGACAAGTTTGAGTCTAGAGCTATTAAAGGGGTGTTTTCAGCTATCCTTTTGGAAAAAAGGGTAAAAACTACTTGATCTACACTCTAGAAAATGTGTCTATTCTAGAAATGTTGTATTTGTCGAATCAATCTTTCCATTCAAATCAGTCTCTGTTTCATTTGATGTTTCTCATTCACCTTTGTTTCCGGCTTTACTTGATGTTTCTTCTGATTCACCTATTACTGAATCCTCTGTTCATCAGTCAGAGTCATAAGAAACTCCTGATAATATTATCGACCCTAATTCTTTATCTGAGCCTATCGCCTCTCTTGTTTCTGACTCCATAGTGTCTATGCCTCAAGCCAGACCTGTAAGAACTAAACAACTTCCTGCCATGTACAGACTTTACTGGTTTTCCAGCTACTCATACAGTAGTCACCTCTCTCTCTCTCTCTCCCTCGCTCCCTCCCTCCCTCTCTCCCTCCCTCGCTCTCTCTCCCGCGCTCCCTCGCTCCCTCCCTCCCTCGCTCCCTCCCTCCCTCCCTCCATCCCTCCCTCCCTCCCTCCATCCCTCCCTCCCTCTCTCCCTCTCTCTCGCTCCCACGCTCCCATGCTCTCTCCCTCCCTCCCTCCCTCGCTCCCTCTCCCTCGCCCCCCCACTCTCTCTCTCTCCCTCGCTCTCCCCCCCCTCTCTCCCTCCCGAGTTACAAGTCCGTGATTACTTCCAGCCTTCCAACTTGAGGGAGGCTGTTATATCTACTATTAGTCACCTCGCTCCCTCCCTCCCTCCATCCATCCCTCCCTCCCTCGCTCCCTCCCTCCCTCCCTCCCTCTCTCTCTCTCTCTCTCTCTCTCTCTCTCTCTCTCTCTCTCTCTCTCTCTCTCTCTCTCTCTCTCTCTCTCTCTCTCTCTCTCTCTCTCTCTCTCTCTCTCTCTCTCTCTCTCTCTCTCTCTCTCTCTCTCTCTCTCTCTCTCTCTCTCGCTCCCTCGCTCTCTCCCTCCCTCCCTCGCTCCCTCTCCCTCGCTCCCCCTCCCTCGCTCCCCCTCTCTCCCTCGCTCTCCCCCCCTCTCTCTCCCCCCCGAGTTACAAGTCCGTGATTACTTCCAACCTTCCAACTTGAGGGAGGCTGTTATATCTACTATTAGTCACTAGAGTCAACTGTCCAGTTGGCATGATTGACCAAGTCTGTTAGGATATAAATATAGAGTCACCAGTCTCTTGTAACTAACTTTCATTCTTATATTTTATAATTACTCTTTCTGCAACATTTCAATTATCTACAATGTGAATACATTATCTTCTTCATTCTGTTACCATCTGCATCTGACCATGAATTTAACAATGTGCCTAACAGAGTTTCACATAATATCCATGTACATGACATCATTGCTTTTAAATTTTCAATTGTCAAAATTTTGGCGATTAAATATTTTAACAGCTATTCCGTTCAAAGAAAAGAGAGAATATTTTAACGGCTAGTATATGGTGAGGACAATAAAATAAATATAAAAATATAGAAACTAACCAAATTATTTTTTTAAAATCAAAATTAATATAAAATGAAAATATAGAATACTGGACTTTGGAAAGTCTAGAAAAATAAACGAGGAATTTGATAACTGAAATTGGTGAGGGTCGAGAAGAATGCTCTAGAGGAAGAAGATATCTAAGATAGAAACACACGAAGTGCCACCACAACACATCATCAAATGTCTAATACATCCTTTTAACGTAAAATATTTGGGACTGGCTAACATGAACAACACGGGTGTACGCAGTTCAGATTAGATATGTTTTGAGGTAAAAGTCGAACCAAATCGCGAAGAGCGGTTTTATAAAATTTTGCAACCGCATCATTTGCGATTGCAAATTTGCGGGTTTTGCGGTTTGATTTGCAGTTCAACCATCATATATAAAATATTGAGATTCACAAAAAAATAAATAAAATCAAAATGTTGATAAATTTAGGTTCTAAATGTTTAATAACTGACCGTTAAAAAATAAATATGCAAAGTATCTTGTGTTGATAAATTTAGATTCTCAGTGCGTTAAGAAAAGATATTAGTGAAGCACAATGAGAGTCTTAAAAATAGAGTATGAGCCTTGAGAGGCACTGCTACTAATAAAGTGTAAATGAGGTAATAGACGGGTTGTTAATCGACTAATTGAACTTGAAACTTGAGATTTGAAGTAATGATCTAGGCTTGAAATCATAACAAAAGGAGTGGTAATCTATTAATCTTATAATATTTAATAATAATAATCTTAAAAAAATAAATATTTTTAATTATTAGTTTATATACTAGAAAATATATTCTTTATGTATATATATATATATTACGGTTTGCGGTTGCGATTTTTAAAAATTCAAACCGCATCTAAACCGCAAGTAAGCTATTATTAAAATTTTCATCCGCAACCAACCTGCGTTTAGCGATTATCCACAAAATACGATTCAGTTGCGAGTGGTGCGAGCGGTTAATGCAGTTGAGCGGTTTGTCTGTACACCCCTAATGAACAGTATGTGCATACTACTTAAGATTGCTCTCATTTTCATTATCCTCCATTGATGGCATAAATTTTACAAAGTTATGACAAGTTGGAATATATGATAAATATTGTCAGAAATTTGCTGACACGAAGAAACAACTATGACCCATCCAACAAAGCATACCCATTTACAGTATTTAAGAAACAGTTGCATTGATGGGGTAAGGGAGGGAATGATATAGATATACCTAACTTTCAAATTTAAATATACAAACCATACTTATAAGTGAATATCAAGACGCAAGACATCAGGGTCTTCATCTTAACGTCTATACTTATAAGTGAATGTCTTATTGTACACTGTGTAAACCAGCACTTAACTAAATTATAAAGTTAACACTGGTCCTTTAGTCAGTCGTAACAATTTAGAAAGAAAATCTTGTAACTCTTTCAAGAAGAAGCTAAGCTCTATCAAAAAAGAGCCTAGAAATTTTGTAGCAAAACATTCTTAATTTTAATATAAAATTAAGTGAGTTTTGAAGATTTGTGTTCTTTATTTTCTACAAGCTTAATTTCTGCATGAACACATCTTTATTACAAGATTTAATTTACTTTGTTCAACCATAAAAGATTCAAGAAAAGCTCAAAAACAGTAAAACACATTCACCCCCCCTCTGTGTGTTATTCATTTCCTAACAAATGGTATCAGAGCAAAATCTGAAAGTAAACAGATTCAAGATCTTGGAAGAATGAATACACAGAAAATCAGTAGCATCAAAATTCCTACCTTTGACAAAGCTAACTACACTCTTTAGAAAAAGAAAATGTTGCTGTTTATCAGGACGACCAATTCACTTTATATTCAGATACTTAAAATGGGCCCTTCATTCCTATAGTTAGAGTTGAAGAATTAACAGATGGTGATATGGTCATTCCATCTCATTATGCTCCAAAAGATCCTTCTGAGTATTCTGAGCCTGAAAAGGAGAAAATTTCCCTGGATAGTGGCTTGCAATTGATATTGATTGAGTCACTTGATAATGTGATGTACAACAATATTGTCAACTGTGACACTGCCAAGCATACATGGGAAAAGATTGAAATACTCTGTGAGGGAGCTGAGGAAGTTAGATCAAATCAAAGAAGGATACTGATTTCACAGTATGAGGGTTTCATGGCCAAGCCTAAGGAAAGTATTACAGATGTGTTTGAAAGGTTCAACAAGCTGATAAATGATTTGCAGCTCCATGAAAAATTCTATGAAGCTGAAGAGGTGAATTTGAAGTTCTTGCTTACTCTCCCTAATAATTTGGAGCATAAAATCTCAGCAATCAGGGAAGGAAGAGACTTGAGCAGAATAACACTGAAAGTTTTATATGGAATTCTCAAAACATATGAACTAAAAATGATTCAAAGGAAATCATTGAGATCTGGTCAGGGACATGTTGTAGATGGATCAAGTGCTTTAATTGTTAATGAAAGCGAAAGATCTATTGATGAGCCAAGATCTCAAACTTCAGTTGCCTCAACAAGTGAGCAAAGAACAAATGACTCACAGAAACAAGCCATTCTGGAATTGGAAGAAGATGAGTTCTACACTCTTGATGAACTGGATGAGCTACATCAGTCAGTGGCTTATTTGGCTAGAAAATTCTCTAACATTAGAGTAAAGAAGCCAAGATACTTAAAGGGTAAAGGACAGTCTTTTAACAAAGACAACAGCTGGAAAGGAAAAGGGAAGTACACTTCTGAAAGCAAAACTGGCTATAAAACTGGATCTGCTGACAGATCTAAGATAAGGTGCTACAACTGTGATGAGTTGGACCATTTTGCTACAGAATGCAGGAAACCCAAGAAAGCAAAGAAGGATAAAGCTTATCTTGAATTGGAAGCAAAGTATGATGATTTTTAGGTCACACAACACTGTAGAAGGGGGTTGAATATAATGTAGAATACAATCAAATCGATTTCGAACACTAGTAACAGTAAACAAATATATTCGATATAATAAACTCTGTTACAATGGAACTATTCTCTCTCAGTGATGAACAAATATCACGAGAGCTGCTAGGTTACAATGTATGATCTTCTCGCTAATGATAACACATATAGTATAAACCTATGTCTGTGTTTATATAGTACACAGTTACAAGATAACTTCTAATAGAAATGGAATATAATTCTGTCTCCTAAAATATATCAATCAGATATCTTATACAAGTCTTCTTATCTTCTAACTCTTTCCATGCATATCTTCTTTTGTATTAATCTTGATCTTCTTTCCTGTAAATCAGCTTCCTTCCTTAACTGTAAGTCCTCTCGTACTTAAGTTCTGATATCCATCTTCTGATATTTATCTTCTGATAATCTAAGTTCTGATATCCTTAAGTCCTGACTTCCAGTAAGTATTGATTCCAGTAAGTACTGATATTTCCTGTTTGTTAAGATCTGAAAACTAAACATGAAACATATTAGACATGACATCTCAAATATATCTAACAATCTCCCCAACTTGTAATTTGTGCAAAAATATACAAGTTAATAGATTTGATGATGTCAAAAATATTTATGTTCAAATGCAATGAGAGTTTAATAAGACTATTAACTACAACTTACATTCCTTGTAGCTTTACCAACTTCACTGGATCAATCTGAATCTATAATGATTCTTAACAAAATCTCTTACCGGCTTGTCTTTAGCTGTCCTCAGAACTTCAACTAACTGTGCTTTGACCTGCATCAGTTCTTCATCTTTACTATCACCAATTTGATAAATGGCTGTTCTGAGAGCTTGAATTGATGTTCTATCAAGTCCATCACCAAGTCTGATAACTCTAGGATGTGAAGAGTTTTCATTATAATATAAGCATTTTCCTTTCAGAATAACTTCCACCTTAGCAGAATTCTTCAGCATAGGAATTTCTCTTCCATCACCTTCAGTAATCATTGGTATATACTGAGAAGTCTTTGTACCAGAGATTATCAATAGATCTCTTATAACCTGCAAAATGTATTCTGACCATCTTCTTGTAACATCAGATTTTACTTCCAGAAGATATTGAATAAGTTGAAGTTCTCTGATAGACTTCTTTAGCACATCAGTATCAGCTAGTCTGTAAGTTAATCCATCATAGAGAAATAAAATGAATTTCTCCTTTAGATTATCCTTATCATGATCATTTATCACAATTTAAGCAGACAACACTTTGTCAAGGTGTTTTTGTGGGAAATCTACGTCTGCATTATATCATATTTATAATAAAATATGTGTATTAATGTGTCATTTATGAGTACTTATCTGTCAAACCCTAATTGTTACGTGCTATGTGTGTGTTCTGTGTCATTCCGGAATTTGTAAGATATTTTTCTGATATTTTATTTTGCATTAATCGCTTTCATTTCAAACGTTTTACGACCCAAATCATGATTTTAAAGCCAGTATTTCAAATAAAATAATGGGCCTTATTTTTCATCAAACGGCTTTTACCATCGCATTATTCTGAACATTTAGGCATTTTATAAATTTTCTCGTTTTACGAAAAATGACTCATCCGGGCCCCATTGGGTGTTAAACCCCCCACAAAAATCACATTTTATTTTTATAAAATTATAGGACTTTCATTTATATTATTTCTTTGCACTTTCGCAATATTCACAATTTTTGGGAAATTTTGGCATATATATTGCATATATAAAATATTTATAAATTAAATTTAAATATTGAAAAATTATAAAATTAGGGGCCTATTAATTTTAAAAAGTGTAGAATTAGGGCCTTAATTTTATTTAGGGGCATTAATTTTACAACTATAAATAGCCTAATTTTTATTTAATTATTATTAATTATAAACTAAAAATCAGAAATTAAATTATTTTCTCTGCAAATGGGGTCGGGAAGAACTTGAATCGGGTCGAGAATCAAACTGTGATTTCCAGCTGATTTCTTCATCAAAT
Organism: Apium graveolens; assembly: GCF_009905375.1. NCBI lineage: Eukaryota > Viridiplantae > Streptophyta > Magnoliopsida > Apiales > Apiaceae > Apium > Apium graveolens. The sequence goes on along the minus strand of NC_133647.1, from coordinate 153,453,415 downwards.
CGTGTGATTCCAGTAACCAAATCGAAGGTTTTGATCTGTTCTTTCTGTTTTTGATATCAATTTCATATTTTAATGCATCGTTTTTGATTTTAAAATTCTAGGGTTTATGTTCGAATTAGGACTTTTTGATTTCACGGTTATTTTGATGTTTTGATATTTTGATGATTGATATAGTTTTTTAGATGATTTACAGTCGATTCATGGTATTTAATTGAACAAACGATGTTTGTATAGTGATTCACGATTTCTAGGGTTTATACCGAATTTTCAAATTACAACTCGATGATTTCTGTGAATCTTTGGTTTCTGAAAGGTTAGGGCTTTGATTGTATGTGTTCTTAGCTTTGATTTGCACTATAGAACATTGAGTTTGATTTACAGAATCAAAAGATAGGATTTGGCCGGAGTTGAAGTCGGTTTTGATCGGAGATGAAGATTATGAGATGTTTTTGGTATGTTGTGGTCTGAACCAGATTGGTGAAGTGATTTGGGATTGAAACCCTGCGAAAAATGAACCAAACGGTTCCGTTTTTGGCCTGAAAATGGCTCACCGGAATTTGCACCGGTGGCCGGATTCTGGGCAAAATCCGGGGTGTTCTTCACGACCCGGATTTTGACCCGTATAAAATACCCGGTTTTGATCTATTTTGTCAGATGTCTGGTTTCTGACAAATGTTTCTGGATTTTTATTTTTATTTTATTTTTATTAATTTTAAAAATCAGATTTATTTATTTTATAAATTGATTAATTAATTATTTAATTAATTGATTTATATTATAAATAATTCTGAATTATTTTCTAAAAATCAGATTGAATTATTTTCTTAATTATTTATTATTTATTTATTAGTTATTAATTAATTATTAATGATTTTAAAAATGATTAATTATTTTGATAATTATTCAAATAATTTTCAATAAATCATAATAAATTCATTTTAATTCCAAAAATTATAGAAAAATCAGTTTTACTTCTGATTTTTCTTTAATAATTATTTAAAAATTATTTTGGGTTTTAAAAATTAGTAATTATTATTTATAATGAATAATAAATTGAATTATCAGTGTTTAATTGATAATAATTAGACCGTTAGTCCGATTCGAGCGAAATGAAAGCCCTTTTACTCAGAAAAATGAATTTTTTTCATTAAAAATAATATTAAAGCTTAATTTCTTCTAGAAATTAGTTGACTTTATTGCTTGTTTGATTATCAGCCGAAATGCGTGCCGAGACGAGTCCGAAAAATTCTGGAAAAATGGGAAACGAGTCAGATAATGATCGGTTGAGCGATCAGCGAGTCGATTTTGATTCTAAAAATTATTTTAACTATAGAAATGATTATGTGATTATGTGCTTGTGTGTATTATGTGGTTAATTGAGTCTTACTTGCTAATAAGTAATACATGAGTCAGTCATAAGTGCATGAGTAGATATTAGGAACAGTGTGAAGTCGATTCAAGATGCAATTGAAGTATGAAATGACTAAATCAGTCTATTTCTCTAACAGAAGCTAAGCCAGCAAGGCAGGTTGAGTCGGTAATAGATGAAGGTGACATATTTGCAGTGAGTCGCGCAGAAGGCAAGGTTTTCCCCTATTCTACTTTCAGAATAGTGATATTTCTTCAGATGCTTATCACATTTGCACTCTTTCGATTTTTGTTCTTAATCACTGATACACACTTGCCATTCCTTTGTTCATATTTCATTTCGATTCTTGATTTCTCCGTTTCTTTGGATTCTTGATTCATATTCCATTGGTGATACATTGAGATTGATATATTCTGGTGATTAAAATATATCAAAGCATACCGATTATTCAGGTTGCTAATCGATGGACTGAATAATGATATTTTGGGGATGGAGTGTGTCTTTATCCTGAGGACCGGGATATGACTGATGCCTCGACATGGGCCGTAGTGCCTGGGTACCCGACTGGATCTATATATTGAGATATAGATCTGCATTATATTATGACTGATCAGCTGAATATAGATGCGAACTTGTGTCCAGTTTAGTTCATTTGTACTCGCCAGTAATGGTCTTCTTTCTATTCTTGTGGGGTTATATCTTTGCAGATATACCCGGGATTACGGTTTTGTTTCAAATGCTTTAACACTGTGTATATTTTATGGACTTGTTGAGCAATTTTTGGCTCACCCTTTTTGTTGTTATTCACCTTATCGTTTTCAATTAAGAAGGAATATGAAACCCATCAGGACTCGAGTGGTAAAGAAGGGGTCAAGCCTCGGGATCCTCTCATACCCAAGGTATTGATCCCGATCCAGGAAGAAAGATTTGAGTTGCCCGAACAGGTGGATTGTTGTTAGTTAGTGTGTGTGTTTGAATAAAAGATGAACTTAGTTTAAAATTGATTAGACAAATGGTTTGTAATAAAAAGAGTTTGGGAGATTTTGAATTTGGTTTGTAATAAAGTAGTTAGTGGTTCTTGTTTTCATACTTCAACCTAAAAATATCCTGGTTAGTATTAAAGGGGCTTAGTTGCATTTCTTTATTAATTGTTAATCAGATTGTACAGGTTTGGTGATTAGCTAGTAACCCCAGACTTATACCCCGGGTCTGGAGGGCGTTATAGGTTTGGCATCAGAGCTGTAGGTTTGGTCCCTAAAAACAAGAACATTAGGGTTAAGATAGGATAAGGAGATCACATAGGATAGGAATAGTCAAATAGGAAGAGTAGTGTTAGGATTTAGGTCAGATTAGAATAGGGAAGTATAAATCTTAGGATTGTTTAGTGACCTTTCTTTTCTTTGGTATATTATCAGATGGCATCTTCTGGTTATTCTGCGTCTTCTGAGAGGACAGTCACCGGGCCAGCAACACCAGTTATACCTCCAGTATCTGAGTACATGTTTCCTCCTCTACCACCTCCACCACCATTGCCACAGGAGCCGGTACCACCAGTACAGGGGATAGTCCATGACCCCATAGAGATGTTTGATCCATTTGAGTTCTTTGAGCCGATGGTTCCTTTACCAGTTGAGCATCAGTTTATACCAGGGATTGAGCCAGAGTTACCACCACCACCAGTGTTACCTCCTATACCAGTGCATGCCCCAGAGCCGGACATATTTCAGATGATTCCAGTCGAGGGGATGGGAGAGCATGATGTGGATCTACAGTTAGGATTACCACAGCAGGGTGCAGGTATACCGAGGGTTCCTTCACAGGAGTCAGTAAGTTAGGTTGCACAGCCATATATGGTATCATACCATGAGTACAGGGTTATGAGGGATGATGTGGAGTATTGGAGAGCACAGTGCCGAGAGATCATGCATTTATTTGACTAGAGGGACAAAGGACCGTTAGCGGCCCTACAGCCGGATTACTTTATGAGACAGAGATTACAGTCAGTTTTGATGAGTGCCACTTGGGAACTCGATGATTTGACCCATGAAGGACCACCTTCTTTCGCAGAGTTCTACAGGATATTCCGCTTAGCACAGACTTTGGTCCAGGCACTTAGGGAGGAGTTGAGGCGTATTCCGCCTGGGTTTTGAGACAGTGACTTCAGAGTACAGATGTATATAGAGGCAGCATAGTATAACATAGTGAGTAGTGTGTATGTGTGTACTAGTAGCTTAACCTGTAGTAGTAGTTTGACCTGTACTGGTAATATGACTTGTATCCGTGGTGATTACCAGCAGAGCGAGACTTTTTGTATCAAGCATTTACACCTGAGGCTGGTGTCATATATATAAAATGAACTTTTTCAAATTTCTTTTATTTAAATTTCAGTCTTTACAGTTTTATAACATTTACTTTCACTTTATTGTTTTACAGCTTTTCGTATTATAATTCCTGTTAAAAAAAGAAATAAAGAAAGAAAGAAAGAACAACCATTTTATTTAACAACTTACATTTCCTGTTTTTATATTCAGCAACTGTTTTCTTAATTTAAATCATGATGTTAATACAGGATAAATTGTTTTCTTACCTCCTGTCAATTGTTTATTAAACTGTTAAAGAAATATCACTTGTTTTATTATCAGAAGATGACTCCAAAAAGAAAGACTAGGGCTGAGACTTCTAACAGCAATTCTGAAGGTCAGACTAATGAAACCATGAACCAAATGTTCCATCTGATGCAACAACAGATGGTAATGATGCAGCAACAGATGCAACATCAACAACAACAGATTCAACAACAAATGTTACAGCGGCCACCTCGTCCTGAGCTTCAATTACCACAAGTATTACCTGTTGTTACTTTTAAGCAGTTTCAGTCAGTTAAACCTCCAGAATTTGAGGGGTCTACTGATCCTATTAAAGCTACTACCTCGTTGAAAGAGATAGAGAAAGCGTTTGCACTAGTAAAGATAGGTGAAGACCAGAAGACTGACTTTGCTAGTTATTTGTTGAAAGGAGAGGAAAATTATTGGTGGGAATCTAAAACGGCTTTAGAGGGTGAAGATGTTATTGCGTGGGATAGGTTTAAAGAGTTGTTTTTAGAAAAGCATTTTCCTCGCTATGTGAAAAACCAAATGCAGATTAAATTTTTAGAACTAAAGCAGGGAAATATGTCCGTAGCAGAGTATGAGGCCAAATTTACTGAGTTGGCTAGGTTTGTCCCAGAACTGGTTGATACTGAAGAGAAGCTAGTTCAAAGGTTTCAAGAAGGATTACGACCATGGATTCGTGGCCAAGTTGCAGTTTTTGAATTGACAACGTATACCGCTGTAGTCTAGAAAACTTTGATTATTGAAGGGGAAAGTGAAAGATCTCAGCAAGATAAAGGACAGGGAAGTTTCCAAAACCGCTCCAGTAGAAAGCCGGGATTTCAAGCCCGGACAAATTTGAATTTTAAAAGGATAGAACAAGGTACACAGAAAACAGGTAATCGTTTCCAAGCCCCCGATCAGCAGGGAATGGTCAGAGTTCCAGTGCCGTACTGCAAGACATGTAATCAAAAACATACCGGCGTATGTATCAAAAGGGATATGATGTGCTATCGATGTAAGCAAAAAGGGTATTATTCTAACAAATGTTCAGTGGGAAGAACAACGGAAATGACTTGCTTCCAGTGTGGGAAGATAGAGCATATCGCCAGAAATTGCAAAGGACCAGCTATGGTAGCCAGTATTCCAAGGGCGTTGGCATTACCTCCGTTGTCGCCTAATAAACCCAGAGCAAGAACCTTCAACATGACAATGAAAGAAGCAGTGTAGAGTCCGAGTGTAATCGCAGGTACGCTTTTGGTGAATACCGTAAGTTCAAAAGTATTAATTGATTCTGGAGCTACTCGTTCATTTATTTCTGAAGAATTTCTTGATAAATTACATTGCGAAATCAAATGGTTGGGCGAGACGTTAATTAAAAAATTAGCGAATGACGACCAAGTTCCAGTAGATCGAGTATGTCCTGCGTGTGATGTGGAAATAGCCGGACATCATTTTTCTGTAGACTTGATTCCTTTTAAGCTAGGAGAGTTTGACGTCATTTTGGGAATGGATTGGTTAGGTTGTCATAATGCTCAGATAGATTGCGCGAATAAGAAAGTCAAATTGCGAACTCCGTAAAATGCAACGGTAATGTTCAAGGGCGAAAAACAGCGGAAGAAATTTCTCACGGTAATGCAGACCAAACAATTGCTTCGACAAGGGTGTGAGATGTACATAGCTTATGTGTTAGATACTGAAAAAGGAAGTCCTAAGATAGAAGACATTCCAATTGTATGTGAATTTACGGACGTCTTTCCAGACGAGCTTCCAGGGTTACTGCCAGATCGAGAAATCGAGTTCACGATTGATTTAGCACCAGGTACATAACCAGTTTCGAAAGCTCCATATCGAATGACTCCAGTGGAGATGAAGGAATTGTTAACGCAATTGCAAGATCTTCTAGACCGAGGCATCATACGACCTAGTGTATCCCCCTGGGGTGTACCGGTGTTGTTCGTGAAGAAGAAAGACGGCAGCATGTGATTATGCATTGACTATCGGGAATTGAATAAGCTCACCATTAAGAACAAGTATCCTTTACCGAGAATCGATGATTTGTTCGATCAACTAAAAGGATCCGCATGGTTTTCAAAGATAGATTTGAGATCAAGCTATCACCAATTGAAGATTAAAGCTGAAGATATTCCCAAGACTGCGTTTCGCACGAGATATGGGCATTACGAGTTTCTTGTAATGGCATTCGGTCTGACTGACGTGCCAACAACATTCATGGATCTGATGAACAGAGTATTCAAGAAATACTTGGACAAATTCATGATCGTATTTATTGATGACACCTTGATTTACTCAAGGACAGAAGAAGAGCATGCTGAGCACTGAGGATAGCTTTGGAAATTCTGAGGAAAGAGCAACTGTACGCGAAATTCTCAAAATGTGAATTATGGTTAAAGGAAGTACAATTTCTAGGACACATCATCAGTAGAGAAGGCATCCAAGTCGATCCAGCGAAAATTGAAGCTGTGTTAAATTGGGAACGACCAAAGACACCGACAGAAGTTCGAAGTTTCTTGGGATTGGCAGGATATTATCGAAGATTTGTCAAGGATTTTGCGAAAATAGCAACGCCGTTGACCAAGTTAACTCGAAAAAGTGAAAAGTTCGTATGGATTGATAAATGTGAAGAAAGTTTTCAAGAGTTGAAGAATCGGTTAGTAACCGCACCGGTACTGGTATTTCCAGACGAGCATAGAAATTTTGTCATTTACAGCGACGCTTCGTATTGTGGACTAGGATGTGTATTGATGCAGCATGATAACGTCATTGCATATGCCTCGAGACAGCTTAAACCTCATGAGCAGAAGTATCCTACGCATGACCTGGAATTAGCAGCGGTCGTATTTGCGTTGAAATTTTGGAGACACTACCTCTACGGTGAAAAGTGCGAAATCTACACATATCATAAAAGTTTGAAGTATATCTTTACGCAGAAGGAACTGAACATGAGACAACGTCGATGGCTAGAATTGATAAAGGATTACGATGTTATGATCAATTATCATCCATGGAAAGCAAATGTTGTGGCCGATGCGCTGAGCCGGAAAAAAAGATTGAATTTGTTAACTTCATGCGAAGAACTAGCTCAGGAATTTGACAAGTTGGAAATCGCAATTCGTGTTCCCAACGAATCTACAAAAGCTATCTACGCTATAACTTTTCAACCAGAGTTGTTATAGAAAATTCGCCGCTGTCAAGAAGAAAAGATGAATCAGGATGACGACTTAACGGGAGAAGAAATCACAACTCAAAAGGATAATGAAGGAATTTTACATTTCACATCGAGAATCTGGATCCCTAAGGTGGCAGAACTAAAAGAAGAAATATTGCGAGATGCGCACAGTTTGAAGTATTCCATTCATCCAGGGAGTACAAAAATGTATCGCGATCTGAAGAAAAACTTTTGGTGGCCGAATATGAAGAAGGAAATAGCAGAATGGGTGAGTAAATGCTACACATGCTAGAGAGACAAAGCGGAACATCAACGTCCGAGCGGATTATTACAACCGTTAGACATTCTAGAATGGAAATGGGAACATTTAGCAATGGACTTTGTGGTAGGACTACCAAGGACTAAAGTAAATCATGATGCGATATGGGTGATTATTGATAGACTCACGAAGTCAGCACATTTTCTACCGATTAACGAAAGATTTTCGCTCGACAAGCTAGTGCACATGTATCTTAAGGAAATTGTGATGCGACATGGAGTTCCAATATCTATCGTGTCGGATCGAGATCCCCGTTTCAACTCAAGATTTTGGAGACAATTTCAAGAATGTCTTGGAACACAATTAAACATGAGTACCGCTTATCATCCGCAAACCGATGGGCAAAGTGAAAGAACTATCCAAATAATTGAAGACATGCTACGAGTTTGTGCGATTAATTTTGAAGGCAGTTGGGATGAGCATTTACCTTTGGTGGAATTTTCCAACAATAACAGCTATCACGCCAGCATTGGAATGCCACCGTACGAAGCATTATACGGAAGAAAGTGCAGATCACCAGTACATTGGGATGAAATTGGAGAACACAAGATTTTGGGTCTAGAATTAATCCAGCAAACTAAAGAAAAGATTGAACTTATTCGAAAATGATTAGAAGCAGCACAAAACAGGCAACACAAATATGCAACCCAAGCAAGGAAGGATATGGATTATCGAGAAGGTACACGTATTATCAAAATATCGCCATGTAAAGGATTGACCAGATTTGGTAACAAGGGTAAATTGAAACCACGATACGTCGGACCGTTTGAAATTTTGAAGAAAGTGGGAAAAGTTGCGTACGAATTAGCTTTACCGCCTCATATGCAACATATTCACAATGTGTTTCACGTGTCGATGCTTAAGCGATATAATCCTGATTCTAGACATATAATCGAGTATGAACCGATAGATATCCAACCAGATTTGTCTTTTGTAGAACAACCGGTAAAAATTTTATATCGGCGAGAGAAAATATTGAGAAATAAGTTTGTATTTTTAGTGCGAGTGTTGTGGAGAAATCCTATGGTTGAAGAATCAACCTGGGAACTTGAGAGTGAGATGTTAGAGAAATATCCACATTTGTATCCATAGTAAGATTCTGAGGACAGAATCCTATTAAAGGGGAAGGATGTAACGTCTGGGAAATCTACGTCTGTATTATATCATATTTATAATAAATTATGTGTATTAATATGTCATTTATGTGTACTTATCTGTCAAACCCTAATTGTTACGTGCTATGTGTGTGTTCTGTGTCATTCCGGTATTTGTAAGATATTTTTCTGATATTTTATTTTGCATTAATCGCTTTCATTTCAAACGTTTTACGACCCAAACCATGATTTTAAAGCCAGTATTTCAAATAAAATAATGGGCCTTATTTTTCATCAAACGACTTTTACCATCGCATTATTCTGAACATCTAAGCATTTTATAAATTTTCTCGTTTTACGAAAAATGACTTTTCCGGGCCCCATTGGGTGTTAAAAACCCACAAAAATCATATTTTATTTTTTATAAAATTATAGGATTTTAATTTATATTATTTCTTTGCATTTTTGCAATATTCACAATTTTGAGAAATTTTGGCATATATATTGCATATATAAAATATTTATAAATTAAATTTTAATACTCAAAAATTATAAAATTAGGGGCCTATTAATTTTAAAAAGTGTAGAATTAGGGCCTTAATTTTATTTAGGGGTATTAATTTTACTACTATAAATAGCCTAATTTTTATTTAATTATTATTAATTATAAACTAAAAATCAGAAATTAAAATATTTTCTCTGCAAATCGGGTCGGGAAGAACTTGAATCGGGTCGAGAATCAAACTGTGATTTCCAGCTGATTTCTTCATCAAATCGTGTGATTCCAGTAACCAAATCGAAGGTTTTGATCTTTTCTTTCGGTTTTTGATATCAATTTCATATTTTAATGCATCATTTTTGATTTTCAAAATATAGGGTTTATGTTCGAATTAGGATTTTTTGATTTCAGGGTTATTTTGATGTTTTGATGATTGATATAGTTTTTTTAGATGATTTATAGTCGATTCATGGTGTTTAATTGAACAAACGATGTTTGTATAGCGATTCATGATTTCTAGGGTTTATACCGAATTTTCAAATTACAACTCGATGATTTCTGTGAATCTTTGGTTTCTGAAAGGTTAGGGCTTTGATTGTATGTGTTCTTAGCTTTGATTTGCACTATAGAACGTTGAGTTTGATTTACAGAATCAAAAGATAGGATTTTGGCCGGAGTTGAAGTCGGTTTTGATCGGAGATGAAGATTCTGAGATGTTTTTAGTATGTTGTGGTCTGAATCAGATTGGTGAAGTGATTTGGGATTGAAACCCTGCGAAAAATGAACCAAACGGTTCCGTTTTTGGCCTGAAAATGGCTCACCGTAATCTGCACCGGTGACCGGATTCTGGGCAAAATCCGGCGTGTTCTTCACGACCCGGATTTTGACCCGTTTAACCCGTATAAAATACCCGGTTTTGATCTGTTTTTTCAGATGTCTGGTTTCTGACAAATGTTTCTGGATTTTAAATTTAATTTTATTAATTTTAAAAATCAGATTTATTGATTTTATAAATTGATTAATTAATTATTTAATTAATTGATTTATATTATAATTAATTCTGAATTATTTTCTAAAAATCAGATTGAATTATTTTCTTAATTATTTATTAGTTATTAATTATTTATTAATTATTTAAAAATGATTAATTATTTTGATAATTAATCAAATAATTTTCAATAAATCATAATAAATTTATTTTAATTCCAAAAATTATAGAAAAATCACTTTTACTTCTGATTTTTCTTAAATAATTATTTAAAAATTATTTTAGGTTTTAAAAATTAGTAATAATTATTTATAATGAATAATAAATTGAATTATCAGTGTTTAATTGATAATAATTAGACCGTTAGTCCGATTCGAGCGAAACAAAAGCCCTTTTACTCAGAAAAATGAATTCTTTTCATTAAAAATAATATTAAAGCTTAATTTCTTCTAGAAATTAGTTGACTTTGTTACTTGTTTGATTATTAGTCGAAATGCGTGCCGAGACGAGTCCAAAAAATTCTGAAAAAATAGGAAACGAGTCAGATAACGATCGGTTGAGCGATCAACGAGTCGATTTTGGTTCTAAAAATTATTTTAAATATAAAAATGATTATGTGCTTATGTGCTTGTGTGTATTATGTGGTTAATTGAGTCTTACTTGCTAATATGTAATACATGAGTCTGTCATAAGCGCATTGGTAGATATTAGGAACGGTGTGAAGTCGATTCAAGATGCAATTGAAGCATGAAATGACTAAATCAGTCTATTTCTCTAACAGAAGCTAAGCCAGCAAGGCAGGTTGAGTCGGTAATAGACGAAGGTGACATATTTGCAGTGAGTCGTGCAGAAGGCAAGTTTTTCCCCTATTCTACTTTCAAAATAGTGATATTTCTTCAGATGCTTATCACATTTGCACTCTTTCGATTTTTGTTCTTAATCACTGATACGCACTTGCTATTCCTTTGTTCATATTTCATTTCGATTCTTGATTTCTCCATTTCTTTGGATTCTTGATTCATATTCCATTGGTGATACATTGAGATTGATATATTCTGGTGATTAGAATATATCAAAGCATACCGATTATTCCGGTTGCTAAGCGATGGACTGAATAATGATATTTTGGGGATTGAGTGTGTCTTTTTCCTGAGGACCGGGATATGACTGATGCCTCGACATGGGCCGTAGTTCCTGGGTACCCGACTGGATCTATATATTGAGATATAGATCTGCATTATATTATGACTGATCAGCAGAATATAGATGCGAACTTGTGTCCAGTTTAGTTCATTTGTACTCGCCAGTAATGGCCTTCTTTCTATTCTCGTGGGGTTATATCTTTGCAGATATACCCGGGATTACGGTTTCATTTTAAATACTTTAACACTGTGTATATTTTGTGGACTTGTTGAGCAATTTTTGGCTCACCATTTTTGTTGTTATTCACCTTATTGTTTTAAGTTAAGAAGGAATATGAAACCCATCAGGACTCTAGTGGTAAAGAAGCGGGTCAAGCCTCGGGATCCTCTCATACCTAAAGTGGTGATCCCGATCCAGGAAGAAAGATTTGAGTTGCCCGAACAGGTGGAGTGTTGTTAGATAGTGTGTGTGTTTGAATAAAAGATGAACTTAGTTTAAATTTGATTAGACAAATGGTTTGTAATAAAAAGAGTTTGGGAGATTTTGAATTTGGTTTGTAATAAAGTAGTTAGTGGTTCTTGTTTTCATACTTCAACCTAAAAAGATCCTGGTTAGTATTAAAGGGGCTTAGTTGCATTTCTTTATTAATTGTTAATCAATTTGTACAGGTTTGGTGATTAGCTAGTAACCCCCAGACTTATACCCCGGGTCTGGAGGGCGTTACAGCTTTTGTTTGATTTGTTCATATGGTTTGTCTGTCAATATGAAAGGATCTCTTAGAGTAACTTCTACTCCTGTTTGTATCTTCTCTTCATCGAAACCTAATCCAGCTTTATCTCTAGGTTGCTTGGATCTCAACCCAAATGTTGCGAGTTGATTTATCATAAGATTGGATTTGGTTTAACTGGAGTAGCTTTCTTCCATAACAGCTTCTTCTTATCAGCAATTGTCATCTTTCTGTAACTTATTGTTCTTCATTCTGAACAACTTGAGCAGTGTCAGAGGTTGGTTTAGATTCTTCAATTATCTTTCTTCTCTTCAGAATTTGAACAATTTCATCTTCTATCAAATCATCATCATGCATTGTAGTTTGATAGACTGGAATGGAAGAACTTATCTTTTTCTCAATCTTAAAAGGTTCACCAACCTTTTCTTTTCCTTTTGACTTAGGATCAATCTTAGTTTGTGATCTAGTCTTGGACTTTGAAGTCTCAGAATTTGACTTTTCCCTGATCACAATGCGTTTTTCCTTAGGCCTTGGAGGTTTCTTTGCATCAGAAGCTTTAGACTTAAGATTTTTTTTCTCAGCTACAAATCTAGCTTCTTCCTCCTTGAGAGTTTCCAAATCCATTCCTGGATTTTGTTTCAGAAATAATCTTCTAGCTATCTCCTCATCAAGTGTCTGGATTTTAGGATTTTTGTAATAAACAGTAGTCTGCTTCCCTTTTAGCTTCAGAGTTTGTAAAAACTTTTGGGAGTCTTTAGATCCTGACTGAATTAGAATATCAGAACCTGACATCAGGCTTTGCTTATCAGAACTTGACTTCAGACTTTTAGCATTCACAGCATCAGAACTTGACTTGTTCTGTGTAGAAGATTTTCCTTGAACTTTTCCTTGACCTCTACTCTTATCAGAGTTTCCCTGGTCATCACCTTTATCATCCTTTATCTTCAGTATTTGAGTAGGTGATTATTTGGACTTAACTACCTTCTCCCCCTTTTTGGCATCATCAGTAAGTAAGAGAGAAAGAAGAAGTTCTACTGAAGATTGGATTTCTTCCAATTGAGCTTTCTGAGAAACTTGGTTAGCCAGGACCTTAGCAATTTGAGCCTGTTGCTTCTCTTGAATCTTCTCAATGGCTTCAATTTTCTCAAGAGTAGGTCTGATATATCTGTTCTTGTCAAGCTTGATCTGTAGATCTAGCTTATCAGCATGTTCCTTTAGTGTATCAACTATAACACCCCCAGATCCGGGGTCGGGGATCCGGGTCGTCACGGTCTTTCTTTCCACAATATCACTTCACTTAATTAATAACAACTAACCTTATGCTGTGACCCCACACTAACACACACCACAACCCGTTATAGTCTCAGAGATGAAATTTAAATAAGTACAAGTCTTTGAATCCACAATTTAAAAGTTATTACAACCCAAAATGATTACTTGATAAATTTACAGTTAATTGCCATTATCTGTCACAAGTTATAATTATACATAATTGATTCTCAAAAGTAGATGGTCTGATCTACAATAGATCTACCTCTGCAGCTATAGCAGCTACAACATCAACGGGAAGACGCGGGACGCTTCCCACGCGCTTGCGCTGGGTCTGCTGGAGTCTGGCCATCTTTCCTAACTGTTGTTGTGTGATGAAGAAATAAAGCAAGGGTGAGCAGCAAGCCCACCAAAATAATATGAATAATGATTAACAATATATGAGCCTTCTCATAGCACTCATGAAAGTCTTGGTCAAAAGAAATGAACCAAGTTGATATCTTAATGCGATGAAGTCGCAAAATATTCAGTATATATATATATATATATACTTTTCAAAATATGGGAAGTCCTCTTCCATGCATAATACACACAGAGTTCCAGTGTATAACTGTATAAAAATATCGTTGCAAGGTGATCTCATATATCTAACCTTGTCTCAACATTTTTCTGAAAATCTTTGTCATGCATAAGATAATCATTTACTAGATTTAAGTTTAAAAGATGAAGTTACAAGATACTCCAATATACTTATATCTTTTCCAAATACTACTTGAACTACCACCGTTCAAGTTATAATTAGTTCAAAAGTTCATCACATAGATGAGACTACAAGACCAGATTTGAATAGATTAAATCTTTTAAAATATCATCAAAATAAAATGAAGTTACGAGATACTTCATTTGATGTAAACATCATTTTGAAAACTTGACCCTGCCAACACTCAACAATCGCCCAACCGTAGCCTTTCTATCGAAGTGCTCTGGGTAGTGTTGCAGAAATTATCCAATTGGATGATGAACTCATTACGGGAGTTTGCCACACCAGGAAGACCACTTACGATGATCAGTCGTAGTAGTACAACCCCACCATTTTCTACATGTAGAGGAGAACCTGTCGGATTTACTTGTCAACCGAACACTGAACTCCTAAGGAATGGACCGCCTTAGCGGAACTTCCAGGCCATTTGGGCCAATATAATAAGGCTGGGCCGGCGCTACTCGGCCACTTACGCCACTCCTAGTTCAGATGAAATCCATGACTCTGAAACGTAAAGCTCGTCCCCACTTTCCCCAAGTAGAAACTTGTTGATACGGCTCCACCAAGAAGTCGTATCTATTTGGAAAGGAGAACTCACCGATATTTCCCAGGCGATGCCTGTTAATGGATTAACTTGTTCCAAGAATTTTACTTCCCGAGTGTTGGGTAAGTAATCGATTCATTTAACAAAACAGCAACCTTGTTGCGAATATAAAACACACCACAGAGCCGGATCCCTCAGGTTTTGAGCGAGTATTTAAATCCCCTTAAAAGGAAGATCTTAAATATAAAAATGAGTTTTGGGATCCGCTTTATCTTTTAAAAATCATTTTGAAGACTCGAAAACACTTTATAGAGTGTTTGGAGTAAAGCTGATTTAATGAAGTAAATCAGTCCCCAGAATATTTAGAAAATAACTGAATATTATTATTTAAATAATATTCCCATAAAGAATAATCTTTATAAAAATAATTGAAGTAAAAGTATTAAAACTTATACTTGAAACGAGTATTAAATAACCAAAGATATACTCATATGAAAGTACTATCTTTATTTGAATAATCGAAAATAAGTTTGATTATTTACACCTTATTCTTTAATAAAATAAAGAACAAATCTCAGCAAATAATCGGAGTCATAGATCCTCAAATGAATATTCAAAAATATTCATTAAACAATATAAACTGAGTCATAAGCCCTCGAATGAATATTCAAAATAATATTCATTTAATATAAAATAAAAGGAGTCATAAGTCCTCGGATGAATATTCGAAATAATATTCAATAATAAAATAAAGGAGTCATAAGTCATAAGGCATGCATATATATATACCATAGCAGCATGCTTCAATATATAACAACATTTGCTAATTAACCAACATGCATCTATCACCAGATAATGCAAATACATATATTCATCACCACAACAGTTATAACGGGTAGAAAACTTGCCTGAGCGACTTGGGGTGATAAAAGGCTCCGGACGAGTCTGGTAACCTATAAACAACAAGTAAGTTGGAATTAAACCAAAATCACTTGTAAATCTATACTTTAACTAACTTAGACTCTAACGCTTGTTTTGCGCTCACTGATTCGCTTAAGTCACCCGGGTACCCTCGGCTCCACCATTTTTAATAATTTAACCTTTACGAGTTTTAAGGCGATTCCTTCGCGAGTGTCTTACCAACTGCCTAACACACTTACCATAAATGTTTCATACATTAATTAACCCTTTTTGGTCTTTAACCTATGTTTCAAAGTAAGGCGAGGGGAAAAGTTTCGTTCGCGAAACGCCGTTACTTGAAACGGTCATTTCTCCTAAACCGTGCATCGGAATCGAACGAACTACATATCAAAACGAAGCTCGTAACATGAGCTATCTAGACATGGCAATTGTCATAATTTAGCAGGGGTTCTCGGGTCCTAATGTTATGCACAAAAACAGTCTAAAGAAAATCGGACGTTACGACGGCTATGTTTACGCGATTTCCAATATTTTAAACCATTCAAAACCATCCCAAATCAACCTCAAATCCAACATACAACCAACATCCATCCTTATCACATCATAACAACCCCAACCAATTCAATTTAATCATTCATACTTATGCCTAAGCTTAACTTTAATCATACTTAAGTTCTTTTAATCAAAACAACAACATTTACCAATCCAACAACATCCCAAAACTCACTAATCTCTACATACACAACCATCAAGCCTCTCATGAACTACAATACTCATATTATGCTCTTAACATTCAATAACAAAGCTTGGTTAAGAGATTATACCTTCCTTGAAGCTTTTTAACACAACACAAGAACTTTGAATGCCTAAAGAACCTTGATCCTTGCTTGTATAACCTTAATCTTTCATAAAAATTCAAGAAAACTAAAGTTATTTCTTGAAGGTTACTATTCACCATCTTCTTCCTTGATTTATTGGAAGAGATTGTGAAGGAATTAGGAGCTTAAACTTATAGCATATCCATATCTATGTACAAGGAAGCTTAGATAATTACCTTGTGATTTAACAATGCTTGGAACTTGATTTTTGATTTTTCTTCCTTTAAAAAAGATGAAAAGCCGAGAGCAATGCTTGAAGAATGAAAAATTTTGTGTTTGCTTTGATTTGTTTTGGCTAGCTAGGTTGTTTTGGTTTTGTTTTTGGTTAATTACCCTTCTAACCTTGAACTTTGTGTGGTTTACAATCATCCAACAATTCCTTCCTTTTTTGTCATGCCTATGTCACCTTGCACATGTCATAATGCTCCCACTTGTCCACACCTTGTGGTTTGATGATGTCACAATCCCTGGCTTCTTGTACAAGCTTGTCTCTTGGTCACTTATTTGTTTTACGGTTCGCTTATCTTTCGTTCTCGTTTATCGTTTGAGGGATCATACCCGGGATCTTATTACTTAGGTTCCCTTAACCTTTCTCAATATATTATATTCCTTTTATCATCCTCTCCTATAATCCTTTAATTTAAATCCTTTTTTATCCTGTTACCTTTTTCTCAATTCTTCCCGTATCTAGTGGATTTCCGGGAAAAATCAAAGTGTTCGGAATTGGATTCTGACGATCTTTACATACACTTATATACCATATAGAGTACTAATAAAATCTCAGAATATCCATAACAGAACCCCTACATAGTGTGGCATGAAAAGTTTTCTCGTTCAGCAAAAACACTATTCATAAGGGTTTCAAAATTTCTCAAAAATTGGGGTTATTACAGTCTCCCCTCCTTAAAGGATTCCGTCCCGGAATCAGATAGAAATGAATAGGGATACCTTCTTAATCTTGCACTTTCTAACTCTCAAGTCAATTTTCCCACATTATGGTCCTGCCACCAAACTCTGCCTAGTTTGATAATCCTTCCCCTAAGCACTTGTTCCTTTTCACTCTATAACCCTTCCTGGTTGCTCCATATAGGTTACGTCGGGTTGCATGTCTATGCGCTCATATGCCCCTATTTATCTGGCATCTGAATTACACTTCCTTAACATTGATACGTGAAACACGTTACGAACTTGTTACATGTTCGGGGTTAGGGCTAGCTCATATGATAACTTCCCAATATGTCTTAATATATCCAAGGGTCCAACAATTCGTGGACTTAGCTTTCATTTCTTTCCGAACCTCATCCTTCCTTTCCAAGGGAATACCTATAACAACACTAGGTCCCCTACTTCCTATTCTTTGTCCTTTCGTGTCAAATCAACATATTTATCATGTCCATCTTGGGCTACTACTTGCCGTCCTCTGATTAGATCTATTATATCCCTGGTCCTTTGGACTACTGCGGGTCCGAGCATCTTGCGCTCTACAACTTCATCCTAACATAAGGGAGATCGATATTGTCTTCCCTCAAGGATCTCATAAGGCGATATCTCAATACTGACATATGATCTATTGTCGTAAGAAAACTCAATCCGTGTTAAGTGATCATTCCAATTTCTTTCAAGTCTATTGCACAGACTCTCATTATAGCTTTTAGCATTAGAGCTTTTGCTTCTCAATACCCCTTCTTTTCCAGTTCGTAATCGCTACTACCTTCCGTTCCTAATATTATACTGGTTATACTTTTGCTCGTTAGCGTTCTATAACCTTTTAATAACCACGTCAACCTTAGTATCACGAATGTGTTCCCATTCCGCATACTACCACCACTTTATTACTCCTTTTTCAGTTGTTTCTATTTTCCAAAATTTGATCAATCAAATAGAAGTAAAGGAATTTGTTGAGAGATCACTATGATCATGAACACTTGTTATATCGCATAGTTAGTATAGAAGGTGGCCAGCCTTTAGTACTTGACAAGCAATTAAACAACATGTGGTATCCTACTAGGCTTCTATCACAAAGATAGATAGTCATTCGGCAATACCTCCCCTTCTGGAAGGGTTGTTCTTCTCAGCTTACATGAAATGAAAAGAAGAGAAAAGAACGAACTGAAGAGAATTGTATATATGAAAAAAAAAATATACTGCCACAAAATATCTGGCTTGGAACCTACCTCTGAACTATAGAGGTTTGTCATAGGAGAACAAAACATATACGTATTTAAATCAACATTAAGCATTATAGCCTCGTATTTCCCATGCCTAAATATTTTCGCTATCCCGTCCATCATTCTATAGACCCACACTCTTCCTCGAGCTTATACATAATCACCTTTGAAACTCCCTCGACATCGAAAATCGAATCTGGGATCTCATTCTATACATCATCGTTACTAGAATTCTATGCTTGCACCGCAACCTTCCTCGTATAATAATACGACTCTCTATTGATAAGAAAGAATAATTATTCAACAGGTAGATACTCTACTTAATTAGTCTATCAATGATAACTTATACACTACCACGACCTGATTAGTGGTACTCAATCTCAACACCCATTCCAATACAACTCTTATGGTTGTAATCAGCTCACTACTCGCAGAATCATTGCTGCCTTACTATGGTCCACCACTGACCCACTGTAGTCATTCATTTTCCCTGATGTCTTAATAGCTAACCATACAGAGTCCATACATCTCGTATCAAATCCTTCTAAGGAGGTAACATAATCACCATTCCTGATTCATGAAGAACACTCCTGATCCTGACATACATACATGACATGAAGCAGATAAAAATGCAGAAGAGTTTCAATCAAAGCAACGATAGCAGGTTAATACCATTCTTAATCATATGCCTTCAATAGAAGACTTAACTCAAAGGTTTGTTTGGTCCTTTTTGAAACATGGTCCTGGCTTATCTCAAGATAGGACCTTCTAAGATAGATAGCCCGTTCATGGCGATTACACAAATTAAACCTTTACCAACTACTATTACGGTTGGGTATTGCACAGTCATCAGAAGGAATGTCAATCTTCCAAACCATAATTCAACCTTCACATTTTTTAACCATCATCACTGTATTCTTTTGGCACACGCGCCTATAATTATCCACTTACCTTTAAAGTTTCGGCCACCTCTTTGGCCTTTCCTGATAGTACAATTTCCTTATAGTCAATGTCATTTTAACCACCTCCAAATAATTTTCTACCTCATTTCAATCACAGCTTATGTGAAGATGTTTTCCTTAAAATCTGATGAGTAAAAAAAAAATCACCATTTTTCCATAAGTTATTGCCTCAGTCTTTAGAGGTTAATCACTGTCATGACTGACTCTCAATTATACTTGGAGCATCTTCTATCTTAAGTCCTAATTGCCCTGAACAATTTCGACCATTACTGGTTCGATCCATACCTTCTCGTGGTTTAACACGTGCCTCACTTGGCATCAATATAATTACGTCATATTTCCTTTATCAACATTTCTATTCTTGAAAATTTTGAATATTACCTTTCTCCTTGTAAAACCTCTAGGGTTATCCTTGAATCGTTCCTCCTGTATTCCTTAGATACAGGGCATATCAAAATACCATTTACTACTACTAGAACCATTGTCTATATACTTCTGAAAAATTCTCCACTGATTCTTAAAGGTTGTTATTACCTTAATCCTTTCCAATTCATCCTGTCAAAACTCATACTGTCCCTATTAAGGGTGAAATGCCAACCTTTATGCATTCCCCTAGGATTCATTTTAAGTTACCGATGTTCTATTCTTAATTCTACCTTTAAAAGGTACATGCATCCTTCCATGGATAAATCAAGTCATATATCCTTGATAGATTATCTTATTCATCATTCCCACCTCGATAGTCTATACCTAACTTCATAATAGCATCCTTATTCAAATTGAGGTCAATCCATATGGCCTCCAAAAGATAACAATGGTCATCCGCTTTTCTTTCCTGATTTGGTAATGATAACATGGATGTTCTGGAAGATATTGGTCATGTTCAACGTGAACTTCTTCTTAATAAATCCTTATTTACTTTTGTTGTTTATCTCAACAGTCATCTCAATGTTGGGATATCTTTCATACCTGGCGTCTCCCTTCCTGGGTATCAAGCCACCGGTCTTACACTTCACCTTCTTGAAGGTCACTTCCTTCATCCAATTTTCTTAATTTCTTACTTTCTTGTCTCCTCAGTCTATCCGCGTCTCATTATTTATCCTTCGAACTATCTCAAGGTTTCTTCGAATCCTCCCAACTTACAGGGGATAATATATATGTATCTCTTATGCCCTCAACCATCAATTTTAACTCATGGTGAATCACCCTCATCCTGACGATTACATACTTTTCTATTTCTATTACTACGAGTCTTTAGGGTTTCCTCATACCCAACTTCCTTATCATTCCTCAAACTCTATTGCCTTTCTTGTCCTGTCACCAACGGGTGGTCTCTCTCTTAGGAGGGTACGTGACAAAAACAGTCTTTTGTGGTTCATCAATCATTTTGAATCTTAAATGATTCCTATATTTCCTTTAGCCAGGCTCTTGCCTCGGCTGGGTCAGCTTGTTCCTTAGAACTCAGAGAGCTTAGCGACTTAAAGGTCCTGAAAGAATTTCTCACCGCACTGTCTCCTCAGGGTGGTGGTTGGGGATAATAGTCTAAGTTCTTTTTAGACAGGTCCATGAATTGCCGTATAGGAGTACCGTCTCGGGTCTCCTTTCCTTACTCGACTTTCTGTTTCCTTAGTATGAAATGTTTCATCCTACTCCCCATAATTGGGGTCATCTTTTAATTTAAAATCCTCATTTTCCACTCCATTATGTCATGGGTTCCTTCTATCTTGATGGCGACCTCCCTGACTATCACGTTCAGGGTTTGCTCTAAATCTTATTCCTTAAACTATGGCTCTCATCTAAGTTCTCATCCTTACGCTCTTGAACTTTCGGAACCCAAATTCTATAGGAATACCTCATTATTCCCTTATCATCTTTCTCGATATTAATCTTTTATCTAATTGTTGGCTCTCTGCCTTCATTCATAACTTTTTCTGGCACAATATGATCTTTTCCAATAATTCGGGCTGTATTGCAATCTCAAACAGCTTTTCGGTACCGGCTCCGGTTACCTTCACTTCTATTTCCATTTTCTCAAAATCTCTTATAAACTCTCCAAAAGACATTATCATCTTGAGTCTCTCCTTTTTACTAAGGGCATCAGCCACCATATTGGCTTTCCACGAATGATAAAGAATCTCCCAATCATTATTCTTGATTAGCTCTAACTGCCTCCTCTGGCATATGTTGAGCTCTTTCTACGTGAAAATGTACTAGAGCACTTATGGCTTAGGTAATTCTCGCACTTCTCTCCATACAAGTAGTGCCTCCAATCTTTAGGGTAAACTATTGCCACGAGCCTAAGCTCATGAGCGGGGATATCGAATTTCATATTACCTTAATTGTCTTGACATGTACGCGATTACCTTACCGTGCTGCATAAGCACGCACCCTAAGCCCTTGTGCGAAGCGTCACTATACTTCACAAAATCTCTTTTTCCATCCGGCAACGCCAGCATAAGGGCCATCACCAACCTCTGCTTCAGTTCTTGAAAGCTGTTCTCGCATTTCTCTGTCCATTCAAACTTCTCAGTCTTACGAGTAAGCCGCGTTAAAGGGGCTACTATCTTTACAACTTGAACGAACCTCCGGTAGTGACCGGCCAATCCTACCTCTGGTAGTCGACCAAACCATGGTCATCAATTCATCAGTGGTCCTTTATCCAATCCTGTCAGGATCCTCCATGGGATCCTCCTCAACAACTATCCCTTCTAGGACAACATCCTCAAACGCTAAATCCTCAATATCAACATCATCCGGTCCTGCATTAGGACACTCTATCGGATCCACAATCCGATCTCCAATTAGTAATAAAATATCATCGCGATGTTGCTCCTCAACCTCAGGGTTCGGAGTCCCGCTACCATATACGATAACGAACTACGCTCCTATCACGATATTTATAAGGGTTCCCATAAGGGTTTTAACTGTCAGTACTACATTAGGTAGCCCGACTATGAACTTGGCAAGAGTTCTTATTATCTTAGTGAACTTATTATCTTAACGTCCCATCATCTCTGAGGTTTATAACGCTTAGCTCTGATACCATTTCTATAACACCCCCAGATCCGGGGTCGGGGATCCGGGTCGTCACGGTCTTTCTTTCCACAATATCACTTCACTTAATTAATAACAACTAACCTTATGCTGTGACCCCACACTAACACACACCACAACCCGTTATAGTCTCAGAGATGAAATTTAAATAAGTACAAGTCTTTGAATCCACAATTTAAAAGTTATTACAACCCAAAATGATTACTTGATAAATTTACAGTTAATTGCCATTATCTGCCACAAGTTATAATTATACATAATTGATTCTCAAAAGTAGATGGTCTGATCTACAATAGATCTACCTCTGCAGCTATAACAGCTACAACATCAACGGGAAGACGCATGACGCTTCCCACGCGCTTGCGCTGGGTCTGCTGGAGTCTGGCCATCTTTCCTAACTGTTGTTGTGTGATGAAGAAATAAAGCAAGGGTGAGCAACAAGCCCACCAAAATAATATGAATAATGATTAACAATATATGAGCCTTCTCATAGCACTCATGAAAGTCTTGGTCAAAAGAAATGAACCAAGTTGATATCTTAATGCGATGAAGTCGCAAAATATTCAGTATATATATATATATATACTTTTCAAAATATGGGAAGTCCTCTTCCATGCATAATACACACAGAGTTCCAGTGTATAACTGTATAAAAATATCGTTGCAAGGTGATCTCATATATCTAACCTTGTCTCAACGTTTTTCTGAAAATCTTTGTCATGCATGAGATAATCATTTACTAGATTTAAGTTTAAAAGATGAAGTTACAAGATACTCCAATATACTTATATCTTTTCCAAATACTACTTGAACTACCACCGTTCAAGTTATAATTAGTTCAAAAGTTCATCACATAGATGAGACTACAAGACCAGATTTGAATAGATTAAATCTTTTAAAATATCATCAAAATAAAATGAAGTTACGAGATACTTCATTTGATGTAAACATCATTTTGAAAACTTGACCCTGCCAACACTCAACAATCGCCCAACCGTAGCCTTTCTATCGAAGTGCTCTGGGTAGTGTTACAGAAATTATCCAATTGGATGATGAACTCATTACGGGAGTTTGCCGCGACAGTGAACTCCTAAGGAATGGACCGCCTTAGCGGAACTTCCAGGCCATTTGGGCCAATATAATAAGGCTGGGCCGGCGCTACTCGGCCACTTACGCCACTCCTAGTTCAGATGAAATCCATGACTCTGAAACGTAAAGCTCGTCCCCACTTTCCCCAAGTAGAAACTTGTTGATACGGCTCCACCAAGAAGTCGTATCTATTTGGAAAGGAGAACTCACCGATATTTCCCAGGCGATGCCTGTTAATGGATTAACTTGTTCCAAGAATTTTACTTCCCGAGTGTTGGGTAAGTAATCGATTCATTTAACAAAACAGCAACCTTGTTGCGAATATAAAACACACCACAGAGCCGGATCCCTCAGGTTTTGAGCGAGTATTTAAATCCCCTTAAAAGGAAGATCTTAAATATAAAAATGAGTTTTGGGATCCGCTTTATCTTTTAAAAATCATTTTGAAGACTCGAAAACACTTTATAGAGTGTTTGGAGTAAAGCTGATTTAATGAAGTAAATCAGTCCCCAGAATATTTAGAAAATAACTGAATATTATTATTTAAATAATATTCCCATAAAGAATAATCTTTATAAAAATAATTGAAGTAAAAGTATTAAAACTTATACTTGAAACGAGTATTAAATAACCAAAGATATACTCATATGAAAGTACTATCTTTATTTGAATAATCGAAAATAAGTTTGATTATTTACACCTTATTCTTTAATAAAATAAAGAACAAATCTCAGCAAATAATCGGAGTCATAGATCCTCAAATGAATATTCAAAAATATTCATTAAACAATATAAACTGAGTCATAAGCCCTCGAATGAATATTCAAAATAATATTCATTTAATATAAAATAAAAGGAGTCATAAGTCCTCGGATGAATATTCGAAATAATATTCAATAATAAAATAAAGGAGTCATAAGTCCTCGGATGAATATTCAAAATAATATTCAATAATAAAATAAAGTTAAAGTTATCGAATAAACCTTATTCGATTAATAGTTTTGAAAACTATGACCATATATATATATAAGTATAAATATATATATATATATATATATATATTTATATCCATATATACAAAATCTACTCGGGATCCTCGACTCCCGGTTTTAGAAAATATTTTCACCTTTGGGTCCCTGTACTAAGGGTATATGCAAATTACCGCTATCCTCTAGCATAGGTATTATCAACTGAATTAACAGATATATATATGGAAAGAATGCGAAACAGGCATGCATATATATATACCATAGCAGCATGCTTCAATATATAATAACATTTGCTAATTAACCAACATGCATCTATCACCAGATAATGCAAATACATATATTCATCACCACAACAGTTATAACGGGTAGAAAACTTGCCTGAGCGACTTGGGGTGATAAAAGGCTCGGGATGAGTCTGGTAACCTATAAACAACAAGTAAGTTGGAATTAAACCAAAATCACTTGTAAATCTATACTTTAACTAACTTAGACTCTAACGCTTGTTTTGCGCTCACTGATTCGCTTAAGTCACCCGGGTACCCTCGGCTCCACCATTTTTAATAATTTAACCTTTACGAGTTTTAAGGCGATTCCTTCGCGAGTGTCTTACCAACTGCCTAACACACTTACCATAAATGTTTCATACATTAATTAACCCTTTTTGGTCTTTAACCTATGTTTCAAAGTAAGGCGAGGGGAAAAGTTTCGTTCGCGAAACGCCGTTACGTGAAACGACCTACATATCAAAACGAAGCTCGTAACATGAGCTATCTAGACATGGCAATTGTCATAATTTAGCAGGGGGTTCTCGGGTACTAATGTTATGCACAAAAACAGTCTAAAGAAAATCGGACGTTACGACGGCTATGTTTACGCGATTTCCAATATTTTAAACCATTCAAAACCATCCCAAATCAACCTCAAATCCAACATACAACCAACATCCATCCTTATCACATCATAACAACCCCAACCAATTCAATTTAATCATTCATACTTATGCCTAAGCTTAACTTTAATCATACTTAAGTTCTTTTAATCAAAACAACAACATTTACCAATCCAACAACATCCCAAAACTCACTAATCTCTACATACACAACCATCAAGCCTCTCATGAACTACAATACTCATATTATGCTCTTAACATTCAATAACAAAGCTTGGTTAAGAGATTATACCTTCCTTGAAGCTTTTTAACACAACACAAGAACTTTGAATGCCTAAAGAACCTTGATCCTTGCTTGTATAACCTTAATCTTTCATAAAAATTCAAGAAAACTAAAGTTATTTCTTGAAGGTTACTATTCACCATCTTCTTCCTTGATTTATTGGAAAAGATTGTGAAGGAATTAGGAGCTTAAACTTATAGCATATCCATATCTATGTACAAGGAAGCTTAGATAATTACCTTGTGATTTAACAATGCTTGGAACTTGATTTTTGATTTTTCTTCCTTTGAAAAAGATGAAAAGTCGAGAGCAATGCTTGAAGAATGAAAAATTTTGTGTTTGCTTTGATTTTTTTTGGCTAGCTAGGTTGTTTTGGTTTTGTTTTTGGTTAATTACCCTTCTAACCTTGAACTTTGTGTGGTTTACAATCATCCAACAATTCCTTCCTTTTTTGTCATGCCTATGTCACCTTGCACATGTCATAATGCTCCCACTTGTCCACACCTTGTGGTTTGATGATGTCACAATCCCTGGCTTCTTGTACAAGCTTGTCTCTTGGTCACTTATTTGTTTTACGGTTCGCTTATCTTTCGTTCTCGTTTATCGTTTGAGGGATCATACCCGGGATCTTATTACTTAGGTTCCCTTAACCTTTCTCAATATATTATATTCCTTTTATGATCCTCTCCTATAATCCTTTAATTTAAATCCTTTTTTATCCTGTTACCTTTTTCTCAATTCTTCCTGTATCTAGTGGATTTCCGGGAAAAATCAAAGTGTTCGGAATTGGATTCTGACGATCTTTACATACACTTATATACCATATATAGTACTAATAAAATCTCAGAATATCCATAACAGAACCCCTACATAGTGTGGCATGAAAAGTTTTCTCGTTCAGCAAAAACACTATTCATAAGGGTTTCAAAATTTCTCAAAAATTGGGGTTATTACATCAACCTTTTCATGAGTAGAAGAATGTAGACCTTGAAGATGTTTAGTAGATAGAGCAGTGATCTTGAGTTGTGTCTTTAAATCAGAATTTGTGAGCAACTCTTCAGCTTTAGAAATATGCTCTGTCAAAACGTTAGAACTTGGAATGAAATCAGTGTCTTTCTACTTCTTGGTCCACTCCACACCTCTGTGAGTATCCTCCCAAGGAATAGGTACTTCCTGTTCAACAAATTTCTTCACCAATTCTTCCTTGCCTAGAATGGGAACTGGAGTCTCAACAGAAACACTGTCTTCAGAACTTGAGGAAGACTCATTATGTTCTGACAGCACAACAGTGTGTGAAGTAACTGGAGATTCAGGAACAACTTCATTTAAATTCTAAATATCAGAATTTATCTCCAGAGCTGGTGTGGTTGGTGTAGATGGTATCTCAGCATTTAAAATTGGAAAATGAGTTGGAGATTGCTGAGATTCTGTAGATGGAGCTTCCAGATAAAGAACATTTGCTATATTCAAATTATGAATATCTATTTCAGAAGTTGTAGTCTGTTCTTCAGCATCATCTGTAGCTTTAGTAAGAGAGACAAGAGGTGTTGACACAGTATCCTGAGCTTGAGTAGGGAATGGCAGAGCTTCATTTACCACAGGTTCTGATGAGATCAGAGATTCCTGATCCCCTTCCTCATCTTCAGTTGAATCCTCAGATATAGGCTTGGCCTTGTACCTTTCTGCCCTCATTTTCTTTAGTCTCCTTGCGAGTGAAGGAGTTGCTTTAGCAGCTTCAGAACTTACAGATTTCTTTCTCAAAGTATCAAAACTTTGAGCTACAGTTTCTTTCTGAGAAGTAACATTCTCAGCTCCAACTATCACAGGTTCTGATGCATGAACCCGTGCTTCAATTGTTTCCTCTTCACTATCAGATTCATCTCTGAGAATCATCTTCCTTCTCTTTTGTGGAGGTTGAGGAACATAATTTGTCCTCTTTGGCCTGGAAGATGAAGATCTGATGGTATGTGCTGATGATTCAGGTTGAGATGATTGAGTTGATGGTTTGAAAGATGTCCTGATGGTAGATTTTGGTTGTGGTTGAGAAGTTTGAGGTGTTTGGATAGTGGTGGTAGGTGCTGATGGTTGAGGTTCATATGGTTGAACATCAGGATATAGTGCAATGTATGTAACTGGATCATAGGTTATTAAGGCTTGTTTGACAGATAAAGGAATTTAGAGGGGTATTAACACAACCTTTTTATTATCATTAGATAACAAGTCATTAAAAGCTCTTTTAGCTAGTCTAAATGGTAAAAGTGATTCACTAGCTAATTGGGGCTTATCAGAACAACAAACACTATAGATAAGCTGACAGAAACTAGCAAAATATACAGTATTCCTATCTTCTGTCATCCTATCCCCAATAAAGCCTAAAACAACACTTGCATAATCAAAATCAGTTTGATTAATGAGAGCATACCCGATTTGTTGACTGAGTATGGGGATTACATCGAAATTAGAACATTTATTGGCGAAGGTCTTTGTAATGCAGTCAAAGAAGAAACTCCATTACCTCCTTATGTTGGATCTCCTCAATTAACCTAGCTTTGCCAATGTCTTTTCATACCCCAGAATGGCTATCATATTTTGAAGAACTGGCTCCTCAACAGTTGTATAAGCGCAGTTCTCAGGCAGCTGTACTGCTTGACGAACTGTAGCCAAAGTCACGACATGCTCATCCTCCCATATTATAAAGATAATACTTGGGGACCCTTGAGCACCTCCATTATCATAGATTCCACTTCTCCAAAGCTCCACCACTTGGGTTCCAGAGATTACTTCAGGTTGGTCAAAGCATAACCAATATCAGAATTAGCAAGGAAATCCTGAATAAAGTGAAGTTCCGATGGAGCTTCATCCTTACTAAGAATAGACGAGTAGTTGTTAGGAACAAACTTAACTCCATTAAAAATCAAGTCTTTTGGTGCCATCTCTGAAGAAATTAAGTGAGAAAGATAGTGTTTGCAAGGTGTTTGATAAAAGTCCTGAAAGAAAATGCTTCAGAGAATATTAGAGAGAGAGAGAGAATAAAAGAGATTAAGAACATACTAGTAAGTAAAAGATTAGAAAATCTTTTAACTCCCATATATATAATCTCTCCACTCAATAGTTATATTTTTGAAGCATGAGATACACTTTACACCTGGCAACGTGTGAACAGCCAGTAAACAGTTAAAGCAGGAGTTAATGGACACGTAAAATAAGCAATAATTACCGTGCACATGCAGTTTTTCAGGACAAACACGTTTACCACTAACCCATAATGATTATGACTATTTTTATCTTACCCAAATATATTCTGATTTAAATATGATTGTTTCAGTTTTTACCATAAATAAGTCAAGTAAAGAATAATGTCACGTAAGTATCAAGGATTCCATCAGGATTTAATATCAGAACTTAAATTATATCAGATTTTAACAGTCATCAGAATATGGCTTCTGAACTCAAAAAGTGAATATCTTTTTCTGTGATTCTTCATACAAATACTGACTTGTTTTCTTCAGAGTTTAATCATCAGAACTTCCATCAGAACTTGTCCTCAGAATTTATGCAAATGACACTTAACTGTTTGTTAAAATAAACTTAATCACCACAGTAATTTTCATCATTCATATGGAGTGAAAGTGTGTGCATTTAGCAGAATTTCAGATAAAGATTAAAGTCTGATAAACTTCAGTACATCTTAGAAATAAGGCATAACTAAGAAAAGTGCTTTAAATCTGTCATCAATCACAAAGTCTACTCAAGAATAAATTTATGCAAGAATCCACCTCAACTATTTGTTCTCATTTTATGCATCTTTTGAAATTCCTTTTTACAGTGGCCTTTCGGTGTAAGTAAGTCACGACTGCTTATCAGAATTTATGATATTGTCAGAGTATTTCTCCAGTAATCAGAGAATGTGAAAAGTCACCAAGAAAATTTATTTGCTTTTCTAATGCATATTACTTAATACCAGCAATGCACTTGGGTCTTCCCTTCCACATATTTACTCTAGATCTCAAAGGAGTACCTGACTTTTATTTCCTTTTCTTTTCTATTCTATTGATAAGTGAGGCTTATCAGCATTTAGTTCATTCTTAAGATTTACTGACATCAGAATCTGACAGATAAGAAGCAAAAATCTAGTTTGTGACTTAGTAATAAGATACACAAAGCAAACTTGACTAAGCTCAAAATTAGAATTTTCTTGTGTTAATGAGTTTCCACATAAACAACTAATTCAAACATGGGATTTCTAGTATGTTAAAGACTACTAGGTCAGCATCTAGCATAGTTATCCTCATTGGATTGAATAGTCATAAAACTTTCAAAACACTATCAGAGTTTAAAGATCCACATCAGATAACAATCAGCATTTAATGAATTCTCAATTTTAGCACATATTATATGACAAGAAAACAATCTGTAAACACTGATCATAAAGTCTGATGCATGAGAACAAAAACTAAGCAGATTTAGAGAAAGAACCTGAAACCATTCCAAGTTCATGTACCAGTCTTGTAAAAGTAGCTTCACATAGTGGTTTTGTGAAGATATCTGCTAGTTGTTGATCTGTTGGAACAAAATGCAATTCCACTATACCTTCTATCACATCTTCCTTATGAAATGGTACCTAATGTTGATGTGCTTTGTCATTGAGTGTTGAACTGGATTACCTGTCATAGCAATAGCACTTTGATTATCACAGTAAATAGGGATTTTAGAAAATTCTAACCCATAATCCAGTAACTGATTCTTCATCCAAAGAATCTGTGCACAACAGCTTCCTGTAGCAATATATTCTGCTTCTGCAGTTGATGTGGAAATTGACTTTTGTTTCTTGATAAACCAAGAAACCAATCTGCCTCCAAGAAATTGGCAGCTTCCACTAGTGCTTTTCCTGTCTATTTTGCATCCTGCAAAATCTGCATCTGAATAACCTATTTGCTTAAAATCTGATTCTCTAGGATACCACAATCCTAGATCAGCTGTACCTTTAAGGTACTTGAAAATTCTTTTCACAGCTATTAAGTGAGGTTCTTTTGGATCAGCCTGAAATCTTGCACAAAGACATGTAGCATACATGATATCATCAACATATATCTGTACCAAAAATAAGTCCTTTCCATGGTTGAGGTAGAACAGTGTTTTATCAGTTGTACCTCTGTGAAATCCACTTTCCAGAAGGAATTGAGCTAAAGTCTCATACCATGCTCTAGGAGCTTGCTTAAGGCCATAAAGTGCTTTGTCAAACCTGTAGACATGATTTGGAAATTTTGAATCTACAAAGCCTAGAGGTTGTTCAACATAGACCTCTTCTTCCAATTCTCCATTAAGAAAAGCACTCTTCACATCCATTTGAAAGACTTTAAACTTTTTGTGAGCAGCATAAGCCAAAAAGATTCTTATGGCTTCTAATCTAGCAACTGGTGTAAATGTTTCATCATAATCAATACCCTCTTGTTGAGAGTAGCCTTTAACAACCGGCCTTGCTTTATTCCTTGTAATTATGCCATCACTGTTAGTTTTGTTTCTGAACACCCATTTTGTGCCAACAACTGATTTGTTCTTTAGTCTTGGCACTAGGGTCCAGACTTTATTTCTTTCAAATTCATTTAACTCTTCTTGCATTGCTTGCACCCAATTAGCATCTTGAAGAGCTTCTTCCACTTTCTTTGGTTCAGTCTGAGATAGAAAAGAATGATAGAGACATTCATTTGATGTTGCAGTTCTAGTTCTGACACCTGCTTCAGGATCTCCAATAATTAAGTCAGGTGTATATGATTTGGTCCACTTCCTTGTAGATTGAAGTTGACTTCTAGAACTGGATCCTCCCCCATGATCCATGCTGTCTCTATCAGCATTTTCTGATGCTCCCCCTGTAGTTATGCTCTCTGAGACTTCAGAATTTGACTTGGATCCTTCAGGATTTGAAGTATCAGAGCTTCCAGAATTATCAGAATTTGACTTATCAGAACTAGATAAATCAGAACTTGAAGAGCTAGTGACAGGTTCTGATGCTTCTTGAGAGTCTTGAGATGTGGTAGGATTTCCAGCTTGCTCCCCCTGGACAGGTACATTTTCCTTTGGAGTTGTTACCACAGATTCAATGACATCAGTACTTACAGGATCAGAGTTTAAGTCATCAGAATTTAAGTCTTCATTTTCAAATCTCAGCTGATCGTGATCATTGAAATCTTCAAGTCCAGTAATCTTCTTATCATCAAAAGATACATTGATAGATTCCATGACAACCCTTGTTCTTAAATTGTAGACTCTGAAGGCTTTTGTGGAAAGTGAAATAACCAACAAAAATTCCTTCATCAGCTTTTAGATCAAATTTTGACAGCTGTTCAGGATGAGTCTTAAGAACAAAACACTTGCAACTAAATACATGAAAGTATTTCAGATTTGGCTTCTTTTTCTTCACCATCTCATATGGTGTTTTTCCATGCTTGTTTATTAGTGTTGCATTCTGTGTAAAACAAGCAGTCTGCACAGCTTTAGCCCAAAAGTAGGTTGGCAGCTTTGCTTCATCAAGCATAGTTCGTATAGCTTCAATGAGAGTCCTGTTCTTTCTTTCTACAACTCAATTTTGCTGTGGAGTTTCAGGTGCATAAAATTCCTGTTTGATTCCATGCTCTTTGCAGAACTCTTCCATGATTGAATTCTAGAACTCAGTGCCATTATCACTTCTTATAATTTTAACAGAATCTTTGACCAACTTATTCAGCTGTCTGAGATGATCAGTTAGAGTAAATGCGGTTTCATTCTTCTTGTACAAGAAGTACACCCAAATGTACCTTGTGAACTCATCCAATATAACCATAGCATATTTCTTCTTTGCAATAGACATGACATTGACTGGACTAAATTGATCAACACGCAGTAGGTGATAAGGCTCAAGAATTGATGACTCAATTTTGCTCTTGAAAGAAGATTTTCTTTGTTTTTCCTTTTGACATGAATCACAAAGGCCATCAGGTGCAAATACTGATTTTGGCAATCCTCTCACAAGATCTTTCTTTACAAGCTCATTTACGTTGTTGAAGTTTAAATGAGAGAGTCTTTTGTGCCAATTCCAGCTTTCTTCAATTGATGCTCTACTCAACAGACAGATTGCAGAACCATCAAAACTTGTTGAAAGCCTGGCTTCATTATTATTACCGTGCCTGTAATCTTTCAGAACCACTTTACCTGTAGAATTGCTTACAACTTCACAGTGTTCTTCAAAGAAATTCACATGATAACCTCTGTCACAGATTTGACTCACACTCAGCAGATTGTGTTTAAGTCCTGAGACAAGAGCTACTATTTCAATGATGACATTCCCAAGATTAATATTGCCATATCCCAGAATTTTTCCCATGTTGCCATCTCCATAAGAAACTCCTGGGTTAGCTTTCTCCACAAAGTATGAGAGCAGGGCTTTATTTCCAGTCATATGTCCTGAACATCCACTATCCATTACTAGGATTTTTTCCCGTTGCCCTGCAATCACAAAGACCACTAATGTGTACTTTTAAGGACCCAGACTTGCTTGGATCCTTTGGCCTTTTTAAGTTTGTTAGCAATTGCAGTGGATTTAATATCAGAGTTTATGCTAACATGCTGTTTATCAGAACTCATATCAGACTTTGCATCAGACTTTACACTAGAAGGAATTAAAGCAACTTTCTTCAAAGAAGGTTTTATTTGATAATAATCATAGTACAAACTATGATATTCCTTACAAGTATAAATGGAATGCCATAAACTACCACAATGAAAACAAGGATTTTGTGGCTTAAATCTAACAGACTGACTCTTAACTCCTGACTTAGGAGGTAAAGAGTTTATATTCTTATTCTTCCTGCAAAAAGAAGCAAGATGGTTAGAGTTTCCACAGTTATAACAATTCTTTCTAGGAGCATTAGAAACAGGAATATAATTATTGCTTTTATTCACACCTTCCTTTCCATTCCTATTTTCCTAGCTGCCTTAACCTTGTTGACATTTCTTATTTCTTTCAGCTTATGCTTAAGCTGCTTCTTTTTCATTAAGCCTATGTTGACTTTAGCTGGTTTATCCTGTTCTAATTTGTCAGAAGTTGACTTCTCCTTAACTTCTGTCACAGACTCTTTCATCTTTTCAGAATCAGACTTTACAGTTTTAGCTACAAACTTAACATGATTTACCTTTGGCTTAACAGTTTGTTTAACAACAATTGGCTCAATTTGTTCAGTTCCTTTTTCACTTTTATCATCTCCATAACCTAAGCCCTCTTTCCAGTTTCCACTACTTAATAAATTCTGAGTTGTTCTGCCAGAGTTAGTCCAAGTCCTGATAATCTCTTTTTCTTTTTCTAACTCAGTTTTTAGAGATTTATTCAATTTTAGCAATTCATCTCTAACATTAAAAGCATCATCTCTTTCTTTCTGAGTTTGATGGAAAATAACTAACTCTTTTTCTAAATAATCATTCCTTTTCTTAAAAGCAAGATTTTCAGAAGTTAATCTTTCACATGTTAAAGTTTGATCTCTGTAGCTAATAAACATGGTTTTAAGATATAATCACAGCTCATTAATATCATCAGTATGAAAGGCATAAGTTGTTTGAGGTACCTTTAATTCAACAGTTTGAGGGCTGCCATCAGCATTTGCCATTAAAGCATAATTCACCTCATCTTCAGAATCTAAAGAGTCTGTCCAGCTTTCCTTCTTTGTGACAAGTGCCTTGCCTTTGTCACTCTTTCCTTTCTTGCAGTCAGGAGATATGTGGCCTCTTTAACCACAATTGTAGCATTTGACATTTGAGTTGTCTCCTCTGTCAGACTTTGCATTTTTGCCTTCATACTTTCTAAACCCTTTCTTATCAGTACTTCCTCCTTTCTTGGAAAACTTCTTTCCCCTTCTGAATTTCCTGTAGGCTATCTTTGTGATACCCTTCACCATAAGAGCACATAATTTCATCATCTCTTCATCAGCATCTATTTCAGGTAAACTTTCAGTCATCATCAGAACTTGATGATTCAGAATCAGACTTTATGATGAGAGCTTTTCCTTTGCCTTTCTTTGAGACAACCACTTTGGGGGTTTCCTCCTCAGCCTTAAGAGCAATTGTCTTTGACTTTCTCCCATATCTCTTGCTTCTTTGATCCATCTCAAGTTCATAAGTCTTGAGCATACCATAAATTTCATCAAGAGTAGTTTCATCAAGAGCATAGTTGTCTCTTATAGTAGTAGACTTTAAATCCCAACTTTCAGGAAGAGCTAAAAGGAATTTTAGATTTGATTCTTCAAGATCATATTCCTTGTCCACCAGTGACAGATCATTCAAGAGTTTGACAAACCTGTCATATAAGTCAGTTAATGACTCATCAGCTTTTGAGTCAAAGTGCTCATACTCTTAAGTGAGTATAGTCCTCCTGTTCTTCTTGATTACATCAGTTCCCTGGCATCTTGTCTCCAAAGCATCCCCTATCTCCTTTGCAGTCTTGCAATGAATTACCCTATTTGACATTACATTATCAATGGCATTATGCAGCAAATGCCTTAACTTTGCATCCTTGGCAATAGATGAGATATCTTCAGTTGTATACTCACTTTTCTCCTTTGGTATGGTCTTTGCTAGCTGATCTGCAACTACAACAAAGAGCTTGGTTGGCTTATGCGGCCCTTCATTAATTTTGTCAAGGTATTCTGGATCTGTAACTTCCAGAAACATAGCCATCTTCACTTTCCATATGGGATACTCAGAAGGTCTCAATGTGGGAACCCTAATAGTCTCATATCGACTGTGGATTTGAGTATTTTTAGTTTCTTCAGTTTTGGTGGGCTTGGTTGGATTTTCTGTTCATACACGATTGTTTGGATCTTTACTATATGTGTGTTAACATATAGGCTCTGATACCAATTGTTAGGTCATACAACACTGTAGAAGGGGGTTGAATACAGTGTAGAATACAATTAAATCGATTTCGAACACAAGTAATAGTAAACAGATATATTCGATATAATAAACTCTGTTACAATGGAACTGTCCTCTCTCAGTGATGAACAAATATCACGAGAGCTGCTAGGTTACAATGTATGATCTTCTCGATAATGATAACACATATAGTGTAACACCCCCAGATCCGGGGTCAGGGATCCGGGTCATCACGGTCTTTCTTTCCACAATATCACTTAACTGAATTAATAATAAATAACCTCATGCTGTGACCCCACACTAACACACACCACAACCCGTTATAGTCTCAGAGATGAAATTGAAATAAGTACAAGTCCTTAAATCCACAATTTAAAAGTTATTACAACCCAAAATGATTACTTGATAAGTTTACAGTTAATTGCCATTATCTGCCATAAGTTATAATTATACAATATTTGGTTCCCAAAAGTAGAAGGTCTGATCTACATATAGATCTACCTCTGCAGCTATAGCAACTATGATCTCAACGGGAAGGCGCGGGGCGCTTCCCACGCTCTTGCGCTGGGTCTGCTTGAGTCTGGCCATCTTTCCTAACTGTTGTTGTGTGATGAAAAAATAAAGCAAGAGTGAGCATTACAACTCGCAAGATAATATATACTGTAAACAATAATGCAAGTATCTAAATGGATAACTTACTAAAATCCTTTATCAGGTTTAAGATAATTACTTACTAGATATAAGCAAAAACAAGGGATGAAGTTACCAAATACTTCACTATACTTATATCATTTATAAAACTACTTGAACTACCATTGTTCAAAGTATAATGAGTTTTCGACAATTCATCACATAGATGAGACTACAAGATAAGATTGGAATAGATTAAATCTTTGAAATATTATTGAATGAAATGAAGTTATGAGATACTTCATTAAGTCCCGATATATATGTCCACACATATATCTCTTATACATTTCCTGAAAACCTCTGTCATGTAAAGTATGAACAGAGTTTGTAACATCCAATGAATTTTTGGAAAGGAAAAGAATTGTGGCATAAACCCGATATCTTGCTGATCAGGCAAAGATACCAATAAGTAACCTTTTCTACTGTAGATGGATGAATTCCTCGACGGTCATCACCCTGGTCGCATACGGACCTCGCGCTAGACCGTTACCCGGCCACTCACGCGTGGATGGACTGTTACCCAGCCACTTACACCTTCATAGACCGTACCCCGGCCTGTCGCTTATGCCGACTCAATTAGATGGACTTACTTCCCGAACATTGGGCAAGTAATCAAATTGTTGCCTCAAAACAGCAACCACGTTGCCAATATAAAATACACCACAGAGCCGGATCCCTCAGGTTTTGAGCGAGTATTTAAATCCCCTTGAAAGGAAGATCTTAAATATATAAATGAGTTTTGGGATCCGCTCTAACCTTTAAAAATCATTTTGAAGACTCGAAAACATTTTTAAGAATGTTTGGAGTAATGCCGATTTAATAATATAAATCAGTCCCAATATATTAGAAAATATCAGAATATTATTATTTAAATAATATTCCCATAAGGATAATCCTTATAAAAATAATTGAAGTAAAAGTTTTAAAAACTCATACTTGAAATGAATAATAAATAACCAAAGATATACTTATACGAAAGTACGATCTTTATTTGAATAATCGAAAATAAGTTTGATTATCGAAACAGTATTCTTTAATAAATTAAAGAATATTATTTAATAAATAAGCGGAGTCATAAGTCCTCAAATGAATATTCAAAATAATATTTATTAAATAAAATAAAGCGAGTTATAAGTCCTCGAATGAATATTCATTAAATAAAATAAACCGAGTCATAAGTCCTCGAATGAATATTCAAAGTAATATTCATTAAATAAAATAAAGTTATCGAATAAAACTTATTCGATTAATAGTTTTGAAAACTATATCAATATATTGTAAATATATATATATAATATACTCGGGAACATCGACTCCCGGTTTTAGAAAATGTTCACCTTGGGGTTCCCTATACTAAGGGTATACGCAATTATTGCTTATCTCTAGCATATGTATTATGCAACTGAATCAACAGATATATATCAAGATTACGAAACAGGCATGCATATATACCATATCACATGCTCCAATATATCGCAAGAATTTGCTAATTAACCATCATGCATCTATCACAAGATAATGCATATACATATGTACACATCACAACAACAGTATAACGGGTAAAAAACTTGCCTGAGCTACTGGGGGTGACGAATGGCTTGGGACGAGTCTGGTAACCTATAAACAACATATAAGTTAGAATTAAACCAAAGTCGCTTATGAATCTATACTTTAACCAATTAGACTCTAACACTCGCTTTACGCTCAACGATTCCCTTAAGTCGCTCGAGTACCCTCGGCTTCACCATTTTTAATAAATTAACCATTAAGGGTTTTAAGGCGATTCTTTCGCGAGTGCCTTACCAACTGCCTAATACACTTTACATAAATGATTCATACTCCATTTAGTCCTTTAAGGTCTTTAACCTATGTTTCAAAGTAAGGCAAGGGCTAATGGTTCGTTCGCGAAACGCCGTTACTTAAAACGGTCGTTTCTCCTAAACCGTACATCGGATTCAAACGAACCACATATCAAAACGAAGCTCGTAACATGAACTATCTAATCATGGCAATGGTCGAAATCTAACAGGGAGTTCTCGGGTCCTAATGTTAAGAGAAAAAATAGTCTAAAGTAAATCGGACATTATGACGGCTATATTTACGCGATTACCAATTTTATTCTACTCCAAACCAACCACCAATCAACCACAATTCATTCATACAACCAAAATCCATCCATACCATACTAAAACAGCCCCAAAAACTCAATATTACCAATTCATACTTATTTCTCAATTATGAACTAAGAGTTTACTTAAGTTTATTGATTAATCATCAAGATTTACAACTCCAAAACATAATAAAACCAACCAATCTCTAAGTCTACAAGAATCATGCTTCTCATGAACCATAACAACAAAAATAAACCTAATACTCAAATAAAGTTAGGGTTTGGAGGGGTTATACCTTCCTTGGAGAGTGGAGAATCAAGTAATTAGCTTGGAATCACCCTTAAAAGTCCTTATCCAAGCTTAATCTAAACAAAAACTCAAGAACAAAATTTTAAGTTCTTGAAAAACACTATTCACCCTCTTCTTCCATGATTTTTAGGAAGAGATTGTGAATAAATTAGAAGCTCAAACTTATAGGATAGCTATATCTATGCATAAGGAGTCTTAGATAATTACCTCACTAATTAATGAAGCTTGGAACTAGGATTTTGAATTTTTCTTTCTTTGAAGAAGAAGAAAGCCGAGAGCTTTTGATGAAGAAAGTGAAATAAACTTTGTGATTGGTGAAATGATTTGTTGGTTGGGTGATTTTGTTTGTTTTGATCATTTTTAACCATGAAATTTGTGTGGTTATTAATCAACCACACCTCCTTCCCTTATGTCATGCTTAGGTCATCCTGTGATGTCACCCTCCCATACTTGTCCTCTTCTTGTTGGTGAGGTGACAGCACTCCCCTCTAACCCTTTGCTTAACTATTAAACACTTGGCTAATGACCGCTGATCTTTTATACGGTTCGCTTAACTTTCGTTCTCGTTTATCGTTTGAGGGATCATACCCGGGATCTTATTACTTGGGTTTCCTTAACCTTTCTCAATACATTATATTCCTTTTATGATCCTCTCTTATAATCCTTGAATTTAAATCCTTTTTATCCTGTTATCTTATACTCAATTCTTTCGGGATCTGGTGGATTTTCGGGAAAAATCAAAGGGTTCGAATTTGGATTCTGATGATCTTTACATACACTTATTTATCAAATAGAGTACTAATACGATCTCAGAATATCAATAAAAGAACCCCTACATAGCGTGGCATGAAAAGTTTTCTTATTCAGCAATATCAGCAAAAACACTATTCATAAGGGTTACAAAAAAAAATTCAAAATTTTGGGGTTATTACAGTCTCCCCTCCTTAAAAGGATTCCGTCCCGGAATCAAATAGAAAACATGTGGGGGTACTTTTCTAGCATTGCGCTCTCTAGTTCCCAAGTTGATTCTTCCACATTATGATTCTTCCATAGCACTCTGACTAGCTTGATCACTTTGTTCCGAAGCACCTGCTCCTTCTTATCCATAATCTTTACTGGTTTCTCCACGTAAGTCAGATCTGGTTGCATATCCACATGCTCGTACTCCACTATGTGTCTGGCATCCCGATGATACTTCCTTAGCATTGACACATGGAACATATTATGAACTTGTTGTAGGTTCGGGGGTAAGGCTAGCTCGTAAGCTAACTTCCCAATCCGTCTTAGTATCTCAAAAGGTCCAATGTATCTTGGGCTTAGTTTTCCTTTCTTTCCGAACCTCATTAACCCCTTCCAAGGGGATACTTTTAGTAGTACTAAGTCCCCTACTTCATACTCCTTGTCCTTTCGGGCTAGGTCTGCATATTTCTTCTGTCTGTCTTGGTCTGCTACCAGCCGTCCTCTGATGAGATCCACTATGTCTTTGGTCCTTTGGACCACTTCGGGTCCGAGCATCTTCCGCTCTCCTACTTCATCCCAGTATAAGGGAGATCGACACCTTCTTCCATACAGGGCCTCATAAGGCGGCATTCCGATGCTAGCATGAAAGCTATTATTATAAGAAAACTCGATCAACGGCAAGTGATCATCCCAACTTCCTTTAAAGTCTATTACACAGACTCTCAACATATCCTCTAGTGTCTGGATGGTCCTTTCACTCTGCCCATCCATCTGGGGATGGTAAGCGGTACTCATATTTAACTTGGTCCCCGCACATTCTTGAAAGCTCCTCCAAAATCTGGAGTTGAACCTGGGGTCTCGGTCTGAGACAATGGACGCTGGGACTCCATGTCGCGTCACTATTTCCTTAAGGTAGATGACCACCAGTCTATCGACTGTGTATCTCTCATTGATAGGAATGAAATGATCTGACTTTGTCAGTCGGTCTATAATCACCCATATGGCATCATGGTTGGCTTTCGTCCTTGGTAAACCGACAACAAAATCCATCGCTATTTGTTCCCATTTCCACTCGGGAATCTCCAGGGGTCGTAAAAGTCCACTGGGTCTCTGGTGCTCAGCCTTTACTCTTTGGCAAGTCAAACATTTGCTTACCCATTCTGCTACATCCCTCTTCATGTTGGGCCACCAGTAATACTCCTTCATATCCCTATACATCTTGGTGCTTCCCGGGTGAATGGAATACCTTGAACTATGGCTTTCATCCAAAATCTCGTCTTTAAGTTCTTGAACATTCGGAACCCAAATCCAGTAGGAATACCTCATTATCCCCTTATTATCTCTCTCAGTATGGATCTCTTCTCCAGTCATTGACTCTCTTCCTTCATTCATTACTTTTTCTTGGCACAATCTAATCTTTTCCAATAACTCTGAGTGCATCGAGATCTCAAACAGCTTTTCAGTTCCGGTTCCGGTTACCTTTACTTCTATTTCCATTTTCTCAAAATCCTTTATCAATTCTTCCGAAGTCGTTATCATTCTGAGTCTTTCCTTTCTACTAAGGGCATTAGCCACCACATTGGCTTTCCCCGGATGATAGAGAATCTCATAATCATAGTCCTTGATTAGCTCTAACCATCTCCTCTGGCGCATGTTGAGCTCTTTCTGCGTAAATATGTACTTGAGGCTCTTATGGTCTGTGAAAATCTCGCACTTCTCTCCATACAAGTAGTGCCTCCAAATTTTTAGGGCAAAAACAATTGCCGCGAGCTCAAGGTCATGAGTAAGATATCTAATCTCGTATTCCTTCAGTTGTCTCGACGCATACGCAATCACTTTACCGTGCTGCATAAGCACACACCCTAATCCTTTGTACGACGCGTCACTATATATCACAAAATCTCCTTTTCCGTCCGGCAACGCCAACATAGGGGCCATCACCAATCTTCTCTTCAATTCTTGAAAACTATTCTCGCATTTTTCTGTCCATTCGAACTTCTCTGTCTTGCGAGTAAGTCATGTCAAAGGGGCTGCGATCTTCGCAAAATCCTGCACAAATCTACGATAGTAGCCGGCCAATCCTATGAAACTCCTTACCTCTGTGGGTGTGGTTGGCCTTTCCCAATTCGAGACCGCCTCTATCTTGGAGGGGTCGACCAATACTCCTTCCTTATTGATCACATGTCCTAAAAACTGTACTTCTTTCCGCCAGAATTCACACTTTGAGAATTTGGCAAACAACTTCCCTCTCTGAGTATCCCTAGAGCTATCCTCAAATGCTCTGCATGTTCTAACTCGGTCCTCGAGTAGATTAAAGTATCATCGATAAAAACTATCACACACTTGTCCAAGTACTTCTTGAATACTCTGTTCATTAAATCCATGAAAGCCGCTGGGGCATTGGTTAATCCAAAGAACATTACCAAGAACTCATAGTGCCCATACCTGGTACGGAACGCAGTCTTTGGAATATCTTCGGGTTTAATCTTTAGTTGGTGATATCCCGTTCTCAGGTCAATCTTGGAAAAATAAACAACATCCTTTAGCTAGTCGAACAAATCATCTATTCTAGGTAACGGGTACCTGTTCTTTATGGTTAGCTTGTTCAACTCTCGGTAGTCGATGCACAGCCTCATGCTCCCATCTTTCTTCTTAACAAATAACACTGGTGCTCCCCACGGAGACATACTGGGTCTTATCATACCCTTATCCAAAAGTTCTTGTAATTGGGTAGCCAATTCCTTCATTTCTAATGGGGCTAACCGGTATGGTGCCTTTGAAACTGGTGCCGTCCCTGGGGCCAACTCAATAGCAAATTCAATCACTCTATCGGGTGGTAGTCCCGGAAGGTCTTGTGGGAATACATCTTCAAATTCGTTGACTACCGGAATATCTTGTAAGTTGGGCACCTCCTTTTGCGTGTCTACCACATAGGCCAGGTAAGCCTCGTTTCTTTTTTGTAGCATCCTTTTGGCCTGGGCCATGGTCAAAAATTTTTGCGTCTGCCTCTTTCCTCTAAATTTGACTTCTTTCTTTCCTGGGATATTTAACTTAACTTTCTTCCCCTTACAGTCTATCTGAGCATCATTGGTAGATAGCCAGTCCATTCCCAAAATTACATCAAACTCCCCTAATTTAAAAGGAATCAGATCAACACTAAAAGATTGTTCCCCTATGCCTAACTCACAGGCGGGGTGAATCTTGTTAATAGGAATAACTTCATGGTTGGCTATTTCTACTTGTAAGGGTTCTATCAAGGGTTCAGCCTTAAGTCTTAATTTACGCGCAAAGTCTCTTGATATAAAAGGTTTAGTTGCTCCCGAATCAAATAAAACATTTGCACTAGCTGAATTTAGAGAAAGGGTACCTGCTATGACATCTGAGTCTTTCATAGCATCCTGGACTGTCATGTTGAAAGTCCTCGCAGTAGGTGGCTTATTAGAAGCAACCCTGCTTGCTCCTGAAGCTGCTGGTTTATTCCCTGGGCATTCCCTCCTCATGTGCCCTGGTCTTCCACACTGATAACAGATGGTGGTCGGGCTGACACTAGGGGGTTGCGAAGTACACTTGTTAGAATAGTGACCCTCTCGACCACACTTAAAGCAGGTTACTGGCTTCCCCTTACACTCCCCAG
Organism: Apium graveolens; assembly: GCF_009905375.1. NCBI lineage: Eukaryota > Viridiplantae > Streptophyta > Magnoliopsida > Apiales > Apiaceae > Apium > Apium graveolens. The sequence goes on along the minus strand of NC_133647.1, from coordinate 153,410,091 downwards.
AATGCATCCTACCACAAGTGTTACAGGCTGGTAATGGGGGTCGAGACTGGTTGGAATAGGACATTCTTGACTTCTGGCCGCTCTGGCTCACATTCACACTCATTGGCCGCTTAAACCCAGTGTTCTATCCCGGTAGGGACACTACTCCTCGATTAAATCTAGTTGGGAAGCTCCATCCTGCGGAACCTCCACTCATGCTCATACTTTTCCTTTTTATTCCCTTCTTCTTTCTTTCCTTCTGCATCTGTTCACTACCGGCTTCTACAATTGTTGCCTTTTGCACCAGAGTGGCATAATCAGTAAGCTCAAGGATTGCCACCCTATTCTGAATCCACGGTTTCAGTCCCTGCTGAAACCTCCTAGCTTTCTTTTCCTCGGTGCTCACAAACTCCGACACAAACCTTAATAACTCAGTAAATTTTGCTTCGTACTCTGCTATAGATAAGTTATTCTGCTTTAGCTCCAAGAACTTGAGCTCCATCTGGTTTTCCATAAACGTCGAGAAATATTTTCCCAGAAACAACTGACTGAATCTCTCCCAGGTTATAATAGCATCTGTCTCCATGTTTTTCTTGGCCTCCCACCAGTAGTTAGCCTCTCCTTTCAGAAGGTAGGTAGCAAATACAGTCTTCTGTGCCTCATCGGTACTCAGAATCTGAAAGGATTTTTCCATTTCCTTTAACCATGCCCTTGCCTCAACTGGGTCGGCTGATCCGTGGAACTCAGGGGGCTTAAGGGACTTGAAAGCCCTGAAAGAGTTTGCCACAACATTGTTATTTCCTTGAGGGGGTGGGTTGGGTTGACGTTCCAAGTTCTGCCTTAGTAGTTGCATGAACTGGCTCATGGGATCCATGCCTGGGTTTGGTACTGGTTGCTCAACCTCAGTTTCTTCTTCTTCAGCCTCTATCTCAAATCCCTCAACATCATATGTTTCCTCCTCCTCTTCATACAGGGAGTCATCCTGTTCAACATAATCCTCATCTTCCTCTTCACTGTATTCCTGGTTCCTATCGTCCTGGTTATGGCGTCCCTGGTCCTCAGATCCAGGGTTCGCCCTAGTTCCAATCTTTCTTGGCGGCATGATACTGATAAATATTTGGAAAATTCAATGTTAGGTCACAATCATACACAACATTGTGCCTTGCACAGTTCTATAATGGGGAGAATGTATCTCGCAATTCTATTATATTATGACAGTTCTAATAAGAAGTGCAGTAATAATAATGATAAAAACAGTGATCTCGTCACTAAGGAACTAAACTGAAAGGAAACAAATATATACATAATGCGAGAAATACATAGTTTGATCTGGTCAAAAGTACAACAGTGCTACAACCATCTGCCCCAAAAGTGATACACAAGAGTCTATCTGTCTAGTCAGAAAAAGGGATTCTATATACAAGTCAACTATCCCGGAAAATTGGCTCTTACTAAGGCCTCGACTAACTAGACAACTAGACTATCCCATCGCCGGTCCTGAATCACACACCGGAGCGGGTCAGCTCCCATACCCTTTCCATCGCACGACGGAAGATATAGTCGGCCTGTCGCCTGGAGATCCTACCATGCCTGTCCCCCTGGAGCGATCGGAGTCTCGCTCGGGACGTGAGCTCTATCCCCGTCAGCTCCCTCCTCAAGGATCGGGGTATAGTAGCCCTAGTCTCATAAGCTCGGGCACGCCTACCCCCCCTCTCCGCATCCAACTCCCTCCTGACCTCATCCAGCCGGGCCTCAGCAACAGCCACTCGGGTCCTCAGTACATCCTGAACATAGCCGTGGGCTAACAAAGACTGCCCATGGGCAGGGTCGAGAGGTGGTGAATCCGGAGCCGCTGGGGGTGCCTCCTCGGTCTGCCTAGGCTCAGGAGTATGGGTCTCTGAGCTGTCATCATAGGGGCTCCACGATAGTGGTGTAGGGGTAGGAGCTCTGACCACCGGGAGTGTGGGTAAAGGGGTACCAGTGTACTCCACTATAGCTCAGACATGCTCCTCAGCTACTAGGACCTCATCCGGGTCCTCCTCATCTGAAATAGGAATAACCTCTGTCTCTGACTCCTCTGAGGGGTCCTTCTCATCCTCCTCCATCTCAGGCTACTCCGGATCCTCGGCATCTAGGAGTGCCTCGTCATGCTCACGCTCGAACATCTCAGGGTCCTCTATCTCATGTGCCTACACATTAAACGAGCTAAGTTACTATCATGATACTTATAAGGGTTCCCGTAAGGGTTTTAACTGTCAGCGTTACTTTAAGTAGTCCGACCATGAACTTGGCAAGAGTTCTTATTATCTTTGTGAGTTTATTATTATATCGTCGCATCATCTCTGAGATTTATAACACTTAGCTCTGATACCATTTCTGTAACACCCCCAGATCCGGGGTCAGGGATCCGGGTCGTCACGGTCATTCTTTCCACAATATCACTTAACTGAATTAATAATAAATAACCTCATGCTGTGACCCCACAATAACACACATCACAACCCGTTATAGTCTCAGAGATGAAATTGAAATAAGTACAAGTCCGTGAATCCACAATTTAAAAGTTATTACAACCCAAAATGATTACTTGATAATTTGCAGTTAATTGCCATTATCTGCTACAAGTTATGATTATGCAATATTTGGTTCCCAAAAGTAGAAGGTCTGATCTACAGATAGATCTACCTCTGCAGCTATACCAGCTATGATCTCAACGGGAAGGCGCGGGGCGCTTTCCACGCTCTTGCGCTGGGTCTGCTTGAGTCTGGCCATCTTTCCTAACTGTTGTTGTGTGATGAATAAATAAAGCAAGAGTGAGCATTACAGCTCGCAAGATAATATATAGTGTAAACAATAATGCAAGTATCTAAATGGATAACTTACTAAAATCCTTTATCAAGTGTAAGATAATTACTTACTGGATATAAGCAAAAACAAGGGATGAAGTTACCAAATACTTCACTATACTTATATCATTTATAAAACTACTTGAACTACCATTGTTCAAAGTATAATGAGTTTTGGACAATTCATCACATAGATGAGACTACAAGATAAGATTTGAATAGATTAAATCTTTGAAATATTATTGAATGAAATGAAGTTATGAGATACTTCATTAAGTCCCGATATATATGTCCACATATATATCTCTTATACATTTCCTAAAAACCTCTGTCATGTAAAGTATGAACAGAGTTTGTAACATCCAATGAATTTTTGGAAAGGAAAAGAATTGTGGCATAAACCCGATATCTTGCTGATCAGGCAAAGATACCAATAAGTAACCTTTTCTACTATAGATGGATGAATTCCTAGCCGGTCATCACCCTGGTCGCATTCGGACCTCGCGCTAGACAGTTACCCGACCACTCACGCGTGGATGGACTGTTACCCAGCCACTTACACCTTCATAGACCGTACCCCGACCTGTCGCTTATGCCGACTCAATTAGATGGACTTACTTCCCGAACATTGGGCAAGTAATCAAATTGTTGTCTCAAAACAGCAACCACGTTGCGAATATAAAATACACCACAGAGCCGGATCCCTCAGGTTTGGAGCGAGTATTTAAATCCCCTTGAAAGGAAGATCTTAAATATACAAATGAGTTTTGGGATCCGCTCTAACCTTTAAAAATCATTTTGAAGACTCGAAAATATTTTTAAGAATGTTTGGAGTAATGCCGATTTAATAAAATAAATCAGTCCCAATATATTAGAAAATATCAAAATATTATTATTTAAATAATATTCCCATAAGGATAATCCTTATAAAAATAATTGAAGTAAAAGTTTTAAAAACTCATACTTGAAATAAATAATAAATAACCAAAGATATACTTATACGAAAGTACGATCTTTATTTGAATAATCGAAAATAAGTTTTTTCGAAACATTATCCTCTAATAAAATAAAGAATATTATTTAATAAATAAGCGGAGTCATAAGTCCTCAAATGAATATTCAAAATAATATTCATTAAATAAAATAAAGTGAGTCATAAGTTCTCGAATGAATATTCAAATGAATATTCATTAAATAAAATAAACAGAGTCATAAGTCCTCGAATGAATATTCAAAGTAATATTCATTAAATAAAATAAAGTTATCGAATAAAACTTATTCGATTAATAGTCTTAAAAACTATATCAATATATATATATATGTAAATATATATATATATATATATATATATATATATAATATACTCGGGAACATCGACTCCCGGTTTTAGAAAATGTTCACCTTGGGGTTCCCTATAGTAAGGGTATACGCAATTACTGCTTATCTCTAGCATATGTATTATGCAACTGAATCAACATATATATATCAAGATTACGAAACAGGCATGCATATATACCATATCAAATGCTCCAATATATCGCAAGAATTTGCTAATTAACCATCATGCATCTATCACAAGATAATGCATATACATATGTACACATCACAATAACAGTATAACAGGTAGAAAACTTGCCTGAGCTACTGGGGGTGACGAATGGCTTGGGACGAGTCTGCTAACCTATAAACAACATATAAGTTGGAATTAAACCAAAGTCGCTTATGAATCTATACTTTAACCAATTAGACTCTAACACTCGCTTTGCGCTCAACGATTCCCTTAAGTCGCTCGAGTACCCTCGGCTCCACCATTTTTAATAAATTAACCATTAAGGGTTTTAAGGAAATTCTTTCACGAGTGCCTTACCAACTGCCTAATACACTTTACATAAATGATTCATACTCCATTTAGTCCTTTAAGGTCTTTAACCTATGTTTCAAAGTAAGGCGAGGGGTAATGGTTCGTTCGCGAAACGCCGTTACTTAAAACGGTCGTTTCTCCTAAACCGTACATCGGATTCAAACGAACCACATATCAAAATGAAGCTCGTAACATGAACTATCTAATCATGGCAATGGTAAAAATCTAACAGGGAGTTCTCGGGTCCTAATGTTAAGAGAAAAAACAGTCTAAAGTAAATCGGACATTACGACGACTATGTTTACGCGATTACCAATTTTATTCTACTCCAAACCAACCACCAATCAACCACAATTCATTCATACAACCAAAATCCATCCATACCATACTACAACAGCCCCAACAACTCAATATTACCAATTCATACTTATTTCTCAATCATGAACTAAGAGTTTACTTAAGTTTATTAACTAATCATCAAGATTTACAACTCCAAAACATAATAAAACCAACCAATCTCTAAGTCTACAAGAATCATGCTTCTCATGAACCATAACAACAAAACTAAACCTAATACTCAAGTAAAGTTAGGGTTTGGAGGGGTTATACCTTCCTTGGAGAGTGGAGAATCAAGTAATTAGCTTGGAATCACCCTTAAAAGTCCTTATCCAAGCTTAATCTAAACAAAAACTCAAGAACAAAATTTTAAGTTCTTGAAAAACACTATTCACCCTCTTCTTCCATGATTTTTAGGAAGAGATTGTGAATGAATTAGAAGCTCAAATTTATAGGATAGCTATATCTATGCATAAGGAGTCTTAGATAATTACCTCACTAATTAATGAAGCTTGGAACTAGGATTTTGAATTTTTCTTTCTTTGAAGAAGAAGAAAGCCGAGAGCTTTTGATGAAGAAAGTGAAATAAACTTTGTGTTTTGGTGAAATGATTTGTTGGTTGGGTGATTTTGTTTGTTTTGATCATTTTTAACCATGAAAATTTGTGTGGTTATTAATCAACCACACCTCCTTCCCTTATGTCATGCTTAGGTCATCCTGTGATGTCACCCTCCCACACCTGTCCTCTTTTGATGGTGAGGTGACATCACTCCCCTCTAACCCTTTGCTTAACTCTTAATCACTTGGCTAATGACCGCTGATCTGTTATACGGTTCGCTTAACTTTCGTTCTTGTTTATCGTTTGAGGGATCATACCCGGGATCTTATTACTTGGGTTTCCTTAACCTTTCTCAATACAGTATATTCCTTTTATGATCCTCTCTTATAATCCTTGAATTTAAGTCCTTTTTATCCTGTTATCTTATACTCAATTCTTTCGTTATCTGGTGGATTTTCGGGAAAAATCAAAGGGTTCGAATTTGGATTCTGACGATCTTTACATACACTTATTTATCAAATAGAGTACTAATACGATCTCAGAATATCAATAAAAGAACCCCTACATAGCGTGGCATGAAAAGTTTTCTTATTCAGCAATATCAGCAAAAACACTATTCATAAGGGTTACAAAAAAAAATTCAAAATTTTGGGGTTATTACATATAGTGTAAACCTATGTCTGTGTTTATATAGTACACAGTTACAAGATAACTTCTAACTGATATGGAATATAATTTTGTCTCCTAAAATATATCAATCAGATATCTTATACAAGTCTTCTTATCTTCCAACTCTTTCCATGCATATTTTCTTTTGTATTAGTCTCGATCTCCTTTTCTGTAAATCAGCTTCCTTCCTTAACTGTAAGTACTCTCGTACTTAAGTTCTGATATCCATCTTCTGATATTTATCTTATGATAATCTAAGTTCTGATATCCTTAAGTTCTGACTTCCAGTAAGTACTGATTCTTCCTGTTTGTTAAGATCTGAAAACTAAACATGAAACATATTGGACATGACATCTCAAATATATCTAACAAAGCTCTTCTGAAGAAACAGCAAAGCAAAACTTATATTGCAGAGGGTAAAAGTTGGGATGATTCTTAAAATGATGAAGATGAAGAATTTGGAAATTATGCACTCATGGCCTTGGAGCAAGGAGAATCATCCTCATCTAAATCACAGGTACCAACTTTTACCACCATTAATTTAAATGTGAGTCAATATAAGGAAACTGTAGAGAAGATGAGCACAAAAATGTTTCACATTCATACAAGCATGGTTGCTGCTAATGAAGAAGTTAGCAGATTAACAAAGATAAATGAGAAGCTTGAAAGTGAACAGTAAGAAACTGAATTGTTGCTAGTGGAGCTTGAAGCTGTAAAGCAAGAGAATGCTTATTTCAAGAACAAGCTCAAGTGTTCAAATGAAATTGAAGCAGTGCTAATGGAGAAGCTGGAAAAGAATGAGGTAAGTTGAAGTCTTTCAGAAATGCATCTGAGCTGGTTGGACAATACCATGAGAAAAATTAACCATGTGCAAACATTGCTATTGGTCTTGACTATGATGCCTTGAATAGCAAGAAGATAGAGATAGGTGACAAAGGAAAAGCAACAACTAATGAAAATATTCCAGCTATGCTGAAAAAGGTTATATCTCCTATGTTCAAGGCATGTGAAGTCAACTTCAGTGAAGAAGAATTGATTATCAAGCAAGAAATAGCTAATGAGGACAAAGAGAAGAAAACTGCAGAATCAACTCAGTCTTCCAATACTGAAGAGAAGCTCATAGACAAACAAAATTCCAACACACCTGTTATAGAGACCAAAACTGAAGATGCAAGAAAGAAAAAAAAATAGAAATGGGAAAATAGGGATAAACAAAAGCAACAATTTTGCTTATGTTGCAGATGCTCCAAGAAAGAAATGTGAAAAATGTGGCTCTGTGAATCACCTAACTCACCTTTGTAAAAAGGCAGTTAGCAAGCCAACTAAAGGAGCCTGTAAATACAATGAAGCAAATGCAAATGATCCCTATTCCTTCTGTGACAAGTTTGACTACATTCCTTGCAACTTAAAAGTGATGAAAAGTTTCCAAAAACTGAGAGTAGACCTCAAAGATACAAAAATTGGGTCTTCAACAGAAAGGGAAAATGCTCAACAGTCAATGAACTCTATTTTATCTGAAACTACTCATTCTACTTCTGCTAAATCAGTTAACAAGAAGAGAGTACCCAACACTGCTTGGGTTTCTAAACACACTTAAAACTCATTGTGTGCGAAGCAAAGTGAAGAAAGTCATCTAGATCATAGATAATGGATGTTCCAGACATATGACAGGTGATAAAGCCCTGCTATCACAGTTTGAGGAGAAAGCTGGCCATTTGGTGAACTTTGGAGACAACAACAAATGATTCACAATGGGATATAGTAAGATTGTTTCTGAAAATATTATCATTGATGATGTAGCACTAGTAGCTGGTCTTGAAGTGAATCTTCTCAGTGTTAGCCAATTAGCAGACAAAGGCTTTAAAGTTTTGTTCAACAAAAAAGAATGCACTTTTATCAACAAGAAAACTGGTGAAGTTGCTCTGAAAGGAGTAAGGAAAGGAAGCTTGTTTATTACAGACTTAGACTCAACAAATAAGGATGAAATTTGTTGCTTCTACACCAAGGCATCAGAAGAACAAATCAAGCTATGGCATAAGAAGCTGCCTCACTTGAATTTCAAGGCAATTAACACCTTGGTCAAAAAGGAGTTAGTAAGAGACATGCCTAAACTGGAATTTGCTCAACTTGAAGTTTGTGAAGCTTGTTAGAAAGGAAAAATGAAGAGATCAAGTCACAAGTCAGAAACTGTGAATTCTATAAGTGCACCATTGCAACTTATTCATATGGACTTGTTTGGGCCAGTAAATGTCTTATCAATCTCAAGGAACAAATATGCACTTGTGATGGTGGATGATTTCTCAAGATACACTTGGGTAGAGTTCATGCACTCTAAAGATGAAACTCCACACATCATAATTGAGCACACCAATAAGATAAAAAATAGGCCGAAGATTACAATTGTGTAAAAAGATTGAAAAGTGATAATGGAACAGAATTCAGAAATGCAACATTGAGTGAATTCTGCAAAGACAAAGGCATTGTTCAAGAATTCTCAGCTGCTAGAACACCTAAACAAAATGGAGTAGTTGAAAGAAAGAACATAACATTAATTGAAGCTGCTAGAACAATGCTGCAAGATGCCAAGTTGCCAACAAGTTTCTGGGAAGAAGCTGTTAACACTGCATGTTACACTCAGAACATATATCTCATTAACAAGGCACATGGTAAATCACCTTACTCAATCATGTCTAAAAGAAAGCCTACTGTAAAGCATTTTCATGTGTTTGGAAGCAAGTGTTACATTTTAAAAGACAACTCTGAATATGTGGAAAAATTTGACTCAAAAGTCTTTGAAGCAATTTTTCTGGGATATTAATTGGAAAGAACCACCTACAAAGTTTATGTGATTGATCAAAAGAAGATTATGGAAAGCAAATATGTGACTTTTGATGATGACAAGTGTCCAGGCTTGGAATGCCTTGATGATAATGAAGCTGAAGCCCTTGTATTTGAAAACCTCAACATTGATAGTGATTCCGATGGGGAAGATGTTAGATATATTTATAATGTCATGTCTAATATGATTTGTGTTTAGTTTTCAGATTTTACTTAACAGAACAAATCAGTACTTAACTGGAAATCAGTACTTATACTGAAGTCAGGACTTAAAATACCAGAACTTAAGTTGTCAGAACTTAAGTTATCAGGAGATATTTAGCAGGATATAATATCAGGACTTAAGGAGACATTCAGATAAGGAAGGTGGCTGATTGAAAGGAAAGAAGATCAAGACAAACATAAGAAGAAATATGCATGGAGAAGAATTCTATAAGGAATATAATACTTGGAAGGAAAAATAACTGTGATATATATTAGGAAGCAGAATTGTATTCAATATCAATTAAAAGATTATCTTGTAACTGTGTAGTATATAAATACAGGCATAGGGTTTACACTATAAGTGTTATCATAATCGAGTTTATTAATTATTGTAACCCTAGCAGCTCTCGTGATAATTTGTTCATCACTGAGAGAGGACAGTTCTTTGTAACAGAGTTTATTGTGTTGAATAAAATCCGTTTTCTGTTACTTGAGTTCTTATATTCGATTTGATTGTAGTAAACACTATATTCAACCCCCTTCTACAGCGTGTGTGACCTAACAAGTGGTATCAGAGCAATCTGTTAACATACATACAGTAAAGATCCAAAAACAATCATGTCTGAAGAAGTACAAACTCCAACCAAGCCCACCAAAACTGAAGAAACTCCATAGACTCAAATCCATAATCGATATGAGACAATTAGGGTTCCCATACTGAAACCTTCTGAGTATCCCATATGGAAGGTGAGGATGTCTATGTTTCTGGAAGCTACAGATCCAGAATACCTTGATAGAATTAATGAAGGACCACACAAGCCAAACAAGCTCTCTGTTATAGTTACAGATCAGCCAGCACAGACTATACCAAAGGAGAAAAGTGAATATACAGCTGAAGATATCTCATCTATTACAAAGGATGCAAAGGTAAGACATTTGCTGCACAGTGCCATTGATAATGTCATGTCAAACAGGGTAATTAACTGCAAGACTGTAAAAGAGATATGGGATGCCTTGGAGACAAGATGCCAGGGAACTGATTCAATTAAGAAAAATAGGAGGACTATACTCACTCAAGAATATGAGCACTTTGACTCAAAACCTGATGAGTCATTGACTGGTTTATATAATAGATTTGTCAAACTCTTGAATGATCTGTCACTGGTGGATAAGGAATATGATCTTGAAGATACTAATCTCAAATTTCTTTTAGCTCTTCCTGAAAGTTGGGATTTGAAGGCCACAACTATAAGAGACAACTATGCTCTTGATGAAACTACTTTTGATGAAATTTATGGTATGCTCAAGACTCATGAACTTGAGATGGATCAAAGAAGCAAGAGGCATGGGAGAAAGTCAAGGACAGTTGCTCTTAAGGCCGAGGAGGAATCCCCTAAAGTGGCTGTCTCAAAGAAAGGCAAAGGAAAGGCACTCATCACAAAGTCTGATACTGAGTCATCAAGTCCTGATAGTGATGAGGATTCATAAACTGAAAGTCTATCTGAGATGGACCCTGATGAAGAGATGATGAAGCTATGTGCTCTTATGGTGAAAGGAATCACAAATATTGCATACAGGAAATTCAGAAGGGGAAAGAAGTTTTCCAGGAAAGGTGCAAGTTCTGATAAGAAAGGTTTCAGAAAATCTGAAGGAAAAGGAGGAAAGTCTGACAGAGGAGATTACTCAAATTTCAAATGCTACAACTGTGGTGAGAAAGGCCACATATTTCCTGACTGCAAGAAAGTGAAGAGTGACAAAGGCAAGGCTCTTATCACAAAGAAGAAAAGCTGGACAGACACTTTAGATTCTGAAAGTGAGGTGAACTATGCCTTGATGGCAAATGCTGATAGCAGTTCTGAAGCTGCTGAGTTAAAGGTACCTCAAACAACCTATGCTTTTCATACTGATGATATTACTGAGTTGAGAAGATATCTTAAAACCATGTTCATTAGTTATAGAGATCAAACTTTAACATGTGAAAGATTAACTTCTGAAAATCTTGCTTATAAAAAGAGGAATGATTATTTAGAAAAAGAGTTGATTATGTTCCATCAAACTCAGAAAGATAGAGATGATGCATTCTATGTTAGAGATGAAGTTCTTAAAATGAATGAATCTCTAAAAACTGAGTTAGAAAAGGAAAGAGAAATTATCAGAACTTGGACTAACTCTGGCAGAACAACTCAGAATTTGTTATGTAGTGGAAACTGGAAATAGGGCGTAGGTTATGGAGATGATAAGAATGATAAAGGAACTGTAGAAATTGAGCCTATAGTTGTTAAACAAAAGCCAAAGGTAAATCATGTTAAGTTTGTAGCTGTAAAGTCTGATATTGATAAATCAGAAGTTAAAGAGAAATTAACTTCTGACAAACCAAAACAGGATAAGCCAACTGAAGTAAACATAGGCTTAATGACAAATAAGCAGCTTAAGCATAAGCTGAAAGATGTTAAGAATGTAAATAAGGTAAAGCCACATAGGAAAAATAGGAATGGAAAAGTAGGTGTGAACAAAAGCAATAATTATAAGCCTGTTCCTAATGCTCCTAGAAAGAAATGTAATAATTGTGGAAATTCTAACCATCTGGCTTCTTTTTGCAGGAAGAATAAGAACATAAACTCCTTACCTTCAAAATCAGGAGTTAAGAGTCAGTCTGTTAGATATAGGCCACACAATCCTTGTTTTCATTGTGGTAGTTTATGACATTCCATTTATACTTGTAAGGAATATCATAGTTTTTACTATAATTATTATCAAATAAAACCTTCTTTAAAGAAAGTTAGCATTATTCCTTCTAGTGTAAGCTCTGATGCAAAGTCTGATATTGCAAATTCTGATAAGAAAATTGTTAACATAAATTCTGATGCTAAATCCGCTGCAAATGTTAACAAACTTAATAAGGCCAAAGGATCCAAGCAAGTCTGGGTCCTTAAAACTAATCATTAATGGTCTTTGTGATTGCAGGGCAACAGAAAAAACATCCTAGTTCTGGACAGTGGATGTTCAGGACATATGACTGGAAATAAAGCCCTGCTATCAGACTTTATGGAGAAAGCTGGCCCAGGTGTTTCTTATGGAGATGGCAACATGGGAAAAACTCTGGGATATTGCAATATCAATCTTGGGAATGTTATCATTGAAAAAGTAGCTCTAGTCTCAGGACTTAAACACAATTTGCTGAGTGTTAGTCAAATCTGTGACAGAGGTTATCATGTAGATTTTTTTGAAGAACACTGTGAAGTTGTTAGCAAATCTACAGGAAAAGTTGTTCTGAAAGGATACAGGTATGGTAACATTTATGAAGCCAAGCTTTCAACAAGTACTGATGGTTCTGCAATCTGTCTGTTAAGTAGAGCATCAATTGAAGAAAGCTGGAATTGGCACAAAAAACTCTCTCATTTAAATTTCAACAATATAAATGAACTAGTCAAGAAAGATCTTGTGAGAGGACTGCCAAAATCAGTATTTGCTCCTGATGGCCTTTATGATTCATGTCAAAAGGAAAAACAAAGAAAATCTTCATTTAAGAGCAAGACTGAATCTTCAATTCTTGAGCCTTATCACCTTCTACATGTTGATCTATTTGGTCCCGTGAATGTCATGTCTATTGTAAAGAAAAAATATGCTATGGTCATAGTGGATGAGTTCACCAGATACACATGGGTGTATTTCTTGCACACAAAAAGTGAAACTGCATCTATCTTGATTGATCATGTCAAACAACTGGATAAAGTGGTTAAAGACTCTGTGAAAATCATATGAAGTGATAATGACACTGAGTTCAAGAATTTGATCATGGAAGAGTTCTGCAAAGACTAAGGAATCAAGCAGGAATTCTCTGCTCCTGGAACTCCACAGCAAAATGGAGTTGTTGAAAGAAAGAATAGAACTTTTATTGAAGCTGCACGAACTATGCTTGATGAAGGAAAGTTACCAACCTATTTTTGGGCTGAAGCTGTGCAGACTACTTGTTTTACTCAGAATGCAACACTTATCAACAAGCATGGAAAGACACCATATGAGATGGTGAAGAAAAAAAAGCCAAATCTGAAGTATTTTCATGTGTTTGGATGCAAATATTTTGTTCTTAAGACTCATCCTGAACAGCTATCCAAATTTGATCTAAAAGCTGATGAAGAAATTTTTGTTGGATATCCACTTTCCACAAAAGCCTTCAGAGTCTACAATTTAAGAACAAGGTTTGTCATGGAATCTATCAATATCTCTTTTGATGATAAGAAGATTACTGGACTTGAAGATTTCAATGATCATGATCAGCTGAGATTTGAGAATGAAGTTTTAAATTCTGATTTTGTAAATCCTGATAGTCTAAATTCTGACAGTCTAAATCCTGATACTGCAAATTCTGATGGGTTAAATTCTGATGTTATTGAAACTGTGGTGACTATACCAATGGAAAATGCACCTGTGCAGGGGGAGCATATAAAAGATCCAACCACATCTCAAGAAGCATCAGAATCTAGAACAGGCTCCTCAAGTTCCGGTTCATCAAGTTTTGATGAGCCAAGTTCTGATAATTCTGGAAACTCAAATTCTGAAGGATCCAACTCAAAGAGCATAATTTTAGGGGGAGAATCAGAAAATGTTGATGGAGACAGCATGGATCATGGGAGAGCATCCAGTTCTAGAGATAACCTTCCATCTGCAAGGAAGTGGACTAAAGCACATACACCTAACTTGATTATTGGAGATCCTGAAGCAGGTATAAAAACTGGAACATCAACATCAAATGAATGTCTCTATCACTCTTTTCTTTCTCAGACTGAACCAAAGAAAATGGAAGAAGCTCTTCAAGATGCTGATTGGGTGCAAGCAATGCAGGAAGAGTTACAAAGTGGGTGTTCAGAAACAAAACTGATAGTGATGGCATAATTACAAGGAATAAAGCAAGGCTGGTTGCAAAAGGATATTCTCAACATGAGGTAATTGTTTGTGATGAAACATTTGCACCAGTTGCTAGATTGGAAGCCATAAGGATATTTTTGGCTTATGCTGCTCACAAAAAGTTTACAGTCTTTTAAATGGATGTAAAAAGTGCTTTTCTTAATGGAGAATTAGAAGAAGAAGTATATGTTGAACAACCTCCATGTTTTGTAGATTCAAAATTTTCTCATCATGTCTACAGACTTGATAAAACACTTTATGGCCTGAAGTAAGCTCCAAGAGCATGGTATGAGACATTAGCTCAGTTTCTTCTGGAAAGTGGATTTAACAGAGGGACTATTGACAAAACATTGTTTTATCTCAACCATGGAAATGACTTACTTTTGGTACAGATCTATGTTGATGATCTCATTTTTGGTTCTACAAATGACAGACTTTGTAAAAGATTTGCCAAGCTAATGCAGTCAAGATATCAAATGAGTATGATGGGAGAACTTAGCTATTTTCTGGGCCTTCAAGTCAAGCAAAATGAAGAAGGAACTTTTATTTGTCAATCTAAGTACACCAGAAATTTGTTGAAGAAATTTGGAATGCAAGATTGTTCAAGTGCATGCACTCCTATGGCCACTGCAATAAAATTGGATAAGGATACTGGTACATCAGAAGATATTACTGGTTATAGAGGTATGATTGGCTCACTACACTATCTAACTGCAACTAGACCTGATATCATGTATGCTACCTGTCTTTGTGCAAGATTTTAAGCAGATCCAAGAGAACCTCACTTAACAGTTGTAAAAAGAATTTTCAAGTACCTTAAGGGTACAGCTGATCTAGGATTGTGGTATCCTAGAGAATCAGACTTTAAGCTAATAGGTTACTCAGATGCAGATTTTGCAGGATGCAAAATTGATAGGAAAAGCACAAGTGGAAGCTGCCAATTTCTTGGAGGCAGATTGGTTTCTAGGTTTAGCAAGAAGCAGAAGTCAATTTCCACATCAACTGCAGAAGCAAAGTACATTGCTGCAGGAAGCTGTTGTGCATAGATTCTTTGGATAAAGAATCAGTTACTGGATTATGGGTTAACATATTCTAAAATCCCTATTTACTATGATAATCAAAGTGCTATTGCTATGACAGGAATCCAGTTCAACACTCAATGAAAAAGCACATCAGCATTAGGTACCACTTTATAAGGGAACATGTGGATGAAGGTACAGTGGAATTGCATTTTGTTCCAACAGATCAATAACTAGCAGATATCTTCACAAAACCATTATGTGAAGCTACTTTTACAAGATTGGTAAATGAACTTAGAATGGTTTCAGGTTCTTTCTCTGAATCTGCTTAATTTATGTTCTGATACATCAGACTTTATGATCAGTATTTATAGATATTACTATCTTTGTGTATTCTGTGCTTAATTTGAAATTTTCTAAGTGCTGATTATTGTCTGATGTGAATTTCTAAACTCTGATAGTGATATGAATGTTTCTGTGACTATTCAATCCAATGAGGATCACTGTGCTAGATGCTGACCTAGTAGTCTTTAATAAACTAATAATCCCATGTTTAAAGTAATTGTTTATGTGGAAATCTTTTAACACAAGCAAATTATGATATTGAGCTTGGTTAAAGTTTACTTTGTGTATCTTATTACTAAGTCAAAAACTAGAATAGTGCTTCTTATCTGTTAAGTTCTGATGTTAGTAAATCTGATGGATGTACTAAGTGCTGATAAGCCTCACTTATCAAAAGAAAAGGAAAAGAAAAGAAATATCAGGTACTCCTTTGAGATCTAGAGAAAAGTATATGTGGAAGGGAAGACCCAAGTGCATTGCTGGTATTAAGTAATATGTATTAGAAAAGCAAAATAAAATTTTCTTGGTGACTTTTCACATTCTCTGATTACTGGAGAAATACTCTAATAATAGCATAAATTCTGATAAGCAGTTGTGACTCACTTACACTGAGAAGCCACTGTAAAAAGGAATTTCAAAAGATGCATAAAATGAGCACGAAACAGTTGAGGTGGACTCATGCATGAACTCATTCTATAGTAGACTTCAGACTAATGACAGATTTTAAGCAAAGTTCTTAGTTATGACTTATTTCTAAGATGTACCGAAGTGAATTAGACTTTACTCTTTGTATGATATTTAGCTTAATGCACACACATACACTCTATATGAATGATGAAAATTACTATGGTGATTAATGTTGTTTTAGATGAACAGTTTAAGTGTCAGTTGCATAAATTCCGAGGACAAGTTCTGATGGAAGTTCTGATGATTAAGTTCTGATGTACCCTTATCAGTATTTGTGTGAAGTATAACAGGAATAAACATTCACTTTTCAAGTTAAGGAGCCATATTCTGATGACTTTTAAAATCATGATACGAATCAAGTTCTGATGTTGACGGGGCAGTACTTATTTACTTAGTTTATTTTTGGTCATTTCTTGAACGGTCATATTTTTATAGAATATTGGTTTATGTGAGATAAAGCAGTAATAATCATTTGTTTAGTGGGAACAGTTTTTTTTAAAAACTGAACGTGCAATGTAATTATTACTTATTTACCGTGCCTATTAACTTTTGCCTTAACTGTTGCATGCCTGACAGGTGTAAAGGTCTGTTCCTCTTCTTATTAACTGTTGTCACGTGGGGTGTTTAAGTAAAAGAGATAAAAGATTTTTAAATCTTTTATTTTCATTTTTATTCTACTCTCTCTCTTTTCTTATTCTCTCTCACATTTTCTGATGGTTTTCTTTACAGACATTTTCTCAAACACCTTACATGCACTCTAACTTCTCACTTATTTCTGATGGTGCCCAAGGATTTAATTGTTGATGGAGCCAAGTTTGTCCCAAATAATTATGCTGCAATCCTGACCAAGGCTGAAGCTCCATCAGATTTGGACTTTGTGCAAGATTTATTAGCTCACAGTGAGATTGGGTATGCTTTGACCCAACCTCAAACTATTTCCAGCCAACAAGTGCTGACATTTTGGGGAACTGGGCTTTTTGATGATGGTGATGCTACTGGTACTCCAAGCATCATTTTCACATAAGGAGATGTCGAGCATGTGGTTACTCCTGGATCAGTTCGTAAAGCTCTCCACTTACCTGAAGGTTGCACATTCTCAACAGTGGAGGATCTTGTCTTACAGCAGCTCATGGCCAGTTTGGGCTATGAGAAAAGTTTGGGAAAGCTGGGTCAACTGAAAAGAGCAAATATCAGAAAGGAATGGAGCTTTTTCTTTGATTGTATCACTAAGGCATTCGCTAATAAGTGCTCCAACTTTGATGCTATTCCCATCATGAGTCAACAAATCGGGTATGCCCTTATTCATCAAACTCATTTTGATTTTGCAAGTGCTGTGCTAGGTTTCATAGGGGATAGGATGACAGAGGATAGGAATGTAGTGTACTTTGCTAGATTCTATCAGCCTATATATACATTTTGTTGTCCTGATGAACCCCAACCTACCAGTGATTTAATTCCACCCTTTAAGCTTACAAAAAGGCCTTTAATGATTTGTTAAATGCCGACATTAAGAAACCAGTACAGAGACCCGTAAAGATTCCTCAATTAGTAAAACATCATCTGGTAAATGCTGATGCACAAACATACACATCTATTTATCCTGATGTTCAACCCACCAACACATCAGAACCAACTCAACAGCCATCAGAACCTACCATCTATCATAACCCTCAATCTTCTCAACCTCAACCTACTCAACCCTCCATCAGGACATATTTCAAACCATCACAGTCATCTCAACCTCAGCCTTCAGCACATCCGGTGAAGCCTTCATCTTCCAAACCCAAGAGGACTAAGATAGTACCTCAGACTCAACAGAAGAGAAGGAGAATTATTCTGAGAGATGAGTCAGACAATGAGGAACAGGTTCCAATATCAGAACATGTTGTTGTAGAAGCTGAGAAGATCTCTTCTCAGAAAGACAATGAAACTGGGAGTTTTAGGCCCCTCAAAAGGCTTAGAAAGCTAAATTCTGATGATGAAGCTCCCAAAGGCTCTAATTCTGCAAAGAGACTTAAAAAGTAAAGAGCCAGGAGGGCTGTAAGTGTATCATCACACTCTGAAGCAACTCTAGAAGAAGCAGCTAAGGAAAGAGGTCAGGAATCTATGATCCCAACAGAACCTATAGTAATTGAATTACTTCCTACTGCTGAATCGGCTCAAAAGTCTCCTATTCAAGAACAATGGAATATTCCAGAGCAAGTGCTTACACCTTACGTGTCTCCTATAATTGATCCAGTACATATTGAAGACCCAGGTACAAGTGCTGAAATTGATATTCATAACTTGGTTGTGCCTGAGGTTCTGTACTTGGAAGCTCCACCAACTCAACTCACTCCACCAACAACACCACTTCTAGATGCCGATTTCAATGAAGATATTCCAACCACACCAATTCTGAATCTGGATGATGAAAATCAGATTTTAGGTGGGCATCAAGATTTGGCTATTGATCAGAACTTAGCTGCAGATCAGAACTTAGAGGATGATGTTGAAGCCTCTATAGCCTCACATACTGTTCTTTTATCAGAGGATGCTGATGCTGCAGGATCTGTAAGTTCTGATGCTGATAATGCTGAACTTACTGGTGAAGCTGCTGCAAATGTAGATGCTGATGCAGCAGGTCCATCAGGACATGCACCGTAATAAGCTCCAAACAAAGCTGATTTAATCAAGAAGTTTGTTAGAGAGGATGCACCAGTACCTTGGAGTGAAACTCCTAGAGGACAGGAGTGGACTAAGGAATGGAACTTAGTTAGTTTTGTTCCTACTGGAAAAATTCTTGCTGAGCAACTTGCCAAAGCTGATGACATGCTGATCAATGATGATTTCAAGGCACAGCTGAGAGTTACTGCAATGAGTACTAGGCACCTTCAAGGTCAACACTCAATAACTCATGACAAGGTGAATAAAATTCAAGAATCCTTGATCAAGCAAGATATGCATATAAAATTGGAAAAGAACAGATTTTCAAGCCAGCCTTTGACAGAATTGGGTATATTGAAAAAACTCAGGAGAAGCAACAAGCTCAGATTGATGAAATTCTAAAGAATCAAGCTTCTCATCAAACTCAACTCAATGGGATCCAATCCTCAGTGGAATTGCTTGTCTCTCTTCTTTTACCTGCTGATGCCAAAAAGGGGGAGAAAGTAATTAAGTCCAAATGTAAATCTACTCAATCACTGAAAGGAAAGGATGATGGAAATGATGACCAGGGAAACTCTGGAATGGGTAGAGGTCATGGTCAAGGCAAAGGTGGCAAAGGTTCTTCATCAAAGACAACTGAAATTTCTACACAAAGAACAAGTTCTGATACTGGGAGAAGAATAAGTTCTGATACTGGTAAAAGAATAAGTTCTAGTGAACATCTGGAAGTTGATGAAGAAATTTCAAGGAGATTATTTCTTAAAGAAAATCCTAGAATGGACTTTGAAAGTCTAAAGGAAGAAGAAGCTAGACTTAAAGCAGAAAAAGTCAACTCCAAATGTAAAGCTTCTATTTTTGAAAAGAAACTTCCAAAACTTAAGGGTATTGTGATTAAGGAAAGGACAAATTCTGAGGCAACCAAAGCCAAATCACAAGTGGAGGTAGATCCAAGATCCAAGAGCAAAGAAAAAGTTGATGAACCTGTAAAGGTATATGTTCCCGTCATGGATGAAGAAATAATTGATGAAGAAGATGTTAGTCTTACTCTGATGAAAAGGAAGATTTCTCAAACAACCTCTGACATGGCTCAAGTTGTTCAGAATCAAGATGTAGTAAGTTCTAATATGACAGTGAAGCAAGCAACCTCTGACATAGCTCAAGTTGGCTTGATATCAGAAGATAAGGAAAAGGAAACCTCTGACATTGCTCATGTTAAACCTTCAAAGATGCTACTACCAGGATTCACCAAAGCTCAACAGACTCAACCTTTAAAGACTATATCAAGTGGTTTTGAAACAAGAGTTGTTACAGGAAAGGAAGCAAGAGACAAATCTGGAGTGGGTAGTTTAAAAGAGAAGAGAGTAAGCAATACTACCAATGATCCAACTTCCTTAAGTGAACCAGGTGTAGGAGCAACTCCTGAGAGATTGAATCAACTTGAATCTGTACAAATGGTTTACCATTCTGTTTTGAAAGAACATATCATGTTATATTTTATGACAGATGGGAGGGTATTCCAGATCAGGAAGAATGCTATTCCACTAAAGTATTTTGAAGAACTGGAACATGTTCTATTTCTACTTCAAGTGAAAAACAGATCAACCAATGGTGCTGTAGATTATTTAAGATCAAATATTCAAAGACAGAAGAAGCTTTACTCTGTAAAGTCTGACAACCTATACTGTCCCAAGTATAGATCTTATAGTGGAGAAATTGTTGAAATGAAGCCTAATACTGCTAAAATTATCACTACATTTTCAGGTACTGAGGTACTTGAATTCAATCTTGAGTCCGACAAAGCGTACATAATCAGACTAGATCAGGATATAAGGAAAGCTAAAATAAATGATCTCAGGGCTGCTATCTTTCAAACCGGTGAAGATACAGTTGAATTGAAGAATGCTAAAAGGAGGATGGTCAATGAACTTGAATATGCTGAGAGAGGTTTGTTGAAGAACTATCTCAGGACAACTCCTGACATCAAAGAGATCAGAAATTGAAGCCAAGTCAAAGATCTACAACTGCTTAAATTCTGAAGTATATACAGACTAAAGCTGTTATCATACCTTGAGGATGGTAAAGCTATAAGGACTGTAAGTTGTAGTTATCTAGTCAAATTCTCATGCATTTGTACTTAATATTTTTGACATCATCAAATATCTGTTAAACTTGTATATTATGCTAATTTACAAGTTGGGGGAGATTGTTAGATATATTTGTGATATCATGTCTAATATGATTTGTGTTTAGTTTTCAGATTTTACTTAACAGAACAAATCAGTACTTAACTGGAAATCAGTACTTATACTGAAGTCAGGACTTAAGATATCAGAACTTAAGTTGTCAGAACTTAAGTTATCAGGAGATATTTATCAGGAGATAATATCAGGACTTAAGGAGATGTTCAGATATGGAAGGTGGCTGATTGAAAGGAAAGAAGAACAAGACAAACAAAAGAAGAAATATGTATGGAGAAGAATTCTATAAGGAATAGAATACTTGGAATAAAAGATAACTGATTGATATATATTAGGAAGCAGAATTGTATTCGATATCAATTAGAAGATTATCTTGTAACTGTGTAGTATATAAACACAGGCATAGGGTTTATACTATAAGTGTTATCATAATCGAGTTTATTAATTATTGTAACCCTAGCAGCTGGTCGTGATAATTTGTTCATCACTGAGAGAGGAAAGTTCTTTGTAATAGAGTTTATTGTGTTGAATAAAATTTGTTTTCTGTTATTTGAGTTCTTATATTCGATTTGATTGTAGTAAACACTGTATTCAACCCCCTTCTACAGTGTGTGTGACCTAACAGAAGATGAAGTTGATGTACAACAGATGATAAATGAAGAGACTACTCAACAGGAAAATCATGGAAGTGGAAACTCATCTCAAACACCTGAATTTGATAGCACAAACTCAGGGGGAGAAAGAGAAGAAGGATCTAGCAGTCATACCAACAATAAAGAAAATGATGAAGGCACAAGTCAACAAACTCATACAAGGAAGTGGGATAGAAGTCACACTAGAGAAGCAATTATTGGTGATCCTACTGTTGGTGTGAGGACTAGAAGTGCAACTGCTAATGAGTGCCTACATGCATATTTTCTAGGCTCAAGTAGAGCCTAAGAAAATTGATGAAGCTTTATTGGATCCTGATTGGATATCTGCCATGCAGGAAGAACTGAATCAGTTTGAGAGAAACAAAGTTTGGGAATTGGTTCCTGCACCAAAGAATAGAAGCATAATTGGAACAAAGTGGGTGTTCAGGAATAAGATGGATGAAAATGGTATAGTTACCAAAAATAAAGCAAGGTTGGTTGCAAAAGGCTACTCACAAGAAAAAGGAATTGATTATGATGAAACTTTTATTCCAGTTATAAGACTTGAAGCAATAAGGATTTTTCTAGCATTTGCTGCACACTCAAACTTTAAAGTGTATTAAATGGATGTCAAGAGTGCCTTCCTGAATGGTGAGCTAGAAGAAAAAGTTTATATGCAACAACCACTGGCTTTGAAGATCCAGAAACTTCCAAATTTTGTGTACAAATTACTCAAGGCTCTATATGGACTGAAACAGGCACCTAGAGCTTGGTATGATATAATGTCAGAATTCCTACTTAAACATGGTTTTACTAGAGGTACTATAGATAAGACTTTCTTCTACAAGAAACATGGTGAGGATATGATCCTAGTTCAGATCTATGTGGATGATATCATCTTTGGTTCTACAAATGAGAAGCTTTGCGAAAGATTCTCTAAGCTTATGCAAAGTGGATATGAAATCAGTATGATGGGGGAACTAAGTTACTTTCTTGGACTTCAAGTCTGTCAAAGAAGTGATGGTATCTTCATCAGCCGAACTAAGTATGTCAAGGATTTATTTAAAAAGTTTGGTATGGTTGATTGTTCACCTGCATCTACACCTATGTCTACTACAACAAAGTTGGATGAAGATAAAAAGGGCAAGAGTGTAGATATCTCAAGCTATAGAGGAATGATTGGTTCATTGCATTACTTAATTGCTAGTAGACCAGACATCATGTTTGCTACATGTCTGTGTGCAAGATTTCAAGCCAATCTAAAAGAATTACATTTGATGGCTGTAAAGAGGATTTTCTTATATATAAAGAGAACTCCAAACTTGGGATTATGGTATCCTAAGGGAACTGGTTTTGAAGCTGTTAGTTACACAGATGCAGATTTTGCTGGATGCAGGGTTGACAGGAAGAGTACTAGTGGAAGCTGTCAATTTTTTGGTCAAAGACTTGTATCCTGGTATATCAAGAAATAATAATCTGTATCAACTTCTACAGCTGAGGATGAATAAATAGTTGTAGGAAGTTGTTGTGCTCAAGTGCTTTGGATTAGAAATCAGCTAATGGATTATAGCCTAGTGTTACACAAAATTCCTATCATGTGTGACAATATTAGTGCTATATCTATAGTAGCTAATCCAGTTAATCACTCTAGAACAAAGCACATTGATGTAAGGTACCATTTTATTAGAGAACATGCTACAAATGGTACCATTGAGCTCATTTTTGTTCCAACAGGAAAACAATTAGCTGATATTTTTACTAAACCTTTGGATAAAGTAACTTTCACTAGACTTGTAGGTGAAATTGGAATGCTTAATTCTTCATCCTAAGGCAAGAACTCAGCTAATATTTTGCTGCAGATTAATTTCCAGTAAATCAAAATTAATTTTATTTAATTGGAAATTAACTGAAATATGAACTATAAATATTTTAGAAATCTCTGTATATTTATTTTTCAAAATTCAAAATTCAACTTGGAATTTTTCAAATTCTAAGTAAACTACCCAATTGTTAATTTACATCCTTAATATGTAAAATTAACACAAGGCAGAATTACAACAATCAACAGTATTGTTATGGATAAAAAACTAAGGTTATTACTTGCTGTATTTATTACTAAGATTCGGGAGCTCAAGGCCTTTAATGGCTGCTCTCGTGTTTCGTGGCTCGATCCGCCTTTACGAGATGCCTACGTATCTCTGTGAATTAGAGAATCAAGCCAAAAAATGTAGTTCTTATTGCTGGGGGTGAGACCCCTTATATAGATGTTGGGAGTCCTTGAATTGGACTTGGTATAGGAGACTTGGTGGGCAAGTCTCATAATTAGAATGGACTTTGGAGTCCTAGATAGTAGGAAACTGATTCCTTATCCTTTTAGGTCCCCTTGAGGCTAATCTCCAAGGATTTATATCCTTATCGGGACTCTTTTCAACATCTGATTTGCCCCTTATTAATTAATTACGAAATTAATTAATAATCAGGGCTTTTGGGCCTTTTTTATTCCATCAGGCCTGATCTGGTCCATCAGGCTTAACCTTTCTGGTCTGAGTATCATATATCTTTTTATTGGGCCTAGCAGCCCACAGCTTGTACAATTAATGCAGTATTAAATTATACAAACATAATTTATTTATCCCTATCATTTGCCCCCCCAACTTTTGGGAAACATTGATTAGGTTTCGCAGAAGTTAAGTCTATTCGTTCCCTTACAGGGTTTCGTTTTTCCGTAAAGTGTGGAGCGACCTACACATTTACAATGAATTTTTCCTTTTATTCAGGAATTATCTTAATTTCCAGGAATTTTTCCCTTATTTCCGGGATTTTTTCCTTATTTTCTGGATTTTTCCCTAATTTTCTGGGATTTTCCCTAATTTTCTGGGATTTTCCCTAATTTTCTGGGATTTTCCCTAATTTTCTGGAATTTTTCCCTAATTTTCTGGAATTTTTCCCTAATTTTCTGGGATTTTCCCTAATTTTCTGAGATTTTTCCCTATTTTTCAGATTTCCAGCCCTTTTTCGACCAGGATCCTAGTCGAAATTTCGACCTGGATCCTAGTCGAAAATAGGGGTCAGCCTTGCCATCCTGGTCGAAAGAATTCGACTAGGATCCACGACCTGGAACTCGACCTGGATCTAGGACCTGGAATTCGACCAGGATCCTAGTCGAAAATTCGACCTGGATCTAGGTCGAAAATTCCACCTCTTTTTCTTTTTTTCTTTTTTTTTAGCTTCTTGCCATGAGCCTATCGACTAGGATTTCGACTAGGATTCTAGTCGATATTTCGACCTGAATCCTGTTCGAAAATTCTTTGATATTCTTGCTTCCTGGTCGAAGGATTTCGACTAGGATTCACGACCTGGAATTCGACCAGGATCCTAGTCGAACTTCGACCTGAGTTTTTAATCCCCCTCTTTTTTTTTTTGAAAGATGCTTGGTTTATTCGGCCTCATTCCTGGTCGAAGTTTCGACCTCAATTCAGTCCCGTTATTCCAGCTTTTTTCGGGTGTCTGCTCGAAAGATTTCGGGCAGGATTCACGACCTGGAATTCGACCTGGATTCTGGTCTTTTTTACCCGTTATTTTCGGGTGTCTGCTCGAAAGATTTCGGGCAGGATTCACGACCTGGATTTCGACCTGGTTCATGGTCTTCCACTAGCCATCTTTATTTAGCTTTAATTTAGGGTATTGTATTTTCCAAATCCTAATTGGATTTGGGCCTGGCCTTTTTTGTTGGGCCTTATTAAATTTTACTGAGCCTCTATTATTGGGCTTTTCCAAATCTTATTGGGCCTCTTTTATTGGGCCTTTTCAAATCTTATTGGGCCTCTTTTATTGCTTGTTGGGCCTCTTTTATTGGGCCTTTTCAAATCTTATTGGGCCTCTTTTATTGATCTGGGCTTAATACACCCTATTTAGAATGCTCTAGAATTCCTAGGAATATTCTGGAATATTCTTTTTTCTGGGTTTTTTCCTATGGGCTTTTGTTCTCAATGGGCTTTTCGTCCCTTCAACTTCCTTTTCCTCTTATATAAAGGAATGAGGAAAGGCTATTACTCCTCACTTTCTCATTTCTTAGTTTTCTTCTTCATCTTCCTGCTAAGATTCTCAGAGAAATAACAGCAAGTCGGAGCTCAAAGCCTTTTTCAGGAGCGCTTCTTCAGGTAAGATTCCTCCCTTTGCTTTTCGTGTCTATTTTTCCATTGTGTGCCACTTTAAGATAGCCTATTTACGTGCCCCTTACTTTTTTTCAGATGGCTGACAAAAGAATGACCCGTTTGGCCAAAATGAACGTGGCTAGAAAGTCCAACGATTTTCCTATTCGATCGAGGTATACTTCCTTAATCGACATGATCAACACTCGAGGGGACGAGTATCCGTCTGATGCGCATCTGGACGCGCACGATCATATCAGTGCTTTACGGGATCCCAAGGAACTGGAAAAGTTAAGTAGCTGCTTCAAAATCAAGGAGCCTTTTAAGCTGGTTCTTGCGGGTCCGGCCGACAGGGCCTGTCAGTGGAAGAAGGACGCGCTATGCGTCTATAGGGATACTCTAAGGGCAGGTATTAGACTCCCTTTTCATCCATTCATTCCTTTGCTACTGGCTGATGGGGGCATCAGCCCTTGCCAACTTCCCCCTAATTCCTGGAGGTTGATTCTGTGCTATCTGTCGCAATGCGCCAAGCACAACGTCCCCACATCTGTTGCTGTCTTCAGGAAGATTTTTCAGTTCAAAAACAGCCCTGATAAAAGTCCGGGTTGGGTTTCTATCAACCAGCGCCCCACTATCCCCCATATCGTTAATGGGAAGTCCATCCCTGACAACAATTTGGGGTGGAAGAAAGATTTTTTGTTTGTTATTTGGGAAGGTGGAGATTGGGGCTCCCTGTTTCGATCATCCTTTGGGCTGGCCGTGGACGGGAGCCCGAATGACATAACTTTGTCTGAGGAGGAGGCTAGAGGTTTCAACCTCCTTACGCAAGACAACGGCACTTCCCATTGTTGGGACCTTATCCGGGAGACCGTCCTGGTAGAACGTGGCCTTTCGCCCGTTAATAAGAAAAGTAAGTTCCCTTTCTTATCTCCTTTATTTCCTGCACTTTTATTTTATTGATTTTCAACTGACTTTGTTTGTTGCAGTGGCTGAGAAGATTGAGGAGGCTACCAAGCCGAAGGACCTGGAGACAACCAGGATGAAGAGGGTCGGGAAGATCTTCAAGGACCCTCGACTGGGTGACCGCTTCCCGGAGTTCCTTCTTCAGGCAACGGAGCCAGATGAGGAAGGCCCCAGCCAAGTTCTGCGCACCAAGCAGAGGCCAGGTGCCTATTTTCAACCTGCTTGGGGGATCCGGGGCAAGGACTCAATTGTGGGCAGCACGGCGCTGTCTAAGGAATGGTCTAAGCATTCCATTTCCCCGGTGGATTATCAAGATTTTGTCCTTCAACAGGACTTGGAGGGGAATGAGCTGTTTGGAGCCCAAGCTCTGGCGACGGTACGTACTTTACTTATGCCTTTTACAAGTCTCTTTTCTTTCTTTTCTAAACCTTTGCTGTTTTCTCTTGCAGGCTAACGCCCATTTTCAAGGGGCAATTCACCAAGCCAAGGCTTGGAAGGTTGGCCTGGAAGATGCCAACAAGAAGTTGGAGGAGGCCAACCAAAAAATTGAGGCCCTTGAAGCTCAATTGGCCTCTTCCACTTCTGACCTGGAGACGGCCCGGGCTGAAAATGTCATCTTGAAGGCGCAGAAGGAAAAAGCCTTTGATGGCTGGATGGACACTCAAGAATTCAAAGACTTGATGGTGGAGCATGACGCCCTTCTTCATCCTGTTAGCTATAAGGAAGGCTGGGACGCTGCTGTGGAGGCCATCCAGGATGAGTTTCCCGAGGTCCTTGAGCAGTCGCCCTTTCCTTGCCCAGTGCGGGTTCCAGAGCTTGGAGGTGTTACTGAAAAGCTTGCTGGCATGATCAAGGATGGAGAGGAGGAAGATTCCTCCAAGGAGGAGTTCGAGCCTGTCGCTAAGAAGGCCAGGGTGGAAGAATCTCCCAAAGCAGCGCCTCAACAGCCATCATCTCCTGCAGAGGGAACTTCTACAGGGACTTCGGAGGGGACGACCGAGACGTCCGAAGAAACGACTGAAACTTCCGAAGAGACTTCAGATAGTGGTTCTGAGGAATCTCAGCCTTCCAAGGCCTAGCTTTTTGTATATCTTCTTTTTGAACTTTATTTATATCAGAACTTGTTACCCTTCGGGGTTATGTTTTATACGTTGCTTTTCTTGCCTTTTTCTGTTTTAACTTTACAATCTTAATATGCATTTGAACCTTAAACATCCTTGGATTGAAATAATTTCAAGCTCTTTAATATGAAGTCTGGTTTTTCAAAACCTTACACAGCATGGGTTCGACCCTAATCAACAATAACTAGACAATGTAAATTCTACTGGAATATAAAATCCTACGCAAGCAAAGCTTCATGGTGCTTTTAAACCTACTTGTCAATGACAAGTGAGAATCGTACTTCACCTATCTTACACGTAGTAAACCTTCAGGTTTTGTGCGTGCCAGGTCCTCGGGACTTCAAGACCTTCCATAGTTTCCAGCTTGTAGGTTCCTCTACCCTGAACGCTCTTGACTCTGTACGGCCCTTCCCAATTCGGGGCAAGCTTTCCTTTCTGTCCAACACCAGAAGCCTCTATTTTTCTCAAGACTAGATCTCCTTGTTTAAAAAATCTCTCTTTAACCCTTAGGTTGTAATAGAATGAAGCCTTTTTCTGATATTCTACTATCTTTGCATGTGCCTCATCTCGCACTTCATCAATTAGATCCAGGGCTAACCTCTGCCCTTCCTCATTTTCTACAGCATTGAAAGTCTGAATCCTTGGAGAGGAATGCGATATCTCCACGGGAACTACTGCTTCTGCCCCATATGCCAACATGAAAGGAGTTGCTCCTATCGTGACTCTACAGGTAGTCCTATAGGCCCATAATATTGGAAGTATCTCATCCACCCAATTATTTCTTGACTTCTCGATCCTCTTTTTTAGTCCATCCAGGATTATCCGATTTGCTACCTCTGCTTGCCCATTGGCTTGCGGGTGAGCCACAGAGGTGAATCGTAACTCAATTTCATTTTCTTCACAATACTTCTTGAATTCCTCATTGTTGAATTGTGTTCCATTGTCAGTGATGAGGATACGGGGAATTCCATATCGGCACATAATGTTTTCCCACAGGAATTGTGCAACCTGCTTAGTTGTGATTTTGGCCAAGGGTTTGGCTTCGATCCACTTGGTGAAATAATCAATGGCTACAATCAGAAATTTCCTTTGTGCCGTGGCCATAGGAAAAGGCCCTAGAATATCCATCCCCCACATGGCAAAGGGAATAGGCGAGTTGATAGAGGTCAGCATCTCGGGGGGTTGTCTAACAACTGGTGCATGCTTCTGACAGCGATCACACTTCTTCACATATTCTTTGGCATCAGCCATCATTTCTGGCCAATAGAAGCCTAAACGAGTTATCTTATGAGCCAAGGCCCTGCCCCCCAAGTGTTGTCCACAAATACCTTCATGTACTTCTTCAAGAGCCAAGCGTGCCTCATCGGGCCTGAGACACCTCAAGTAGGGAATTACGAAAGATCTTTTGTAAAGAATCCCATCTATCAAAGAGTACCTTAGTGCCCAAACAGTTAACTTCCGTGCTTCAGTTGCATCACTTGGCAACCAACCGGTCTGAATGTGAGCCTTGATGGGATCAATCCATGACGTCCCCAAGCCTATGGGAGCCAGCAGCTTAACATCTATGCTTCGTGTCTTCAAAACACGGAAGTACACACTTCCTGAACTTTCTTCAATCTCAGACGAAGCGAACTTTGATAGCGCATCTGCCTTAACATTTTCTTCCCTTGGAATGTGTTCAACATGGCACTCATTAAATTGGGTCATCATAGCCCTTACTAGGCGGACATACTTAGCCATCGTATCATCCCTTGCCTCAAATTCTCCCTTTACCTGGGATATGATCAGCTTCGAGTCTCCACGGACCTTTAAGTTTTTGACTCTAAGTGTCCCAGCTAAACCAAGGCCAGCTATCAGGGCTTCATACTCTGCCTCATTATTTGTGGTTGGAAAATCTAGCTTCATAGCATACTCAATTAAGAACCCATCAGGGCTTTGCAAAACCAACCCTGCTCCACTGGAATTTGTTTTTGATGCTCCATCAAAATAGAGAACCCAATATTCTTTCTCCTTGTCATTCTTCTCCCTGTCCCCATTGTCGACTCCCTTGTCTTGAGGTATGGTATCTTCCTGCCCCCCGACTTCTTGGTTGGGTATGGTACATTCCACCACGAAGTCAGCTAGTGCCTGGGCTTTTATGGCCGTACGTGGCTTATACTTGAGATCGAACTCTCCCAACTCTATTGCCCACTTAATCAGTCTCCCACTTGCCTTGGGACTGTGAATGATATTTCTCAGTGGCTGATTTATTAGCACTTCAATTTGGTAGGCTTGAAAATAAGGACGCAGCTTTCTTGAAGCCATTACTAAGGCTAAAGCGAATTTCTCAATGGCTGAATAATTCAACTCAGCACCATGCAAAATTTTGCTGACATAGTATACGAGTTTCTGGACTTTCAGTTCCTCCTTAACCAACACCGCGCTCAAGGCGCTCTCTGAAACAGCCAAGTACAAGAATAAAACTTCATTCAGAACTGGCTTGGCCAACAACGGGGCCTGGCCCATATACTTCTTTAACTCTTCAAATGCCTTCTGATTTTCCTCACTCCATACAAAGTCTTTGATGTTCTTTAGTGACTTGAAAAATGACAAGCACTTGTCTCCTGACTTGGAGATGAATCATCCCAGCGTGAGCTTCTGAACATCCTTGACAGTTTTGGAGGGTTCCATGTCCAGGATTGCCTTTATTTTATCGGGGTTTGCCTCAATTCCCCTCTTCGAGACCATCAATCCCAAGAATTTTCCAGATCCTACTCCGAAAGCACACTTCGTCGGATTCAACATCATCTTGTGGTACCTCAGGACCTCAAAAGCTTCCCTTAAATGGGCTATATGATCAGTCTTTACTAGACTCTTGACTAACATGTCATCAACATAGACTTCCATAGTCTTACCAATAAGATCCTTAAAAATTCTATTCACCAACCTTTGATAGGTGGCACCTGCATTCTTGAGACCAAATGCCATAACAAGATAACAATAAACACCAAAGTCAGTGATAAATGATACCTTTGGAATGTCATCCTTATGCATTTTGATCTGGTTGTATCCGCTAAACCCATCCATGAAACTCAGCATCTCATGTCCAGCGGTGGCATCAATCAAAATATCAATTCTAGGCAGCGGAAAACAGTCTTTGGGGCATGCATCATTCAGATCGGTGAAGTCTATACACATCCTCCACTTTCCATTAGCCTTCTTCACCATTACAGGGTTTGTTAACCACTCCGGAAATTGAATCTCCTCAATGAAACCAGCCTCTAAGAGCTTTTCCACTTCCTGCTTTATAGCCTCTTGTCTTTCTGGGGCAAAATTTCTTTTCTTTTGTTTCACTGTCTTCCGGCTTGGATCTACGTTTAGCTTGTGAGTAATTAACTCCGGGTCTATGCCTGGCATATCAGCTGCTGACCATGCAAACACATCACTATTTTCTTGCAAAAATTTCACTAACTTCCCTCTAAGGGGCTCCTCTAATGTGGCTCCAATGAAAGTCGTCCTCTCAGGATTCTCGGGGTCTAAAGGAACCG
Source organism: Apium graveolens (assembly GCF_009905375.1). Classification (NCBI taxonomy): domain Eukaryota; kingdom Viridiplantae; phylum Streptophyta; class Magnoliopsida; order Apiales; family Apiaceae; genus Apium; species Apium graveolens. The sequence continues at coordinate 153,378,608 of NC_133647.1, read as the reverse complement.
AAACCAATTCTTCTGCTGGCCTTCCTCTATTCTCATCATTTTCTCGAACATCCATATCTTCAATAGGAAGAACCTGCCCCCGACTCCATCTGCCCTCAAAGAGGCCACATAACAGCTTCTAGCCATTTTTTGATCTCCTCTCTCTTCTCCAATCCCGTTTCGGGTGGGAAACTTCATGACTGAATGGTAGGAAGAGGGGACTGCCTTGAAGGCATGTATCCCTGTTCTCCCCATGATAGCATTATAAGTTGAACTAGCCTTTACCACCACGAAATCCAGCATCTGCGTTGCTTGCCTTGGCTCCGTACCTATGGTGGTTGGCAATTTGATTATCCCTTCCACAGGACATTCTACTCCAGCAAATCCATATATCGGCATGTCGGTTGGTGTTAACTGGGAGTCGTTATACCCCATCCTTAGAAAGGTGTCGTGGAGCAAGATATCCACAGAAGCACCATTATCCACAAGGACCCTCTTAACCGGGCTATTTCCTATTATTGGTGTTATGACCAGCGGGTCGTCATGGGGAAACTTCACACCCTCTAAGTCGGAATCATCAAAAGCCAATGTTACTTCTGTCCTGGCCCTCTTCGGGGCTTCTCCAACAATATGCATAACCTCTCTAGTATATGCCTTTCTGGAATTTTTGGACAATCCAGCAGCAGTTGGACCTCCAAAGATCGTGTTTATCACAGGCCCTCGAGGTCTCGGCCCTCCATAAATGGTGTTTATAACCGGCCCCCTAGGTTGGGGATTCCGCCCCTGATCGTCTTGGTCTCTCCTACGATCTTCAAAGTTCTTCCTTCCATTATTATTTCTGTCCCCTCCATCTCCAGTATACTTGTTCAATCTTCCTTTTCGAATCAAAAACTCAATTTCATCTTTCAATTGCCTACACTCATCGGTGTCATGGCCAACATCTTTGTGAAACCTGCAATACTTGCCCTTATCTAGCTTGGCGGGATCAGCCTTCAAGGGCTTAGGCCAGCGAATATCTCTGTCTTTCTCAATCTCCATCAAAATCTGACTTCTGGGAGCATTCAGCTTAGCGTATTCAGTGAACTTTTGCCCAGGTCCTCCCTTCTTGGGGGTTGAATCAGGGTTTTGTTCGGTTCTAGGATATTTATCCTTAGCGATATACTCCAAATCAGTTTTTCGTTTCTTGCCTCCAGTGGGCTCATTATTTACTACGGTCTTCCTCATGCTTTCTTCAACCTTGATATACTTCCCTGCCCTCTCTTGGAGTTGCAGCATGTTTTCTGGGGGACGTTTGGCCAAGGACATCTTGAAAAACTCATCCCTAGTTCCTTGTTGCAGTGCTATCATGGCTACCTTATCATCAAGGTCTGGGACTTTTAAAGCCTCCTTTGTAAAACGATTCAGGTAATCTCTTAAGGATTCCTTAGCTCCGTGCACAAGACTCATAAGAGATGCTGAACTTTTCTCATGGACTCTTCCACTGATGAATTGCTTAATAAAAGCCTGACTTAATTCTCTGAACGATCCAATAGAATTTGGGGGCAGGCGACTGTACCATCTTTGAGCCATACCCGACAGGGTTTGAGGGAATGCCCGACACTTTATAGCATCATTCACGGGTTGCAGCAGCAGTGCATTAGAGAATGTCCTAACATGATTAGCGGGGTCTCCCGTGCCATCATAGGCTTTGATAGTGGGCATCTTGAATTTCCTTGAGATATGGGCATTCATTATCTCTTCTGTGAAGGGTGGAGTTGGATCATCAGGATCTCCAAGGGGAAGGAGATTGCTTGGATCAGTTCTTGGGACAACAGCCCTTCTTCTTACTGGACCATCCAGGTCTATGACAGGAGGAGGATTTCTTCCCCTAGGAGGTATCTGGGGTCTGGTGGCCTGGTGAGCCTCCAAATCACGCCTTAGCCTTTGGATTTCAGCCTCATGAGCCCTGATCCTTTCCTGCACTTCTTGGGGATTCGCCCCTGGGGTGCTTTAGGGGCGTTGCCTTCCATCGGCCATTGGCTCTTTTTCAGGACGCCTCCTTCTCGGGGCCACTTCATCATCCGAAGATTCGGAGTCTCTCTCAGTATAAGGACCAGAAAATTCCCGATCCTCAGGAATAGGACCCAAACCTCGTATATAGGGGGGTGACTGCCCTCGTGCTTCGCCTCGCCCAGCATATCCGCTTCCTCCAACCTCAGGGCGAAGGGGCATCCCATAAGGGGGGTTAGTAGTAACAACAGTTGAATATTCATACCCGACGGGTCGAGAATTCACAGGTATATGTACTTGTTAAACTTGAGGATTCGTACCTTGAATAGTCGGGGGAGTTGTCCCTTGTGGCTGAGGTTGAGTTGCCCCTGTCTGGGCTTCCCCCTGAGTAGATGCATAAGTTGAATGGGGAGGAACCTCCACGGTTGATGAAATCACCTGGGTTGTCTCTGATGGTGTTCCTTCCTCTAGAGCTCCAATTGTTCTCCGTGTTCTCGCCATGGTTGTTGTTGAAGTTTCCCACAGACGGCGCCAAATGTTATGGATAAAAAACTAAGGTTATTACTTGCTGTATTTATTACTAAGATTCGGGAGCTCAAGGCCTTTAATGGCTGCTCTCGTGTTTCGTGGCTCGATCCGCCTTTACGAGATGCCTACGTATCTCTGTGAATTAGAGAATCAAGCCAAAAAACGTAGTTCTGATTGGTGGGGGTGAGACCCCTTATATAGATGTTGGGAGTCCTTGAATTGGACTTGGTATAGGAGACTTGGTGGGCAAGTCTCATAATTAGAATGGACTTTGGAGTCCTAGATAGTAGGAAACTGATTCCTTATCCTTTTAGGTCCCCTTGAGGCTAATCTCCAAGGATTTATATCCTTATCGGGACTCTTTTCAACATCTGATTTGTCCCTTATTAATTAATTACGAAATTAATTAATAATCAGGGCTTTTGGGCCTTTTTTATTCCATCAGGCCTGATCTGGTCCATCAGGCTTAACCTTTCTGGTCTGAGTATCATATATCTTTTTATTGGGCCTAGCAGCCCACAGCTTGTACAATTAATGCAGTATTAAATTATACAAACATAATTTATTTATCCCTATCAAGTATATAGAGAGCTGAGTTCTCGATAAGTCTAATTGACTTCTCGACAAGTCATTTTAGGACTTCTCGAGTGAGTTCTCGACTAGTCAATTTACTGACTTCTCGAGTGACTTTTTGATAGGCTTAAATATGACTTATCGATAGGTCCTTGTAGAGTTCTCTAGTAGTGTTAATTTACAGAGTTCTCTACAAGTACAATTTTTGACTTATCAATAACTCAGAACTGAAATAATTTAATTTAATAAATTATTTCGGTAAAATACTTTTGGAAAATTTATTCTAATTTTATTTTGAATTTATTCAAATAAAAGTGGGAGTTAATTCAGTCCATTTTTGGACAAACTGGGTATTTATTTGACATCTCGATAAGTCAATTTTTAGTTCTCTATAAGAGTAATTTAAAATGACTTCTCGATATGTACTTCATTTCTTCAAATGACTTCTCGATAAACAAATTTCAAACGTCTGTTTTTGAGTTCTCAACAAGTCATTTACTTTTAGTATAAATACCCAGACTTCTCGATACACATACATACTTACAACTTTCGAGATCTCAAGTGACCTAACTTTCAATCCAAAACCGATTTCTCTCTCGTTTTTCATTCTTTCTCACAAATCTCTTTTACCCACTAAACTTCATACTCATATCAATGGCAGCCAACAATCTTGTAGCTTTTATCCCCAAGGAAACCAATTTTATTGCATTTCTATATGCAAATCAAGCACGTGAAGTTTTTCAGTGCTTTGTTAAGTTTCTTTCTAAGACCTACTTTGTAGGTGCTCTAACAGCTAATCCTGTGTTGTATTTAGATGTGTTAGGTGATTTCTGGAACACTACAATAACCAGGACAGTTGTGCATGAGAATCAAGCTGCAACTATAGTGATAAACTGCACAATCAAGGGACAACAGGTGGAGATTCTTGAGGATGATGTCAACAAGGCTTTGGGCATTCCTCCTGATAATCTGGTGGAGGCTCCAACTCAGGATGAGTTGCATGAGTTCATGGACTTCATCAATTATTCTGAGAGGATTAATCTGGCCAGCATGAAAAAGAAGTATCTAATGAGGGAATCATCATTCTTATTTGACTCTGTGATAAGGGCATTTACTTGCAGAAAGTCAGGATTTGACAACATATCCAGTGTTGTCCAGAAGCTGGTCTAATCAATGGCTCACAACAAATAGATAAATGTAAGACAATACATATTGGAGGAGCTGAGCACCAGGTTGACAATACCATTGGAGTCAAGAGGTAAGGAGATCTTTCTTCCTATATTTATTATGTCAGCTTTACATACATATGCTAGAAGGTGTAAACAGGACACTAATTGGAAATTGTAAGCAAGTATCCAAAATTCTATTTGGATCACTTCTTACCAAGAATAAGCTACCAGTAAGTCTTAAGTTAACACCTTTCATGACTGAAAGATTTGAGACTTACCCTTATTCTATGCCAGACATGAGAAGTAGGGGTAATCAATCTAGCACAGATGTGATCCATGAACCTATGGAAGTACAAATACAGGAACACCAACAGGGATCTTCCCAAGCTGCAACCATTCCTTCAAAACCTTTAGAAGCTAGGCAACCAACCACCTCATCTTCTCAAAAGGATGAGGTGAGTAAAAAGAAGAGAAAGGGGCAACCTTAACTGTTGTAACTGAGAGTGGTGAGGATATACCTGAAAAGGAGTCACCTTTGGTCAAGAGAACCAAAAGGAGTAAGAAAATTGAGCTGACCACTCAAGCCACCTCTGCATCCTTCCAACATGATGTAGTTGTAAAAGTAACCAGTAGTGAGTCTACACAGCCTGCACAAGAAGCAATTCAAGTGTATGGTAGGAGAAATAAGGAAGGCACAAACTATGAGGACACATCTCTTGAAGCTCCCTCATCTATTCAGGGGGAGCTGCCAACACTCACAACTAAGCAAATATCTCTTATATATAAAATTTCTTCTCTTCCAATTGCACTTGAATCCACTTCTCAAGCGTAACAAAAATCAATTGACTTGGTTGTAGAAACCTTGCATATAACGACCCGTATATTTTTATTATTATTTAAATGTGTAATTCTGGAATAAATAATTAAATAAAATATTTGTGTGGGTTCAGTCAGTGGGTTATTACTCCGTCACTATGTGTATGTGATTACTAGTGTATGAAATTGAATTGCGTGGTTAATTAATGAATTGTATGATTTTGTATCGTTGTTAAAAATGGTATTATTGCAGTTTTATTTCCATAAATACTTGGATTGTCTCTAAAATTATTTTTATGACTTTATAATTTAAATAATTATTTTTATAAAATTGAGAAATCAATATTTCATTAATTATTTAGCCCTAAGTGATTTTCTGATTGTATTTATTCATAAAATTTGTATTTAATTCCGGAATTCTTCAAAAAATTATGAAACTCATATTTATTTAAGTTGGGAATATTCTGGGAATTTTAAAATTATTTTGGGCATTTTTGAGATTAATTTGACCCGCGCGTTATTTCCTTTTATTGATAAAAGCGGGTACAAGTGTCATTTCAAAAATTGTGTTAAAATTATGAAAACTACGTTTTTATTTACTTCGGGATATTTATATTATTATAAGATTATTTTCGCGATTTTATGAATTTATTTTAAGTACAGCTCAGTTCGTTAGTTGTGAAATGCGGGTACAAACTGCGTTTTGAAAATATTTTAAAATTTTGAAATTTATGTTTTTGTAAACTCCAGGATATTTATGACATTTTAAAACTATTTTCGTAATTTTCGAAGGCTGTTGTATTTGCACCTTGTTCCGTTAATTTCAAATTTCGGGGCAAAATAGACCTTTAAATCTTCTTAATTATCCCAAATGCAACGTGTCAGTTTTTTAGACTATTTATTGCCACGTGTTTCTTGCTGGTATTTTACAGAAAATAAATAAAACAAACCCACAGCCCTTTCCTCTGTATCTCTCTCGATCATATATGTCTCTCCCTCTCGTTCCCTCAATCTCTTCTCAGTTTTTCTCTCGATTATTCATATCTATATCATCTTCCTTCTTTCATTCCTCTGTTTCCGTTTTTCTTTCCCGGTTTACCCTCTTCTCCGGTAAGTTCCGGCCACTGTCCAGTTCCGGTTAACTGCTTCGATTTCCATTTTTGTTGAATTGCATATGTGTATATATACGCGTGTAATACGTGTATATTTGTATGTGCAGTTCGATTTGTGGGGTTCTGTGCCGCCTTGTTCTTCACCTCTGGACGCCTTGATGCCGCCTGGTTCTGTGTCGTGGCTGTTTTCCGGCCACCTGGGTCTGTGTTGTTTTCCGATTGTGCAATTATTAATCATTTTATTTATTTTATTTTCTGCAGAAAATTGATTTGAGTGATTTCGTGAAATAAATAAATTATTCGTGTGGGAAATGGTTTTAATAATCGGTAGGATTCGCGTCGGAAACCCGAAATAAATGGGTACCCGCGGATTTTACCGCCGTCCGCGATGAATTTTGATGAGCGGACGGTGGACGGTGATGACGTTATTCTGAGTCCTACAAATTAATAAATAAATACGAGTATAAATATAAGATGTAATAATAATAATTGGTTGGTTAAATCGGTGTTTGGGATTTGTGAAATGGATTTCGGTTGTATTGGTGGAATGAATTGTGGATGTTGGTTGTTGTGAATTGTTGTGGTGAAGTGACGTCGAATTGTTCGACGGGTTAGTCCGATAAATAAAGGAGGTGCTGCCCAATTTCCGAGAAATTGAACTACGGAATTACGAGAACGTATCCAGCAATTATCGGGCTGTCGAATGAGTATATATAAACATATATATATATTGTATACGAAATTTGATTGTATGTGGTTGTGAACTGTTTTGTCAAAAGTAATAACCCTAATTTTGTAAAATGACGAGTATATGTATTTTTCCAAAAATGAACACCGAACCGATTTCCGAGAGTGTGAACCCTAATTATTGTGTATGTTATTATAATATGAATAACTACGAGTCGGGTTATTGTATCATATGGGTAGGTTGTTAGCGAGGATATGTCAAGCATATCTAGACGTCTAACGTAGGGTATTTCGGCTCTGTAGGTTCTAGTCGAAGGACTCAAGAATTGAAGTCAAACTAAAGATAACCTAGTGACCAGTCGATAAGCGTAGCGAGGTTCCAAGCGAAGGACCTGAATGTTGAAGTCGGATCCAGGATAGTCTGATAGTAAGGCGATAAAGTCGAGTGTCCAAGTTAGTCCAAGGTCAATCAGTATAGTGGTAAAGCTCTGCAAGGCAAGTACCCCTGACCATTCTTTTATGGTTCAGTATATGTGAATAGCTAATATTTTAATCTCGTAATGGAACATGAATGCTTTAAGTTACGTATCCCCTGTAGTTATAAATCACCGTTTTCAAATTATTTTGGGGAAAAGTAACTTTTGAAAACACCTATCTCTAAACATGATTTAAATGAAAAGAGTTTTGAATAGTGTGTTGTGACGGAATGGTTTTAAAAAGAGATAGGTTACAGTGATTTTGGAAACTGGATAAAGGGACTGTCCACCTATGTCGTGGAATTTTGGAAAGAGGCAAAAAGGGAATTCAGTTGATCTATTGGAGTTGCGTAAGAGGCCCGTTATTCGGTAACGGCCCAACATGTGGTTGCGTAAGTGGCTAATTGGGTTGAGCATTCTGTTTAACCGATTAGTCCAGCATGGGGGAAAGACCTAGCTAGTCTTTTCCCAATTTCCGGAAGACATTCTATTTCTGGATGGCCGTTAGTCGCTGTCCGGTGAGGGTAGACTGATTAGCTATCTTCACCCGTTAAACGTCCAATAGATTTGATTGATTCAATTTTGATTTTTTTTAACAAATCAACATGTTTGAGACGGATGATTTTGGGTCCCCGTAACGGGACAAAAGGTTTTTTGGTTCCTGTAATGGAACGGAAGGTTTGAAAATGAAAATAACATGCTAAAAGAATTGAACTCCGGTATTTATACACAGCACAGGACTGCTATTGTTATTTCCCGGAGCATGCTAGTTTTAATATCCAGTTATGAATGTTTACTGATTTTCTGACAAGTTATGAATCCTGCTCCTATCACTGTTTTATCATAAACTGTTTTACTTGTTATTCATATAGTGGTACTGCTGAGCAATTGATTGCTCACCATTACAGAATGTTTTATATGTATTGCAGATGCCTAGGAGATTCTTCCGCGATAATCGGGGCAGGGTTCCAGTTCCTTCCATGTCAGGCTCCTCTGAGGTAGTTGTGCTGGACCAAAGATGGTCTGTTGAGTTGCTACGTTAGGTTAGTGATATCAGGATTGTTTGTAATTAGTTGGGTTGTAATAGTTGTAACCTAAGTCATACTTAAACCTGCAAAAGATCTTGGTAAAGGGGTCGTACTTATATCTCATCACTGAATTGTATATCTTATGATTGTTATTGATGACGTCAACTCCTGACCCTGGGGTTGAGGCTGTCACATTGCTCACCACCCAGACACCTCATTTAGATGGTGAGAGGCTACTAGCTGGGGTAGACCTTGATGGCACCATCACAAATATGGGGGATTCATCAGTTTTCACTGAAGACCCCATGGAAACTCAAAATGCACCTTCATGTGCTAATCAGTCTTCACATAATGTAAGGTTTGAGGGTAGTACTCCTGAGGGGGAGCTACCCAGATTGATTGGGGATCGTTTTCTATATCTGATAACCCTAAAGAGGGAAGGCACACATATATATAAATCTTAAAACATAATTTTATAATTTCTCTACAATCCATAACAATTTACACATAACAGTTATTTCTATATATTGAAGTACCAGATTGATTGGGGATCGTTTTCTATATCTGATAACCCTAAAGAGGGAAGGCACACAGATATATAAATCATAAAACATAATTTTATAATTTCTCTACAATCCATAACAATTTACACATAACAGTTATTTCTATATATTTAAGTATCCTATCATATTAATCGCATACCAAATAAGCAAAACCATTTAAAGAATTATAAAGTTGATGAATCAAGAACAGCTCACCAGAGTCCCTGGTGAATGCTATGCCCTATTTCGACTTCCCCGTCATCTTGGGCTCTGCAACTTCAGGCGTCTCAACGGACTATCTACCGTTCTTTGCTTCTTCATGTTTATAATTATTATAATAGTAGATGTTTATTAGGTACTTGATCTATTATAAAATTCAGCTTAAATATATATATAAACTGTATGTTATCTTGTTATAGATTGTAGAGGTGAGGTTTTTAGCTTTCCATTAATGTATAAAGAAAAGAAATTTGTATAAGAAAACTTTAGAGAGAAAATAACTAAGCAAGTGATGGATTTTTTAAACTGATAAAAACACTGATGATCATTTTTGTTACAATTCTCCTCTTTTATAGAGGGAGAGATTTCTCTTACATAATATGATTTCCCGACATAATATTCCTTTTCTTTCCTTTCATCCCTTCTTTTTTCTTTTCTTCTGTCTTCTTTTTCAACGTGTGCCACTTTTTCTTTTGTCTTCTTTTTCTTTTCTTCTGTCTTCTTTTGTCTTCTGTCTTCTTTTTCTTTTCTTCTATCTTCTATTTCAACTTTTACCACTTTTTCTTTTGTCTTCTTTTTTTCTTCTGTCTTCTTTTTCAACGTTTGCCACTTTTTCTTTTGTCTTCTTTTTCTTTTCTGTCTTCTTTTTCAACGTTTGTGTAAGGCATATGTCATAGCCTATTTGTATATTCGAGGATTTAACTCAACTCAAATAAGAATGTAATAAGTAAATAGTGAATCTACCGTCAAAGAGATCTCACAAAGTAATATCTGTTAAAAGATTCAGAAACAAGGTTCATCTACAGACTTGAGGAATTAATTCACTGGAAGAAGTTCAAGAAATTGATCAAGCCTCAGTGATATAAATCAAGGTTGTGGATTTAATCAAGTGACAGAGATCTCGTCAGGGTATCAGATAATTACAAGGATTTAATCTGAAGAAAATCAAGTATCAAAGTCATGACATGAAGAAACGTCACAGAAGTTAGTCACTCATGAACCAGACAGTACATCGAGTGTCAACATTGAAGTGGTGGAATTGATTCATAATTGACTGTGATTATCAGAAGATTTTTAGAAGAATGGTTGCTGCTCAAGATTAGTATTAATTCTCTATTAATTAATTAAGTCATATAATTTAATTAAGAAAATAAATTATATCTGCAAAGATTAATTTATTGATTAATTGAATTAATTGATTAATTAATTCTGAATTAATATTAAGGATTTTCAGAATTTTAATTGGATTAAAATCTGTTTTAAATCAGCAAGACAATTGAAAATGAACTAGCATGACAATCTGGATTGTCATACCGAAAGTCATGCCAAGTCATTTCAATAGTCATACTGAAAGTTCTACTGGGAAGGAGATTGTCTTGCTAGTTCAACTGATTGTCATACCGAAAGTCATTGTAGTTCAATCAGATTGTCTTGCTAGTACAATCAATAGTCCTACCGATTGTCTTGCTGAGCTCAGGATTGTCTTGCCAGTTCAATGAGAGTCTGTTGATTGATTTAAAAAGAACAGAAGCATCATACGTTCATTATCATCTACACAGAACACAAGTCAACAAACAAGAACTCAGCAGAAAAGAGAAGCAAAATATTTCATCCTTCATCTGCAAACTTCAAGATCATAATTTCTACTTTGTAAAGTTAAATCCAATCAACTAGAAATCATTCTCTTGTTCTTCTGTAACTATCTTGCGGATCAAAATCCCTAGAACTTAATCTCAAATTGCGTTTAGCATTTGAATCTTTTTATTGTAAAAATAGAAAAAGTTCATGTCAAATTTATTCTAGATTTGTGATAATTAATTTGAGATTAATTCCTTGTAATCGATATCGTTGTTGTAACACCTTTCAAGTTTAATAATATTCTTATTTAACTTGAATTTTGTTTCACATTTTTATTCCGCATTTAATTCGATTATTCGGTACTGGTTGTATTCAATCCCCCCCTTCTACAAACACATTGGGACCTAACAGTTTGCCACTTTTTCTTTTATCTTCTTTTTCTTTTCTTCTGTCTTCTTTTTTCTTCGTGCTTTCTCTTTTTCTTTCGTCCACTCCTTTTAATGCCAGCTGTCTTTTGTCTTTATCTAGAATTCCATAATTTTTTGGCTGTTTTTATTACAGTCACCAATTTTCATTGGGCCGTAGAATCATATTACAGTCACCAATTTTCATTGTGCCGTAGAATCATATATTACAGTCACCAATTTTCATTGGGCTGTAGAATCATATATTACAGTCACCAATTTTCATTTGGCCGTAGAATCATATATTACAGTCACCAATTTTCATTGGGCCGTAGAAACATTTTCTAATATGTTATGGTCACCAAACTTCGTTTGGGCCATAAGATTACTATAATATTACATGTTGAAATAACAGGAGTTATTACAATCTTACTCGAAAGGATTAGAACATACTCCTTCCTTTACTAAGGGTTTTAAAACTACTACAGTCTTCTTTCTTTGTCCTGTAATAATATCCTTGAAAAACTCCTTGGTTTTTGGTGCATGATTGTATATTCCACCTGTTATCCTGTTATGCATACCTACTAAATCACTTGTATCTGTTTTTAAAACATCATTATTATAATATAATGTCAGTATTTCTTCTACGTCTCCCTTCGTACTTGTTCCTAATATACATGCCTTCCTTCCTTTTATAAGATCTTCAAGTTTGGATTTTAAAACTGATAATCCAATTGCTCTTTTATTTGACATCCATTCTTGAAATCTTTTTATTGTGCATGGCATAGGGGACCTGAGACTAGTATTATCGCCTTCTATAGTAGTATTCCTTCCATACTTGGATATCTGACATATTATTATTCGTTTTCCTACAAAGTCGGTACAAGCATCAAATACCTGCACTCCATATATTCCTCCTGGTCCATATGATTGCATCATTGCACTAACGCTTTCAACTATTAGTGGTGGAAGTCTGATATACTTCTTAATGTTTCATCAACCATGATTTTATCAATAAATCCCAACATTAATAAGCTTTCTACCACTTTAGGATCAACGTCTTCTTTGCAGATATACCTTGGATATTTACTAAACTTTCCAGTTCTGAGGATGGTATTATTGGACTTGTAGTCATAAAATTTTGTTATCTTTTCAAAGGCTTCTATATACTCTTTTGGATATTTAATTCTGTCTGATATAGAAACTTGAGGTTTTGGTTGTTCTGGTTTGGATATTTCTGTTTGGGTAAGGGTTGATATTGTAGGAGTTGTAGCTAGTCTTGATACAAAAGTTTGGGGTGTAATATTTTTGGTAAGCTTTATAGCTCCTTCAAGATTTTTTATAAGGTTATTGACTTCTTGGGTCAAGGTTGCAATTTGTTCATTCTTCCTCTTGATTTCTTCTAGTATCATTTCCATCGGTTGAATATTCTTGTTATCCCTGTCCATTTTCTCTACTAAGAAAATCTGAATATTTTTAGTACCTGATATATTTTTAATAATAAAATCATAACAAGTAAAGAATGCTTGCCAATTTCTTCTCTTATTTAATTCTGGTAAAGGGTCAATTTTATTGAATATAAATGATCTTACTTGAGTGTTATCTGTTCTTACAACAAATTTTACAGGTAGTAAATGATAATGAAATCTTTTAATTCCTAATTTTACCGCTAATAATTCCTTTTCATTAATATGATAATTCTTTTCATTGGGTTTCCAACTTCCAGCTGCATATCCACATATTAAAGGGTTTTCTTTATCAATATCATCTTTTTCAAAAGCTACTAATCCTGCTCCCCATCCTATATCTCTAGCATCTGTAAATAATTCTAATTGATCAGTATCTTTGGGTAATCGTAGTTTAGGTAAATTTTCTACCTTTGTTTTTAGTACTCTTATTGCATTTGTATGATCTTCTTTCCACTCAAAAGTTTTATTTTTCTTTATTAAGTCTTGTAGAGGTTTTCTTAATTTTGGTAAGTCTTTTATATAATCTGAAGCGTAATTTACTATTCCTAAGAATTGTTGTACTTCTTTTTTATTTTCTAAAGTTTCTTTAAAATTCTTTATTTTTGTTGATATATGTTCTTGTAACTGAATTCCTTCAGAATCTATAATATATCCTAAATATTCTATTTTGTGTTTAAATATTTCTGATTTCTTTTCTGATAATAGGATTCCATGTTTTCTAATAGTCTGAATAAATATATCTAGATGTTTTGAATGATCTGTTAAATTGTCACTAAATATTAATATATCATCTATATATACTAGGATAAAATCATTCATTTCTCTAAATATTTTATCCATTCTTTTTTGGAATATTTGTGGGGCTGTTCTTAATCCAAATGGTAGTACTATCCATTCGTAATGTCCTTGTGGAATGCTAAATGCTGTTAAACATCTAGATTCCTTAGTTAATTTTATTTGCCAGTATCCGCTTTTACAATCAAATTTAGTAAACCATTTTTTATTACTTGTTTGGTTTATTAAATTTCTTTTATATGGTAAAAAATATCCATCAAATATAGTCTTTTTATTTAGTTCTCGATAATCTATTACCATTCTAGCCTTTCCTCTTTTTACTTCATTATAATTTCTTACTAAAAACGCTGGGCTACTATGCGGACTTTTACTTTCTTGTATTAGTCCTAAGTTTAATAGTTCTTTTATTTGAACTTCTAACTCCTTTTGATCTGTTGGACTATATCTTATTGGCCTGTTTCTAATTATATCATTAGGATTTATCAGTTTTATTTCAGCATATATTTTTTCTTTTTCCCATAGCTTCATTGGATGTTCTCCAAAATTTATTTCTAAGGCTTTTAAATATTTTTCTTTTAATAGTTCTAAATTAGTTTTTCTTTCTGCTTTAATATTACTTATTTCTATTGATTTTACAGGTACTATTCTTTTCAAAACTATCCATTTTTCGCAAGGTGTTAACAAACTTATCCTATCTTGTTTTATTATTTGAGTTTTAAAAGAATCTAAAAAGTTATTTCCTAGTAACATTTGTTGTTTTATATTATTTTCTTGGTATATTATAGGTAACCTAAACCTTATTTTTCCTAATATAAATCTTACATTTTCTGCTATTATATCTGTTAGATATATTTGATAATGTCATGGCTAAAATGATTTATGTTTAGTTTTCAGATCTTACTTAAACAGGATAAATCAGTACTTACCGGAAGTCAGGACTTAAGGATATATTATCAGGAGATAATCATCAGAAGATGGATATCAGAACTTAAGTACTGAAGGACGTTTAGATAAGGACATCAGCTGATTAAAAGAAAGAAGATTGAGACAAACATAAGAAGAGATATGCATGAAGAAGGAATTCTATGAAGAATAGAATACTTGGAAGAAAAGATATCTGATTGATATATTTTAGGAAGCAGAATTATATTCCATATCAATTAGCTATTATCTTGTAACTGTGTAGTATATAAACACATACATAGGGTTTACACTATAAGTGTTATCATTATCGAAAATATTATTCATTGTAACCCTAGCAGCTCTCGTGATATTTGTTCATCACTGAGAGGTAACAGTTCCATACTGTAACAGAGTTTATTGTTTCAATAAAGTTTGTTTTCTGTTACTTGAGTTATTAAAGTTCGATTTGATTGTACTTTACACTGTATTCACCCCCTCTACAGTGTGTGTGTGTGACCTAACAAGTGGTATCAGAGCCAATCTGTTAGCGTACAAACAGCTTAAGATCCATATACAATCATGTCTGAAACAGAAACTCCAACTAAGCCCACCAAAACTGAAGAACCTCCAAAGACACAAATTCAAAGTCGATATGAGACCATCAGAGTTCCCATATTGAGACCATCTGAATATCCCATATGGAAGGTGAGGATGACCATGTTTCTGGAAGCAACAGATCCAGAATATCTTGATAGAATCAAGCAAGGACCTCACAAACCAACCAAGCTCGCGGTTGCAGTTGCAGGTGAAGCAGCAAAGACGGTACCAAAGGAGAAGAGTGATTATACTGCTGAAGATATCGCATCAATTGCTAAGGATGCTAAGGTACGACACTTACTGCATAGTGCCATTGATAATGTAATGTCAAACAGGGTAATAAACTGCAAGACTGCAAATGAGATATGGGATGCCCTGAAAACAAGGTGTCAGGGAACTGATACGATTAAGAAGAACAGGAAGACAATACTCACTCAAGAGTATGAACACTTTGACTCAAAGACTAATGAGTCATTGACTGGCTTATATGATAGATTTGTCAAACTCTTGAATGATCTGTCACTGGTTGATAAGGAGTATGATCTTGAAGATTCAAACCTTAAATTCCTGTTAGCTCTTCCTGAATGCTGGGATTTGAAGGCAACAACAATAAGAGACAACTACAATCTTGATGAAACAACTCTTGATGAAATCTATGGAATGCTCAAGACTCATGAACTTGAGATGGAACAAAGAAGCAAGAGGAAAGGAGGAAAGTCAAAGACAGTTGCTCTTAAAGCTGAAGAAGAATCCCCCAAAGCACCTACCTCAAGGAAAGACAAGGGTAAAGCTCTTTTCATAAAGTCTGATACTGAGTCATCAAGTTCTGAAAGTGATGATGACTCGGAATCTGAAATCCTGCCTGAGACGGATGTTGATGAAAAGATGATGAAGCTGTGTGCTCTTATGGTGAAAGGGATCACAAAGATTGTATACAGAAAGTTCAGGAAGTGAAAGAAGTTTTCCAGGAAAGGCACAAGTTCTGATAAGAAGAATTTCAGAAGATCTGAGAGCAGAGGAGGAAAGTCTGACAGAGGAGATTATACAAATGTCAAATGCTACAACTGTGGTGAGAAAGGCCATATATCTCCTGATTGCAAGAAAGTGAAGAGTGACAAAGGCAAGTCTCTTGTCACAAAGAAGAAAAGCTGGACAGACACCTCAGATTCTGAAAGTGAGGAAAATTATGCCTTGATGGCAAATGCTGATAAGGCAAGTGCTGAAAGCAGTTCTGAAGCTGCTGAATCAAAGGTACCTCAAACCACTTATGCCTTTCATACTGATGATATTAATGAGTTGAGAAGATATCTTAAAACCATGTTTGTTAGTTATAGAGATCAAACTCTAACATGTGAAAGATTAACTTCTGAAAATCTTGCTTTTAAGAAAAGAAATGATTTCTTAGAAAAGGAGTTAGTTATGTTCCATCAAACTCAGAAAGATAGAGATGATGCTTTTTATGTTAGGGATGAAGTGATAAAAATGAATGAATCTCTAAAAACTGAGTTAGAAAAGGAAAGAGAGGTTATCAGGACTTGGACTAACTCTGGTAGAACAACTCAGAATTTGTTAAGTAGTGAAAACTGGAAAGAGGGCTTAGGTTATGGAGAGGATAAGAATGATAAAGGAACTGTAGAAATTAAGCCTGTTGTTGTTAAGCAAAAGCCAAAGTTAAAACCTGTTAAGTTTGTAGCTGTAAAGTCTGATAATGAGAAATCAGAAGTTAAAAAAGGATTAACTTCTGACAAACTAAAATAGGAAAAAGACAGCTGAAGTAAACATAGGCTTAATGACTAAGAAGCATCTTAAGCATAAGCTGAAAGATGTTAAGAATGTAAACAAGGTAAAATCACCTAGGAAAAATAGGAATGGAAAGGAAGGTGTGAATAAAAGCAATGATTATAAACCTGTTCCTAAAGCTCCTAGGAAAATGTGTCATAACTGTGGAAGTTCTAACCATCTGGCTTCTTTTTGCAGGAAGAATAAGAACATAAACTCCTTACCTTCAAAGTCAGGAGTTAAGAGTCAGTCTGTTAGATATAAGCCACAAAATCCTTGTTTTCATTGTGGTAGTTTATCGCATTCCATTTATACTTGTAAGGAATATCATAGTTTGTACTATGATTATTATCAAATAAAACCTTCTTTAAAGAAAGTTTCCATTGTTCCTTCTAGTGTAAATTCTGATTCAAAGTCTGATAGTGTAAATTCTGATAAGAAAAATGTTAACATAAGCTCTGATGCTAAATCCGCTGCAAATGTTAACAAACTTGATAAGACCAAAGGATCCAAGCAAGTCTGGGTCCTTAAAACTAATCATTAGTGGTCTTTGTGATTGCAGGGCAACAGGAAAAAACATCCTAGTTCTGGACAGTGGATGTTCAGGACATATGACTGGAAATAAAGCCCTGCTATCAGACTTTGTGGAGAAAGCTGACCCAAGTATTTCTTATGGAGATGGCAATATTGGAAAAACATTGGGATATGACAATATCAATCTTGGGAATGTCATCATTAAAGAAGTAGCTCTGGTCTCAGGACTTAAACACAATCTGCTGAGTATAAGTCAAATCTGTGACAGAGGTTATCATGTTGATTTCTTTGAAGAACACTGTGAAGTTGTCAGTAAATTTACAGGCAAAGTTGTTCTGAAAGGATACAGGCGTGGTAACATTTATGAAGCCAAGCTTTCAACAAGTACTGATGGTTCAGCAATCTGCCTGATGAGTAGAGCATCAATTAAAGAAAGCTGGAATTGGCACAAGAAACTCTCTCATTTAAATTTCAACAATATAAATGAGTTGGTCAAGAAAGATCTTGTGAGAGGACTGCCAAAGTCAGTATTTGCTCCTGACGGCCTTTGTGATTCTTGTCAGAAGGCTAAACAAAGAAAATCCTCATTCAAGAGCAAGACTGAATCATCAATTCTTGAGCCGTATCACCTACTACATGTTGATCTATTTGGTCCAGTAAATGTCATGTCTATTGCAAAGAAGAAATATGCTTTGGTCATAGTGGATGAGTTCACCAGATACACATGGGTGTATTTCTTGCACACAAAAAGTGAAACTGCATCTATCTTGATTGATTATGTCAAATAACTGGATAAATTGGTCAAAGATTCTGTGAAGACGATAAGGAGTGATAATGGCACTGAGTTCAAGAATTTGATAATGGAAGAGTTCTGCAAAAACCATGGAATCAAGATGGAATTCTCTGCTCCTGGAACTCCACAGCAAAATGGAGTTGTTGAAAGGAAGAATAGAACTCTCATTGAAGCTGCATGTACAATGCTTGAAGAAGCAAAGCTTCCAACTTATTTCTGGGCTGAAACTATGCAGACTGCTTGTTTTATCCAAAATGCAACACTCATTAACAAGCAAGGAAAGACACCATATGAGATGGTGAAGAAAAAGAAGCCAAATCTGAAGTATTTTCATGTATTTGGATGCAAGTGTTTTGTTCTTAAGACTCATCCTGAACAGCTATCCAAATTTGATCTAAAAGTTGATGAAGTAATCTTTGTTGGATATCCACTTTCCACAAAAGCCTTCAGAGTCTATAACTTGAGAACAAGAGTGGTCATGGAATCTATCAATGTCTCTTTTGATGATAAGAAGATTACTGGACTTGAAGATTTTATTGATCATGATCAACTGAGATTTGAACATGAAGACTCAAATTCTGATACTGAAAATCCTGACAATATAAGTCCTGATACTGCAAACTCTGATGGATTAAACTCTGATGTTTTTGAAACTGTGGTGACTACGCCAAAGGAAGATGGACCTATGCAGGGGGAGAATACTCAAGATCTTACCACATCTCAAGAAGCATCAGAACATACATCTGGCTCTTCAAGTTCTGATTCGTCAAGTTCTGATAAGCCAAGTTCTGATAGTACTGAAAATCTAAATTTTGAAGAATCCAACTCAGAGAGCATAGTTTCAGGGGGAGCATTAGAAAATGAAAATGAAGACAACATGGATCATGGGGGAGCATCCAATTCTAGAGAAAACCTTCCATCTGCAAGGAAGTGGACTAAATCACATACACCTGATTTGATAATTGGAAATCCTGATGCAGGTGTCAGAACTAGAACAGGTACTTCAAATGAATGTCTTTACAATTCTTTTCTTTCTCAGACTGAGCCAAAGAAAGTGGAAGAAGCTCTTCAAGATGCTGATTGGGTGCAAGCAATGCAGGAAGAGTTAAATGAATTTGAAAGAAACAAAGTCTGGACCCTAGTGCCAAGACCAAAGAATAGATCTGTTGTTGGTACAAAGTGGGTATTCAGAAACAAAACTGATAGTGATGGCATAATTACAAGGAATAAGGCAAGGCTGGTTGCAAAAGGATATTCTCAACAGGAGGGAATTGATTATGATGAAACATTTGCACCAGTTGCTAGATTGGAAGCCATAAGGATATTTTTGGCTTATGCTGCTCACAAAAAGTTTACTGTCTTTCAAATAGATGTGAAAAGTGCTTTTCTCAATGGAGAATTGGAGGAAGAATTATATGTTGAACAACCTCCAGGCTTTGTAGATTCCAAATATCCAGATTATGTCTACAGGCTTGATAAAACACTTTATGGACTTAAGCAAGCTCCTAGAGCATGGTATGAGACTTTAGCTCAGTTTCTTCTGGAAAGTGGATTTAACAGAGGAACTATAGACAAAATACTGTTCCACCTCAACCATGGAAAGGACTTACTTCTGGTGCAGATTTATGTTGATGATATCATTTTTGGGTCTACAAATGACAGACTTTGCAAGAAGTTTGCCAAACTGATGCAGTCAAGGTATCAGATGAGTAT
This sequence comes from Apium graveolens, assembly GCF_009905375.1. Lineage (NCBI taxonomy): Eukaryota > Viridiplantae > Streptophyta > Magnoliopsida > Apiales > Apiaceae > Apium > Apium graveolens. The sequence goes on along the minus strand of NC_133647.1, from coordinate 153,358,925 downwards.
GATGGGGGAACTTAGCTATTTTCTAGGCCTTCAAGTCAAGCAGAATGAAGAAGGCACTTTTATTTGTCAAACTAAGTACACCATAAACTTGATGAAGAAATTTGGAATGCAAGATTGTTCAAGTGCATCCACTCCCATGACCACTGCAACAAAACTGGACAAGGATACTGGTAAATTAGTAGATATTACTGATTATAGAGGTATGATTGGCTCTCTACTCTATCTAACTGCTAGTAGACCTGATATCATGTATGCTACCTGTCTTTGTGCAAGATTTCAAGCAGATCCAAGAGAACCTCACTTAACAGCTGTAAAAAGAATATTCAAGTATCTTAAGGGAACAGCTGATCTGGGATTGTGGTATCCCAGAGAATCATATTTTAAACTAATAGGTTATTCAGATGCAGATTTTGCAGGTTGCAAAATTGACAGGAAAAGCACAAGTGGAAGCTGCCAATTTCTTGGAGGCAGATTGGTTTCTTGGTTTAGCAAGAAACAAAAGTCAATTTCCACATCAACTACAGAAGCAGAGTACATTGCTGCAGAAAGCTGTTGTGCACATATTCTTTGGATGAAGAATAAGTTACTGGATTATGGGTTAACATATTTCAAAATCCCTATTTACTGTGATAATCAAAGTGCTATTGCTATGACAGGTAATCCAGTTCAACACTCAATGACAAAGCACATCAGCATCATATACCACTTCATCAGGGAACATGTGGATGAAGGTACAGTGGAATTGCACTTTGTTCCAACAGATCAACAACTAGCAGATATCTTCACCAGACCATTGTGTGAAGCTACTTTTACAAGATTGGTAAATGAACTTGGAATGGTTTCAGGTTCTTTTTCTAAATCTGCTTAGTTTTGTTCTGATGCATCAGAATTTATGATCTGTATTTACAGAAATTACTCTCTTTGTGTATTATGTGCTTAATTGAAAA